>NC_084831.1:70907501-71220278 GCF_033115175.1 Lepus europaeus
TATTTTTATTTATTTATTTTTTTGACAGGCAGAGTGGACAGTGAGAGAGAGACAGAGAGAAAGGTCTTCCTTTTGCCGTTGGTTCACCCTCCAATGGCCGCCGCGGTAGGCGCGCTGCGGCCGGCGCACCACGCTGATCCGAAGCCAGGAGCCAGGTGCTTCTCCTAGTCTCCCATGGGGTACAGGGCCCAAGCACTTGGGCCATCCTCCACTGCACTCCCTGGCCACAGCAGAGAGCTGGCCTGGAAGAGGGGCAACCGGGACAGGATCGGTGCCCCGACCAGGACTAGACCCGGTGTGCCGGCGCCGCAAGGCGGAGGATTAGACTAGTGAGCCATGGCACCGGCCCCCAAAGCATTTTAGATGAGGGATACCAACATGTACATCATTATGAAGTTGTAGTTTTTTTCTTTAAGGAATAATTTTGTATTATTCTTTTCCTTAAGACTTGTTTATGTTTTAAAATCAGAGTTATATATTTATAGAGAGAAACAGAGAGGTCTTCCATCCACTAGGTCTCTCCCCAGATGGCTGCAACAGCCAGCATTGGGCCGTGCTGAATCCAGGTGCTTCATTCTGGTCTCCCAGGTGGGTGGCAGGGGCCCAAGTACCTGGGTCATCTTCTACAGATTTTCCCAGGCCATTATCAGGGGGCTGGATTGGAAGTGGAGCAGCTGGGATGTGAACCAGCGCTCATATGTGATGCTGACTCACGAGCTGTGGCTTTACCTGCTGTGCCATGATGCTGGGCCTAAGGAGTAATTTTAAAAATAAGAGAGAACCACATAAACAGGAAAGACAAGGCAAGTGAGTTGCTGACTAACAAGTATTGGTTGAGAACTTCGGCATTGTTCCAGATTCTGGAAAGATAGATGATATCAAAGAATGAAATATACCAGTATCAGTATATTATAATAGTAGCTACCATTTACTTTTCTAAGTGCTTTCCAACTAGGAAATAATTTAATCCTTACAAATTGCTTCCTAAAATTGAAGCAATTTGTCCAAGGTTTTAGGGTCAGTGAGTGACAGGGACTCACTTCCAAGCCATGTGGTCAGCCTTCAGAAAAGGCTTTTCTTAGCATTTTAATTTATTTCATTTATTTGAAAATTTCTCTCTCTCTCTCTCTCTCTCTCACACACACACACACACACACAGACACACAGACACACAGACACACACAGACACACACACAGAGAGGGAGAGAGAGAGAGAGAGAGAGAGATTGATTGAGCTCACACCCAATAGTTCACTCAGGCCAGTGGCCTGGCCCAGCCCACAACCAAGAGCTGTGAACCCACTCAGCCCAGGTCTTGCATGTGTGGGTGGCAGGGACCAAATTAGTTGAGTTCTTACCTGGTCTCTCCCAGGGTGTGCATTAGCAGGAAGCTGTATTCAGGAAAGGATATTAACCCAAGCACTCACATATGGGATACAGGCATCCCAAGTGGTAGCTTAGCTACTATGCCAACCACTCACTCCTAGAGCCCATTTTCTAACAACTGTAATGGATGAGTTGGTAATGCGTGCTGCCATCCAGGAGCTTATAGTTTATGTGAATTAGCAGATACATTAACAGTCAAGTACGGGTGGGATTTTAGCCTACTGGTTAAGATGCCCACATCTCACTTTAGCTTGCTGGAATTCAGTACTCACTATTCCTGGCTCCAGCTTCCTCCAATGCAGACCCTGGGAGGTAGCAGTGATGGCTCAAGTAATTAGTTTCCTTTCATCCTCATGGGAGAGTTGGATTGAGTTCTGGGCTCTGATTCTGGCCCATCTCAGCCCTGAGTGTCATGGGCTTTTGAGGACTATCTCTCTCTGCCTCTCAAAAAAAAAATTTCATTAACCATAATTGCTATCATTTATTGAATACTTGTTAGAAGCAGTATAATATGATAAAGAGCATAGACTCTCTGCCAATCTGCTTGAGTTTGAGTCTTCTCTATTTATTAGCTGTGCAATCTTGGGTGTTACTGAAGCCCTCTTTGCTTGTTTACTTATCCATAAAGTATTGTGAGGATGGAATGAGTTAATATATGTAAAATGCTTAGAAAATTGTATGTGTCCTACGTAAATATAAGCCATTGCTACTAGGACTGTTTCTGTTGTGGTCTGATTTAATCTTCATGCCATTTATGTGATATCTAGATAAGTAAAAGGAGGCTTTGGGTAGTTAAATAACTCACTGAGGTCATCTGTGCTGGACGGGAAGTGCAGATTCAGCATTCCAGTCCTGTGGCTCCAAGGCTTTGCTAATGTGTTACTGCCTTCTCAGAATACAACGCAGATTATAACATACACTGTGATGTAGGTTTCAAGTGCAGTTTAATTAAGGGCTGACTTGTCTGTGATTGGGAGAAGTTCTGAGGCTTAGAGAGTGATGAGGGCAGGGAGGTATGGTGAGACTCGAAAGGAACTTCTCCAAAGAACCCTGGGATGAATGGTTTATGGCAGATCCTGCCAGTATCAAAGACCAGTGGCCCATTCCCATGAGCTATGTCAGGACATCTGATAGAATGGCCTAGGAATATTAGAGCTTCAGGAGGTGTGGCCTTGCAGTCTGAGTTGGAAGACTCCCTGTGTCCTAATAGGGTCCTGCAAGTGGACACACTGTCTTGGCCCTGGAGCTTCAGGGAAGGGTCTATTATGGGCTGAATGTAGCATCAGCCCTCTGGATTCTGGGAGGGAGAGAGACTTCCAAAACAAACCCAAGACTGAATTTCTCACCAAGTCAAAGATTTATTTTATTTAATTGAAAGGGAGCGAAGGAACGAGAGAAAAGGAGAGAGGAAAAGAGTTACAAATAGATATATTCAATCCTTCACTCACCAAATGGCTACAACAGTTAGGGCTGGACCAGGCTAATGCCAGGAGCCACGACTCCATCAGGACCTCCCATTTGGGTGGCAAGGACCCAGTACTTGAGCCATCTTCTGCTGCTTTCCCAGGTGCATTAGCAGGAAGCTGGATCAGAAGTGGAGCAAAGGGCTTGACTGGCACTCTGATATGGGATGTCAGTGTTGCAGGTGGTGACTTAACCTACTGTGCCACAATGCTGGCCCCTGTCAATTGCTTATATTCAGAATTGTAGAGTAAAATTTAAAATCCATAGCAGAAATTTAGAAGGGTGTTTAGATAAGGGAAAGATATAAGTAGATTGGGTGAGATGAGAAAGATTCTTGGATAAAATTGCATTTGTTCTTTTTTTTCCCCCAGAAAACTTTTATTTAAGGAATTCAACTTTATGCCTTTCATAAATACAGCTTTAGGAAATAATGATTCTTCCTACTGTACCCACTCTCTTATCCACATTCTCACTCCTCTGCCTCCTCCTTCTCCTATTCCCATTCTTATTTTTTACTAAGATCTATTTTCAATTAACTTCATACATTACAATTAACTCTGTACTAAGTAAAGAGTTCAACAAATTGTATTAAGAAAAAACTGTCCTCAACAGTTGAGACAAGGGCTTTTCAAAATCATTTCATCTCCAAGTGTCAACTTTACTTCTATAGATTTCCTTTTAGGTGCTCTATTAGTTATCACAGATCAGGGAGAACAAATGGATTTGTCTTTTTGGGACTGGCTTATTTCACTAGATATGATGTTTTCCAGTTTCATTCATTTTGTCACAAATGGCAAGATTTCTCTTTTTTTTTTTGGTTTTATTGCTGTGTGGTATTCCATAGTGTACATATCCCATAATTTCTTTATCCAGTCTTCCAGTTGATGGGCATTTGGGTTGATTCCATATCTTAGCTATTGTGAATTGAGCTGCAGTGAACATAAGGTTACAGAAAACTCTTCCATATGCTGATTTCTTTTTTTTTAAAAATACTTATTTATTTATTTATTTATTTGAAAGTCAGAGTTACACAGAAAGACAAGAGGCAGAGAGAAAGAGGTCTTCCATCCAATGGTTCACTCCCCAATTGGTCGCAATGGCCTGATCCGAAGCCAGGAGCCAGGAGCTTCTTCTGGGTCTCTCACATGGGTGCAGGGCCCCAAGGACTTGGGCCAGGTTCTACAGCTTTCCCAGGCCATAGCAGAGAGCTGGATCAGAAGTGGAGCATCCATATCTGGGACCGGTGCCCATATGGGATGCCGGAATTTCAGGCTAGGGCATTAACCCACTGTGCCACAGCGCCAGCCCCATCCATATGCTGATTTCATTTCCCTTGGGTAAAGTCCCACATGTGAGATGGCTAGGTTATATGGTATGTCTATAGACAGTATATATAAGAGGTATCTCCATACTGTGTTCCACAGTGACTGTACCAGTTTATATTCCCGCCAACAGTGGATTAGGGTACCTTTTCCCCAACATCCTCGCCAGCATTTATTATTTGTTAATTTCTGTATGAGAGCCATTCTAACTGGGGTGAGGTGAAACTTCACTGTGGTTTTTATTTGTGTTTCCCTGATGGCTAGTGATCCTGAGTATTTTTTCATGTGTCTGTTGGCCATTTGGATTTCCTCTTTTGAAAAATGCCTGTTTAAGTTGTTTGCCCATTTCTTAACTGGGTTGTTTGTTTTGTTGTTTTTGAGTTTCTTGATCTCTTTGTATATTCTGGTTATTAATCCTTTATCTGTTGCATAGTTTGCAAATAATTTCCCCCATTCTGTTGGTTGCCTCCTTACTTTGCTGTTTCATTTCTTTTCTTTTTTTCTTTTTCTTTTTTTTTTTTGCTGTGTTCCTTTTGCAGTGCAGAATCTTCTCAATTTGATGCAATCCTTTTTGTCAATTTTGGCTTTGATTGCCTGTGCCTCTGGAGTGTTTTCCAGGAACTCTGCCTATGTCAGTGTCTTGTAGGGTTTCCTTAATATTCTCTAATAATTTGATGATATTGGGTTGTAGATTTAGGTCTTTAATTCATTTTTAGTGGATTTTTGTAAAGATATAAGGTAGGGGTCTTGCTTCACACTTCTGTGTGTGGAGAGCCAGTTTTCCCAGCACCATTTGTTGAAGAGACTGTGTTTGCTTCAGGGATTGATTTTAGCTCTTTTGTCAAAGATAAGTTGGATGTAGATGCATGCATTGATTTCTGGTGTTTCTATTTTGTTTCATTGGTCTATCAATCTGTCAGGCTATTTTGATTATAACTGCCCTAAGTATGTCTTGAAATCTGGGATTGCGATGCCTCTGGCTTTGTTTTTCTTATATAAGATTGCTGTAGCTATTCAGGGTCTCCTGTTTTTCCATCTGAATTTCGGCATAATTTTATCTATTTCTGAGAAGAATGTCCTTGGTATTTTGATTGGTATCACAGTGAACCTGTAAATTGCTTTCAGTAGTATGGAGTTAATAGACTGTGACTGATAAATGCATTTTCAATGGAAAGGCCTAGTTGGATGCCTAAATATGAACTCTATCAAGTTGTAAACTTTTATTTAAAAAGATACTAAATGCTTATATTTTTGAGAAAAGTGAAATTATGACCTATAGCTTAGTTTTTGATTCCTTTGGTGAGTGAACCAGCAGCTAAAACACTTTCTCTCTCTCTCTTTCTCTCTTCTTCTGCCTCTCTGTACTGCTTTTCAAAAAATTTAAATGTATCTTTACAAAATACATGTATAGAGCAAGTACTAATCAGATAAGGGTAATCGGCCTATCACTTCAGAGTTACATGATTTCCTTGTGCTAGGACCTGGGATGCTTCTGTGGCCCACTTTGCTACAGTCCCTCCAAAGCCAGGTACTTCATCATCCTGAGCACTTCCTAGAGAAAACCCTCCTTCCTTATATATGATTTCCTTCCTCTCCACAAACACCAATTGCAAATGCACTTTTCAGAAGCAAATGTGGGTTTTTTTAAGATGGCAGACTAGGGAGAGCTTACTGCTCTAGTCTAGTGGAGGATAGTAAAAAAAAAAAAAAAAAAAAAAGTGGAGACAGTGCAATTGCAGGGAAGGGTTAGGGAGAAAATAGCAGAGGAAACTCCAAAGAAATCTGGAGGACACTGTGGACATACATGGAGGGTGTGGACATGTATAGCTCGGGACCCCAGCAGTTGAGAGCCTCAGCACCAGCTTTGGAGAGTGAGGTGAGACCAAACTGCACCAGCCCAAGCCACTTTTTTGTAGGAAAAGCCTGGCATGGGCCCAGCTTCAGCCCTGTGGGGGACAGCATTTGGAATTGATAACAATAAGAACTGATTCCACTGTCTTTAAACTTAGTGATTAGGATAGTATTGTGGGATAAAGGGGTCAAAAATTATGTTAAAATATGTGAGTTCTTTAATATGACTGAATAATATGAATATAATGTAACTTAATAGAAAAACAGTATTCATACTACTAGTAACTATTTTGCTAGAGATTATTTTTACAATGGGGATTGTTATATAATTATGGGAAAATAGAACTAATAAATTATGTTCAAAATTGTGGTCAGACTGTATTTGTAGAAAATGTTAAGCAGATAAGGAATTCCATCCATGTACTAAAAAATGTTTGTGCTATATGAAGTGAAAAAGCAAATGAAAAAAGCATTTAGTAATATCTCATTTTTGTAAAACTATCTTTAAATACTGAAGAAAAATGACTTGCAGGCCGGCGCCGCGGCTCACTAGGCTAATCCTCCGCCTTGCGGCGCCGGCACACCGGGTTCTAGTCCCGGTCAGGGCACCGATCCTGTCCCGGTTGCCCCTCTTCCAGGCCAGCTCTCTGCTGTGGCCAGGGAGTGCAGTGGAGGATGGCCCAAGTGCTAGGGCCCTGCACCCCATGGGAGACCAGGATAGGCACCTGGCTCCTGCCATCGGAACAGCGCGGTGCGCCGGCCGCAGCGCGCTACCGCGGCGGCCATTGGAGGGTGAACCAACAGCAAAAGGAAGACCTTTCTCTCTGTCTCTCTCTCACTGTCCACTCTGCCTGTCAAAAATTTAAAAAAAAAAAAAAATGACTTGCAGTGTATGGTTATTTTTAAGTGTGAGTTTATGGATGACTTTATTTCTTTAGGCTTTTTGTTTTTTTCAATTTTAAATATAAAATCAGCATATCAATGTCTGAACCAGAAATGATTTTTTTTTAAATTTTACATTTTTAAAAAATTTTTTATTCAATGGCTTCCCCCCCATAACTTCCCTCCCACCCGCAACCCTCCCCTTTCCTGCTCCCTCTCCCCTTCCATGCACATCAAGATTCATTTTCAATTCTCTTTATATACAGAAGATCAGTTTAGTATATATTAATTAAGGAAGAAATTATTATTCTTAAAAAGAAGTCTAGTACTCTAGGAAGTAGAGGAAACTTAATCTTAAAAAAAAAAAGAAAATCATTCTACATATAGTGGCTTTATAGCTTTAAATCATGTAATTCTTATCATTTAATATATTTTAAAATATTAATATAAATAGTTCAACATTAGAAATGAAGAAACTAGGTTGTATCAACTCTAAATTGGCAGGATCTGTTTTGGTAGCTACTTTTCTTAAAATCTAGAGGGAAAAATATATCATAAACCAGTACTAAAGGTAAACAGTAACTTTTATATCTTAGACTTCCATGATAAAATCATATTGTAGAATAAAATAAGTAAAATAGTGAAAGTGAAATATTTTAGTGATTACCATTTTTTCAAAGAACAATCTTTCGCTTCCCCAAATTGGAATCTAGAGTTTTGTAATCTTTTTTTTTTCTGTAACAGTCTCCTCTGGGTTAAAGCCATGAACCTTCTCCCCAGACATGCACGTTAACTTTTGCCTACAGTTTCAGAGTCATGGAAGCAGGATTTCTCAATAACATTTGAACTAAAGAACAAGAAGATTGCAGGCTCAGTTCTTTCACGTCTGACCTCTGTTTTGCACTGTTCTGCCTCATCAAAGGACAGTTCAGAACCGACTTTGTGTTCTTGTGAGGTTTGCTCAGGTGTCGACAGCCCTTTTGATGCAACAGCAGCAACTGACAGCTTCACACAGGTGGCATCATTGCTTGTCGCCATTTCCTTGTGTTTTATCTGCTCCTAAGTACCCTGTCCCATGTATTGCTTTTTTTTTTTTTAAAACTTATTCTAAAGAAGTCTTAGAAATGTTGGACATGGAAAAAGGGAATGTATAGTTAAAATTTTAAATTCTGGAATACAAAAGCTAATTTTATGCCAACTGTTCCAAGAAGTATGCATGTGTATTGGGGGTAGATGTAGGCTAGGGAGCATGTGAGCTATTTATGGATGGTGCCATTGGTGCATGTTAAACGTCAGAAGGACTGTTTAGATGACTTGTGTCACTGCCTAGACAGAATTCTCTATCTATGAGGTGTCTTTTGGTTGGAGATAGTGGAAAACCCTAGTAAATTGCCTTATACAGAAAAGAGTATTATATTTCAACAGCCCATGAATGATGCTGTCATCAATGAAGTTTTTTGTAGGGTCCATACGAGGTAACCAGGACTCAGCTCTTGCCTTTTCTCTTTGCTCTAATGCCTGATGTATCAGCTTCAACTTTCAAGTATCATTTAAGGTTAGCTCCACAGTGTCCCAAGATGGTGGTCAGCAACTTCTGGGGCCATTTGCTTCCTTATTCATGTAGAGCAGAAAAGGACAATGTCCTTGTCTCAGAATTTCTAATGAAAGTTCTGTGATTTGTTCTTCCCTTACTGGCTTCAGTCACATGCCCACCTTTGAAACAATCAATGTGATGTGGGAGGTCCATTGTCTTGGTCCCTGTGCGTGTTCCATCCCTGAAGCTGGGAGCCATCACCTTCTCCTAAACCGCAATGACCCTTAAATGCCAACAGCTCCTAGGAAGACAACCAACTAATGCCTAATGCAAACAGCAACTCACAATTTTTAATAGAATGCAAAATCACTTGGAGAGGGAACATCTACACTTGAGAGATTATTGGAAATGAAAACCGAGAACTACAGACCCCAGGTGAAGCTCTTGTTCATTTGTAGAAATGTCAGTTTCCAGGAGAAATCTAAAATTTTAATTTTTAGGAGAAATCTCTCAAGTTTTAAAAAAAATTGGCAACTGATTAAAATCTGCAAGTATCACCAGTCCAATAAATACTTTTGTAGACCACATGTAGCTATGAGCCACCTGTTTGCCTCCTTGGCCCCAGAGAGTCGTCCTTCATGGCCAAGGGCTTTGATCTGGTGCCATGCATGCTAAGCTGCTCAGGTATCCAGTGGGAAGGAACTTTCAAGTGAGTCATTCCTGGGAGGGGTGGAAAACTGGTGAAGTGCGAGTCATCCAGTTGGGAGGGATCTGAAGCAAACATTCTGAACTCCTTGCTTTTGGAGTTTTTGAACTTGCTGAACCTGTGACCTGGAACACCTTGGAACACATCATCTTTGACCTTGATAGCTGAGTCTCTGCTGGACATCACCTTTTCCAGGAAGTCTCAAACTTATGAGAAGGAGGCATGGAGCCAACATGGGGACCTTTGACACCTGTGGAGTGGCTGAGAATGTGGACTTTAGCATCAGAGCACTTGATTTAAAACCTCAGTTCCTCCACTTACAAATTATGTGAACTTGAGGAATAAGTGTCTGTAAAGAGAAAACAACACTTAGTTAAAGCATCGTGTTAAGCAATTGAAGGGGGAATGTATGAGAGTGGTTTCAATGCTGGGTGAAATAACTACTATTTCTCCCCATGGAGAAATTTGGTTAGTATGAATCAGTCCCGAGATTCAAGTCAGCTCTGGGAACATTGAGAAAAGTAAGCGTGTCTGGGCCTGTGATGCTGAGGATTGTTACTGAACACGTTCTGCAAAGTCCTGCCTGGTTACCAGCTGGCCACCCCTGGTGCTGTGGGACTCGAGATGGAAATTATGGAAGTGGCTTGATGAATTTGATGAGGTAGCTGAGTTCGCCCTCCATTGGTTGTTAGGAGAGGGGGCTATATATTTATTTTCCCAGGGGCTGGTATACCTGATCACTTACCCATGTAGTGTCCCGTAACTCTACTGGAGATGAGGGCAGGGGGCAGAGACCAGAGTCCTGGGGGTTTCACTGTGTCCTCTGGCTCCTTGTAGACCATGCTTCCCCTTTTCTTTAAGTTGTCTCTCTGGGGGTAGGCATTTGGTATAGTGGTTAAGATGTTGCTTGGGATGCCTGCATCCCATATTGGAATACCTGGTTCAACTCCTGGCTCCTCTGCTTCCAATCCAGCGTCCCACTGACATGTACCCTGGGAGGCAGCATGTAATGGCTCATATGCCTGGGTCCCTCCCAACCATGTGAGAGATCCAGATGGAATTCCTGGTTCCTGGCTTTGGCCTGGCCTAGCCCTGGTTGTTGTGGGCCTTTGGGGAGTAAGCTAGTGGGTGGGTGATTTCTCTTGGTCTGTCTATGTCTCAGTTTCTTTGCCTGCCTTTCAAATAATAAAAGGGAAAATAAATAAACATAAAAAATATCCTCCCTCCAATGAGATAATGTTGAAGCACCTTTACTGCACAGTGCCTCATGAGGAGCTGGGCTCAAGCTTGTCCACTTGGAGAATTTGAGTGGAGCGATGGAGGGTCATCTGTTTCCACCCCTCCAAAATTGAAGAAGATAGTGCCTTTTTTTTTTTTTTAAAGATTTATTTATTTCAGAGTCAGAGTTACAGACAGAGAGAGGGAGTGACAAAGAGAAAGCTCTTCCATCTGCTAGTACACTCCCCAAATGGCTGCAACGGCAGAAGCTGAACCAATCCAAAGCCAGGAGCCAGGAGCTTCTTCTGGGTCTCCCACATGGGTGCAGGGGCCCGGGCATTTGGGCTCTATTCCACTGCTTTTCCAGATGCATTAGTGGGGAGCTGGATGGGAAGAGGAGCAGCTGGGACTCAAACCAAAGCCCATATGAGATGCCAATACTGCAGGTGGAGGCTTAACCTACTGTGCCACAGCACTGGCTGATAATGCTGTTTTAGAGAATAGAGAATTAGAATAAAAAAGAGACCCTGCCCCTGGTATTTGACATGACAGCTGGCTGAACATTGAAGAGGGATCTTTGCATACTTCCCATTTTCAGATAGGAACTGATGTACATAGTTTTGTTGGGAGGGAGCAGAGGAGCGGATTTCTTTCTCGCCCAGGTTGGAATGCACCAGCAGAAACACATTACAAACTTTTGCAGTAGCATTCTATTAAAAAAAGAAAAACTTCTTTTTCTCCCTATTTTGTTTGGAAAGCAGAGAAACAGACACAGAGACCTTCCATCCACTGCTTCACACCTCAGATGCTGCGACAGTCAGAGCTGGGCCAGTCCTAAGTCAAGAGCTCAGAACTGAGTCTAGGTCTCTTCTGTGGGTGGCAGGGACCCAAGTACTTGAGCCATCACCTGATGCCTTTCAAGGTAACATCTTAGCCAGAAGCTGGACAGAAGTGGCAGAACTGTAACTTGAACTAGGCACTCCAGTAAGCGATATGCAGGTATCTCAAGCCATGTCTTAACTGCTGTGTCAGATGCCCACCCCCACAGCATTCTATTCATGTGAGCAGGCTGCTGGGCTCAGTGTGTTTCATGAGTAGCCCACTGAGTGCTCAAAACAGTGCTTTATTTTCATTTTACAGATAAGGACTTATTCCATGAGCTCATATGATTTGTAAATGGAGGCACTGGGATTTTAACTCAGGTGCTCTGAATCTAAGTCCATACCCTTAACCACTACACTAAGGATAACAGTGCACATTCAACCAAAATACTGACTTTCTCATAGGGTAACAGTGGTCAGAAGCATTGAAACCACATTTGATAACTCAACATGAAAGTAGAGACAACCAGGCACCAGCAATAAAGTCAACAGAAGACATTTGAAAGGGCCCAGAGAAGAAATATATTTTGAGGGATATCAGGACAATAAAAAGGGGTCTATATTTTCAGGTGAAAATGAATGAAAATTATTAGGACAATTTTTATCTCATGGTTTTGAACTAAAATTGATTGGTTTGATACTTTTTTTGCCACCGAAATGCTAGTGACTTGTTCTCTCCCACCTCCAGTCCACTGGACTGCACCCCATTACAACTATTTCTAGTTGTCCCCAAGGGTTTCACATGTGCTCTGAAGAAGTGCGATGCTCTCAGGTCCCCCTGTTGACCTCCTGTGTACCCTAAGCTTTCCACTCTTTCCTCTGGGCATCTTTGGCTGTCTCTTGTTCACTGAGCAACAGATACAGCCGTGTCCATCTGTGCCCACCTCACATTGGTTGTGGTCTCTGCCCTGCTCTGACAGTGATGCACCATGCCCCAGGCTGACTTGAGGTCTTGTGCCCTGAGCAAGTTGGGGAATGCCCCATCGCCAGCTTCTGATTCCAGCTTCCTGCTAACGTGCACCATGGGAAGCAGCAGATGATGGCTCAAGTTGTTGGGTTTCTGCCGCCCATGTGGGAGACTCGGAGTGAGTTCTGGGCTCCTAACCTCAGCCTGGCACAGCTTTGGCTATTGTGTCATCTGGAGTGTTAACTAGCAGAATGGAAGATCTCTGCCTCTGTCTCTCTGCCTTTCAGAAAAAATATATAAAGTGATACACATATGTGTAAGCATTTTAACTTAAGATATAGTATACCACTCTTGATTAAAAACCATTTTCTTTGAGTTGGCACAAATGGGAGTTCTATGAAATCTTATATAATCACAACCTATTTATGGATTCTATTTCATTTAAAAAAACTAGATATGTGAAATGATGGATATTTAAAGCTATTTTTTCCTAATCTGCCAGAGTCATCTTGCCTACACCTCATTTTTTTCTGGCAACTCACCCTCATGGCATCTTTCCAAAGCCGTCAACCTAGTTTTCATAGCAATAATAACTCCTCATTTCACACTCATTGCATCAGCTCCTGCACTTTGAAATTAAATCGCATAATTAGAGTAATAGACACAATTGCTTCAAAAGCTTTGGGAACAAGCATGACTGCTTCTTGGTGACATGCAGCTCAACTCTGGTAACAGCAAGGCTTCCACCAGCTGTGAATGTGTGTGCCCAAGTGACTTGCTGGAGTGGGGTCCTGGTGAGGCTGGGGAGTGAGCCACCTGCAGGCTGACACAGGAGTATGTGGCAGCCCTGTTGTAACTCAGGCACAAGAGAGGCAGGGTGCAGTTCCTCACCTGTGAAGGCAGTGATTGAGGGCTTGGCCTGACTGCTCAGACAGGCTTGGGCAGGCCAGCACCCCAAAAGTAGGCCAGGCCATAAACATTTACAGTCTTCAGAACATTCCAAACTCTGCTCTTTCCCTGCAGGTGAACAGGACTCGTCTGCGTCTCTTCGTGTATACACAGGCTGATTCTTGTACCTGAATCACCAGATCATTGGGAAACACAGCTTCTGTTTCCTTAGGCTGTGAAAGCTGGCTTTCCGGACGCCAGGCCAAGCCAGCACTTAAAATGTAATTTTTACTTTGGTGCCACCCAGTGGTTAGTTTTGAGATGTCACTCCCATGAAGAAGATTGCATGGCAAATACATAATGCGTAAACAACAAAACAAAAATGAAACAGAAACAAAAAGACCTGGGAGGACTAGGCAGGTCACAAAGAATTTTTAGGGTAGTGACACTGTCCTGTTAGCTACTATAGTGGTGCTCACGGCTCATCAGACATCGGTCCGAGTCCATGTGGTGCCCCAGAGGGATCAGGAGTGAACCCTAACATCACGGTGGCCTCTGGGTGATAAAGCTGTGTCAGTGTAGACCCACCAGTTGTAACAAATGCACCACTCTAGTGGGGGTGTGAATAACCAGGGAGGGTATATGTGTGTATTGGGGCAGGGGCTATCGGAGAACTCTAAACTTTCTCCTCAGTTTTGGAACGAACCAAAAACTGCTGTAAGAGACAAAGTTTATTAATTAAAAAGCCCTTCCAATTTATATACATTTTCCCTCCCAGCTGCTGGTGGTGTAGATAAGAGCAAGATAAGCCAGAGACATCATCTAGGGAGTCCTTCTGACTTCTCAAGTAGAGATGACGTCCAAGAGTATGGCTCCTTCCCTTTGTAAATCCTGGAAACCTTTTATCTTTCTATGTACTCCGAGTTGCTCAGTTTCCCAGGATATTATCATGCTCACCAAGCTTACAGGAGACACTTGTAGGTGAGGCACAACGCCCATTTATCACTTTACAGTTAGACATGTCTGTGTAGTGGTTGAACAAAACACGTGTGTTAGTTGAGCAGTTACAGATTATATCAAGTAGGTTTTCTGGTGAAACTGCAGTGGGATGGGGTGTGTGTGAGGCATTATTTATTTTAAGGTTAGTACCATTAGGCTGGGATTGTCTTCACCACTTCAGGGATATGCATGATTCCAGGCTGGGAACACCCTTTGCTGGGCAGTGTAGAGTCCTGGGCAGTGCTGACGACAGATCGATCTATGCTTTTTCTTTGAGCTGACTCTGCTAAGCATCTGAGAATCCTTTCTTTCCCAAGGGCACAGCGTAATGGGCAAGGTCAATGTTGCTTATTCAGCTCTAGGCTTCTGAGAACCTGCTTGGTCACCATGACTAGCATCTGGATGTTCTCAAAACTCATCAGCCACTATTTATAGGTGTTTACTTAGGGAGGGTCTACTCATTGCATGATAATTTTGAGAAATTTCATTCTCAGAGAAGACTTATGTTTTGATGATTCTGTCCCCAAGTAATTAATGTGTAAAATCCGTAATCATTTTGGCATAAGTGCCCAATAACAAAGTAGTGCTTGATTGAAGATGGGAATTGTTAGTAACAATGCATTCATGCAGACCATTTGATGTCAGTCTTACAAGCTTTGCTCAGACCTCACTACCTACTTGCACTTACCAGCCTGTCTTGGGAGTCTTCAGTGGGGCTCAGTTTCTCCAGTTCTTTGGTACAGAATCCTCCTCCCTGTACCCCTTGCCCCAAACTGCTGCTGCATAGGATTTTTAAAGTAAAGATTTATTTATTTGAAAGTCAGAGTTACAGTGAGAAAGAGGGAGAGGGAGAGGGAGAGATTGAGAGAGAGATTGAGAGATTCTTCCATCCATGGGTTCACTCCCTAAATAGTCTCGATGGCCAGGGCTGGGCTGGCCTGAAGCCAGGAGCCTGGAGCTTCTTTGTGTCTCCTGCATGAGTGCAGGGACCCAAGTACTTGGGCCATCTTCCACTACCTTCTCAGGCTATTAGCAGGGAGCTGGATTGGCAGTGGAGCAGCCGGGTCTTGAACCGGTGCCCTTATGGCATGCCAGTGTTACCGCTATGCCACAGCGCCAGTCCCTGCCTCCTTACTCTTATATGGAAGACTTGTTTGTTTTTTTCTTCCTTCACCTCCAGCCTTTCCCATCTGCACATTTCACAATTCTCTTTTCTTTTTGTAGATAGAACTCAATTCTCACAGAGGCTCCTATGTGAGAATAACAGAAGGCAGGTGAATTTATTTTACTTCAGGAAATTCTAGAAGAAGCATGCTTTTGATGAACTCTCACAATAATTGTACATAGTTTTGTGATAAAACCACATTGACTTTCACAGCAATCTGCTGGAGTGCTTTCTGAAGATATATGCCTTTTCCCATTTATTGCATGTTCACAGAAATCGGACCTAGGTCAAAAGCTGGAAAGTCATCAGTAGACAAAATCGAATCTGGAAAGGAGACACTTCGCCTGCGATCAAAAGGTCCTGCCACCGTGGAAGAAATGGTATATTATGTTCACTTAATTTTCATTCTGCTTGGAAAGTTATAGATATTCATGTTTATTAGAGCTGGAATTAAAGGTGAAATCAGTTAAATAAAATGCCATTCATTCTATTCAAAGCATGAATTTTAAATTCATTGCTTAAATAATATGCAAATTATTGAAGGTTCTTATGAAGGAAAAATAGCAACTATGAGCAGGAAAAGAGATTTATGATGTGTAGGCATCTTCAGCTCTCTACAGACAGCTTTTTCCACAGTGTACAGATCCCTGGACTGTCCAAAGAATTGAAAAAGAATCAACAAATTCTGAGAACTACAAAAAAGGATTGAATATTTTGTAGGCATCTTTACTCAGCCTTTTCATGCTCCGCATCACATCCCTTCCATAGCAAGTCCTGGTGGCTCTATCTCTGCCAGCTACCAGAATCCAACAGCTTCCTGCCACTTCCTCCTCCACCATTGTAGTGCCCTCATCCCCCAGGCACCATGGTCTTGACTCAGGTGTCGCAGTCATGTACTCCATCTTCCTGTGTCTCCCTGCCCTCTTCCCAGCTGTGTTGCCCTTTACAAACCCAAGTGAGATCATGGTACTTTCAGTTCACAACTCTCCAGGGGCTTCCCATCAAAGCTAAAATCCCAAGAGTACCTGACATGGTTTCACTCTGCATTTCTCTGATCTCACATCCCACCATGATCCTCCAGCAACCTCTGGTTCAGCCACGGCCAACTCGTTGCTGTCTCCAAACACTCCAGATGCATCCCTGCCTCAGGCCATCGAGTTGCTCATTTATTTGCACAGCTTTGCTCTCTCACTGTTGTTGAGTGTCTGCCCAAGTTATTACCTTATCTAAAAAGGCCTTTTCTGAGTTTCCTGCATAAATAGAAATTCTCTCCAGCCCCCTCTGCTGCCCAATGTTCCATTTCCATGTCCTTAGTTTTCTTCAAATACTGAACACCATAGGACTTATTATATCTCTGTTTAATTTTATACATTTTCTAGCTCCTTAGCTCATATGCCTTATTTACCGTTCACATGTGTTGTTCAATCCTCAGTGCCTAGAATTAGTACCTGGTATATAAAGGCACTCAAATCTCTGCTGTATTAATGAATTGGTTCATTTTAGCTTGAGCAAATCAAGGGTTTTGTTGATTGACTGTCTGTAAAAGGGTGAGTATCTGGATGAAAAATACCAGGAGGAGAGACACATGGAGGCAGAGGTAGAAGAAAACAGCAGGGCTTGAGGTAGCACTGGTAAGGACTCGCAGTGGTAAGCAGCAGGTCCACTCACAACAGCCAAGACAGTGGTGACGATGTCATCTTGTGGATGGGGGTGGGGGTGCTCCAGCAGGTGTCTGAAGCTCCCGTGGTCAGGGCACAGGCATCAGACCCTTCTCACTTCTCTCCGTGGGAATTCTGTCCCAGGACACCCTGTATGTTTGAAGAACAGAAGAGACAGGTGAGCAATTAGGAGGCTGTTTCACAGTGGGATCCCAGAGCTTGTTCAGTGTTAATGTCCACGATCAGACATCGAGGTGGTTTGTCAGAAAAGACACTCAAGGAGCCATGATGCCAAGGTTGTCCTTAGGAAGTGTCAAAAAGAATAGAGAACAGTTCAATTTAACCAAGTTTCCTTGAGCAAGAAAAATGTTCTAGAACAGGGTAACATTGCAAACTGAAGATGATTTGGAATGTCCTCCCTCCATCCCCCTGCCTTACAATGTAAAGAGCTATTTTCGCTGGCGCCGTGGCTTAACAGGCTAATCCTCCGCCTTGCGGCGCCAGCACACTGGGTTCTAGTCCCGGTTCGGGTGCCGGATTCTATCCCGGTTGCCCCTCTTCCAGGCCAGCTCTCTGCTGTGGCCCGGGAGTGCAGCGGAGGATGGCCCAAGTCCTTGGGCCCTGCACCCGCAAGGGAGACCAGGAGAAGCACCTGGCTCCTGCCTTTGGATCAGCGAGATGTGCCGGCTGCAGCGGCCATTGGAGGGTGAACCAACGGCAAAAAGGAAGACCTTTCTCTCTCTCTCTCTCTCTCTCTCTCTCTCTCTCTCTCTCACTATCCACTCTGCCTGTAAAAAATACAAAAAACAAAAAACAAAACCCAAACAAAACAAAACAAAAACAATGTAAAGAGATATTTTTATAATCAAAAAGACAGGAAATGATGTGGCGTTTACTTGATTGGTGTAACAGTCTGACGTTTGCTTTATTTGGATATAATCTGACAGTCTTCAGCCTGTGATTGGCTAAGGGGTGTGTTGCTGTGATTGGCTGAGGCTCAGTAGCTTAGTCACAAGAATGTACCATGAGGTTAGGTTACAATCTACTTGCATATCCAGCTAGGATCTAGTTTACTACATACCAGAGGTTTTTTGGGCCAACTTTGGGCCAGCTCCTCCTTTAATTCAGAGGCTGGTTTAGTTCAGTGGAATGTTTGAGTCTCCGAGGATGTTGTCTCTTTTGGGGAATCCAGAGAAAGATTCTGAGTTGGGTGGGTTGGTCCTGGGGAGTTAAAGGATTAATCTGGAGGCAAATAGCAGCAAAGAGACCTGCTAGAGTCCAGAGCATTTTTTAGTGAGATATGATGAGGTGTGTGAAAAAACTCAGGGCAGTAATTTCTGATCATTTAAAATTTTTAAAAAACTTATTTTCATTTTATTTGAAAGAGAGATTTGATAAAAGAGACAGGGACACACACAAACACAAATCTTTCATCATTTGGTTCACCCCTCAAATTCCTGCTGTAGATGGAACTCACCTGGGTCTCCCATGTCGATGACGGGGGCCCAAGTCCTTCACCTGCTGCCTCTCAGGGTGTGCCTTAAAGGAAGCTAGAATCCAGTGTGAAGCTGGGCCTCGCACCCATGCACTCTGATACGAGATGTGCGTGTCCCAAGTGGCATCTTAGCCTCTGCACTAATCGTCTACCCCAATTTCTGGTTATTCTGAGCCTTTCCTGTTACACTGCTTGGCATTTTGCTGATGGCTAGTGGCTGTTTACCTGCTGAATTGAATACCTCAGTGGAGAAAGGAGTTCATAAGGGAATGAAGTAACAGTGGGAAGGAGCAGGCAGTGGGGAGCCAGGGGAATTCTAGGCCTGCTTTACACTTGAGGCTGTGAGAAGAAGTAGGTAGACTGCAAAATGGCTTGCAAAGGAAGCGGGGTCAGCAGGAAAACTCCCATGTCACTTGAGGGACAGGATCATCTTGTAATAGTTAACACAGTTAATAAATGTTTATGAAGCACCTGATCGTATAAGGTGCTGGGATGAAAAAGAGTAACTTAAGATCTCTCTGGAAAGATTTGAAGACAAACATCTAAAAATTGATTCCTATTTGCATAGCCTGTTTAATTAAATAGGGCAGTTTAAAAATAGCTCATAATGAAAAGAAAAATCTAGTTTGCTGTTAATATTAAATTGGATACAAATGACTTAAAATCTAATTTCAAGCACTTACTGTTTTAATGGATTTATAGGATTTGAAACAAATCATCTCCTTCTAATCTACTACAAGTAGTGAGAACTGTGAAAGCTATTCCTCTTACATGGCTCATACATATTTCATTTCTATTTGCTGAGATGGGCATGGTCTGTGTACTAACATGGCAAAGATGAATAAAGACCTTGTTTTTCCTCTAAAGGGAAGAAAAGAGACAGCAAACCAGTGGGCTAGAGTTCAGGATGATGTGCAGAGGATACCCAATGTCACAGAGAGCTGCTGATCAACTGGTGTTGGGGGCTGGGGGAAAGAAAGGAAGTGAGGGAGAGTTTCCTTCCAGATGAAGTGATCGAGTTAGCTCAAGACAGGAAGAAGAGTGTTCTGGGCGGGAAACGTGATGGCCCTGGGCACCTTATGAGCTGTCCATGAGGCTAGGGTTGGGGTGCTGGAAGTACCGGTGTAAAGAGGCTGGAAGTGTAGGCCAGGGTTAGGACTGAAGATTTTTGTGGAAAATGGGGGAACAACACAATCAGTTTTGTGTTTTAGGAAACGCCCTTGGATCTAGGGGACAGCAGAGTTGGATAGAGTTGATTAGAGCGAAGTTGAGAGGGTAAGGACTGCAAGAAGGGAGACAACCCAGCAAACCTCTGCAAAGAAGAAAAGACGAGGGCTGAACCTGAGGAAATAGAATGTGGATGGAGAAGAGGTGCTAGGTCAAGAGCTATTTAGGAGGTAGATTGGTCAAAAACTGGTGGCTGTTTATATACCAGGAGTGCTGATACTGGTTACCATAACTTATAACATGGCTAGATTGATCCAAAGGTTAATATCTAGGTTACTTTGCATAGCTGTTGTTTTACACTGACAATTCAGAATTCACTAGAGTGAAGGCAAGAGAGATATGTGCTACTGTATTTTAAGTCTTAGTCCTTATAAAACTGTGAGAAAGTTTTACCAGCATCCTCAAAGAACATAAATTTTTATTTTCTTGAACTTGTATGACTTTAATAATAAAATATAAGAATACAAGATATTGCACACTTACAACTGTTTTAAAAATAATATGGAATTCTTATAATCTAACTGATCATGAATTCTACATTTGAAGCTATATTGAGTATTTAACATCTTTGAGCAATCCCTTTTTCAGTTTATGAACCCATTTAAAACAAGGAATTGGAATCATCTGGGCTGGTGCTGCGGCTCTCTTGGCTAATCCTCCGCCTGTGGTGCTGGAACCCCAGGTTCTGTCTTGGTTGCTCCTCTTCCAGTCCAGCTCTCTGCTGTGGCCCAGGACCGCAGTGGAGGATGGCCCAAGTGCTTGGGCCCTGCACCTGCATGGAAGACCAGGAGGAAGCACCTGGCTCCTGGCTTTGGATTGGCGCAGCGCGCCAGCCGTGGCGGCCATTTGAGGGGTGAACCAACGGAAGGAAGACCTTTCTCTCTGTTTCTCTCACTGTCTAACTCTGCTTGTCAAAAAAAAAATATGGAATTCTTATAATCTAATTGATCATGAATTCTACATTTGAAGCTATAGTTGAGTATTTCCCTTTGAGCAATCCCTTTTTCAGTTTATGAACCCATTTAAAACAAGGAATTGGAATCATCTGAACATAAAACCATACTTCATAAGTGTGAAATCAGGATTTTTTAAAAAAGATTTATTTATTTATTTGAAAGGCAGAGTGACATAATGAGAGTGAGAGACAAAGACAGAGAGAGAGAGAGATCTCTCATTTGTTGATTTATTCCCCAGATGGCTGAAAAGGCCAGGAGCCAGGAACTCCATCTGGGTGAGAGAGGCACAAGCACTTGGGTGATCATCCACTGCCTTCCCAGACACATTAGCAGGGAGCTGAATTGGAGGTGGAGCAGCCAGCACTAGAACCGGTGCTCATATGTGATGCTGGAATTGTAGGCAGTGGCTTAATCTGTTGTGCCACAATACTAGACCCCAAAACCAATATTTTAAAAAAACCTTAAAGCATATTTAGTCATGGTTTTCACTGAAAAAAATTTTTTAATTATTTATTTGAAAGGCAGAGTTAGAGAGGAAGACACACACACACACACACACACACACAGAGAGAGAGAGAGAGAGAGAGAGAGAGAGAGAGAATCTTCTATTTGCTAGCTTATTCCCCACATATTCACAAAGGCCAGGGCTGGGCCAGGCTGAAGCCAGGAGCTTCTTCTGGGTCTCCAACATGGGTGCAGGGGCCCAAGGACTTGGGCCATCCTCCACTGCTTTCCCAGGTGCATCAGCAGGGAGCTGGATTGGAAGTGGAGCAACCAGGACTCAAACTGGCACCCATATGTCATGCTGGCACTGCAGGCGGTGGCTTTACCCACTATGCCACAGCACTGGACCCCTTTACCAAAATTTTAAAAATGGTTTTAAGAACAAAAATATTTTGATATCTTTAATATATAAAGCAAAAACTATTCTAAAAATGTTATTTCCTTATCTGATCCTTATAAAATTTCCCTTTTTGGTATATTTTTATATATAGAATAATGAATATGCTTTGTATAATAAACATATGAATATAATTGATAAACTATGTTCAGAAGTGTTTTACTATTAGGGTGAGCCATAAGAATTTTGGAGAGAGATGTGGCATTTGAGAGAGGGGTGGGCATTTGGCCTAGTGGTTAAGATGCGTGCATCCCACGTTGGAGTACTTGGGTTTGATGCCTGGCTCTGGCTTCTCCCGATTCTAGCTTTCATAGCAGGTGATAACTTAAGTAATTGGATCCCTGCCACCTGGATGGGGATGAGGCTTGAGTTTTTGTCTCCTGGCTTTGGTCCAGCTTACTGTCATCATTTTGAGCATTTGGGAGTGAGCTGGTTGATGAGAGCTCTCTCTCTTTCTCTGCCTCTTGGAAAAAATAAAAAAATATTTGGAGACCTTGGCTGTATAATAAATACCCAAATTCTATTTCTTGCCACACAGGATTCCTTAAGATCTTGTCATGTTTTCCACTGTGTTCTGCAGTCACAGTCCCCTAAAACTATAATGCTATCATCTATTAGACCTTGAGACCTCACAGTCTTTGTGTATCTATTACCTTCAACTTGAAGTGCTCTCCCCTATTTGATACCCGTTCATCTTTGAAAATGCAGTTCATAAGTCATCTGCTTTCTGAGGTATTCTATTACCCTTAGATACATAAATTTGCTTCTTCCCCATTGATGCCTCTATACATTTTATATCCCTTAAAATTATTACATAATATTTATTTTCACATATATCTCCCCTTCTAGATTGTTAGCTATTTGGGGATTGTGTTCCTGGCTTTTCTCTTTTGAGTCTATAATGCTGACACTAATTATTATATTGATTTATATAATTTACATTTATATAATTTACAGAGCACATTCTAGATATACGGCCATTAACACTAGCTCAAGTACACAACCATGAACTGACTCCTCATCAGATTTTCCCCCATGCTTGCCTAAACAATCAAGGGATTTCATTATAGAAATATAATATCTTCTTTCTCTCTCCTTTGATAAAGCCCTCTGAAGCCAATACAAAGGCAATTGAAAAAATTGATGATCTTCTTGAATTGTACATGGGAATTCGAGATATTGACTTAGGTAAGTTTTACTATTGTTAAACATCTCTTGATTTGGTAGAACTTTATGCTTTATTATGTCATATTTGTTCTTTTTTTTTTTTTTTTTGACAGGCAGAGTTAGTGAGAGAGAGAGAGAGAGAAAGGTCTTCCTTCCATTGGTTCACCCCTCAAATGGCCACTACGGCCGGCGTGCTGTGCTGATCCAGAGCCAGGAGCCAGGTGCTTCCTCCTGGTCTCCCATGTGGGTGCAGGGCCCAAGCACTTGGGCCATCCTCCACTGCCTTCCCAGGCCACAGCAGAGAGCTGGACTGGAAGAGGAGCAACTGGGACAGAATCTCTCTCTACCTGTCAAATTAAAAAAAATAAAAATAAATAAACCAAATTGATACACCATTGGTCCAGCTAACCAAAAAAAGGAGAGAGAAGACTCAAATCAATAAAATTAGAGATGAAAAAATAAACTTAACAACAGATAACACAGAAAGAGAAAGAATCATCAGAAGTTACTACAAAAAGCTGTATGCCAACAAACTGGGAAACCTAGAAGAAATGAATAGATTCCTGGACACATACAACTTACCTAAATTGAGCCATGAAGACATAATTCTGGCCAATTGAATCTAACTACACATAAGAAAGATCATTTACCTGGACCAAGTGGAATTTATCCCTGTTATACAGGCATGGTTCAACATTCACAAATTAATCAATGTGATGCATCACATTAACTGAAAAACAAAACTTGTGGGGCTGGTGCTGTGGCATAGTGGGTACAGCCACTGCCTGCAGTGCTGGCATCTCATATGTGTGCCAGTTTGAGACCCAGCTGCTCCACTTCTGATCCAGCTCTCTGCTATAGCCTGGGAAAGTAGTAAAAGATGGCCCAAGACCTTGGGCTCCTGCACCCTTATGCGAAGACCTGGAGGAAGCTCCAAGGTTCCTGGCTTTGGATTGGCACAGCTACAGCGGTTGTGGCCAATTAGGGAGTGAACCAGCGGATGGAAGACCTCTCTCTCTACCTCTCTTTCTCGTTGTAATTCTGACTTTCAAATAAATAAATAAAAATCTTAAAAAAATTATCCCAATAGATGAGAGAAAGCATTTGATAAAATGCAATACCCCTTCGTGATGAAAACTCTATGCAAATTGTGTACAGAAGGAACATTCCTCAAAATAATCAAGGCAATCTATGACAAACCCATGCATGAAGTTTGTATTTCTTAAGTAAAAGTTTTCTTTGGAAAAAAAAATTAAAAAATGAATGTAAAGATAATAAAACGATTGTGAAAAGAAGACCTGACTCTTACTCCTTTCTAGCTTCTTAGTGCCATCAACTTTTAAACATTTTAATTAGTTCTTTATCTATAAATTATGAAAATAATTTTCCTTCAGTCCTGTTTTAGATTCAAAAAATATATATGAGGGTATTTCAAAAGGTTCCTGGAAAAATGGAATTCAAAGAATGAGTTTATTTTGAGGCAAAACACTTTTTTGATGATACGTGGAAAATGTGTGTTATGAAGAAACCGTGTGTGTATTTAATTTTTTTTTGCATCAAGATAATGCTTTTATTTATACTTTCCCATGAACTTTTTGAAGTAACCTCATGTATGAAGTTTTGTAAATGATATGTATGAAAGCTATTATTTGATGCCTCAGATTTATATTGATTATATTATGTATTTATATTGATAGTAAAGCTGTGTGTGGTTTAATAGTTACTGAAACCCTATAAATCATGACTCATAAATAGAGGAAAAAGACACATTTGGCATATAAGGACAACTGCGTAGATTTTTCTTTTTTTTTCCCCAAAGAAACCTTTTACTTAAGGAATACAAATTTCTTTTTTTAATTGTAAAAATATATGGTAATTTTATTTTTTTTCACTTTTTAAAAACTTTTATTTAATAAATATAAATTTCCAAAGTACAACTTTTGGATTATAATGGATTTTCCCCCCTTAGCCACCCTCCCACCTGCCACCATCCCATCTCCCACTCCCTCTCCCATCCTATTCTTCATCAAGATTCATTTTCAATTATCTTTTTTTAAAAACTTTAATGAATATAAATTTCCAATGTACAGCTTATAGATTACAATGGCTTCCCCCCCCCCATAACTTCCCTCCCACCTGCAACCCTCCCCTTTCCCGCTCCCTCTCCCCTTCCATTCACATCAAGATTCATTTTCAATTATCTTTATATACAGAAGATCAGTTTAGTATATATTAAGTAAAGATTTCAACAGTTTGCACCCACATAGCAACACAAAGTGAAAAATACTTATGGAGTACTAGTTATAGCATTAAATCACAATGTACAGCACATTAAGGACAGAGATCCTACACTCTGGCCTCAGAATCAGCCCTTAAGGCATTCGGATCTGGTTGAAGAGCCCATGAGAGTATTTTAGGCATGGAAAGCCAAGACACTCTGGAAAAAAAAAAAAAAAAGACCTAAATGAAAGATCTCTGCGAGTGAGATCCCAGTGGAAAGAATGGGGCCATCAAAGAAGGAGGTACCTTTCTCTGAAGGGAGGAGAGAACTTTCACTTTGACTATGACCCTATCGGAATAAGATCAAAGTCAGCGAACCCTAAAGGCTTCCATAGCCCTGGCAACTCATGACTAGAGCCTAGGGAGATTACTGATGCCATGAACAAGAGTGTCAAATTGTTAAGTCAACAACAGGAGTCACTGTGTATTTACTTCTCATGTGGGATCTGTCCTTAATGTGTTGTCCAATGTGAAGTAATGCTATAACTAGTTCTGAAACAGTATTTTACACTTTGTGTTTCTGTGTGGGTGCAAGCTGATGAAATCTTTACTTAGTTTATACTGAATCGATCTTCTGTATATAAAGATAATTGAAAATGAAAATAAAACTTGGTTTTAAATTGGAAATTGCATAGAAAATTAATCAATTTTTAAAAATTATCATGTAGGATCTCTGTCCAATTATCTTTATGTACAGAAGATCAATTTAGTATATACTAAGTAAAGATTTCAACAGTTTGCAGCTACACAGAAACACAAGTATAAAGTACTGTTTGAATACTAGTTATACCATTAATTCACATAGTAAAACACATTAAAGACAGAGATCCTACATGGGGAGTAGGTACACAGTGACTCCTGTTGTTGACTTAACAAATTGACACTCTTGTTTAACGTCAGTAATCACTCGAGGCTCTTGTCATGAGCTGCCAAGGCTATGGAAGCCTCTTGAGTTTGCTAACTCTGATCTTATTTAGACAAGGGCATAGTCAAAGTGGAAGTTCTCTCCTCCCTTCAGAGAAAGGTACCTCTTTCTTTGATGGCCCGTTCTTTCTGCTGGGATCTCACTCACAGAGATCTTTCATTTAGGTCATTTTATTTTTGCCACAGTGTCTTGGCTTTCCATGCCTGAAATACTCTCATGGGCTCTCCAGCCAGATCCGAATGCCTTAAGGGCTGATTCTGAGGCCAGAGTGTTGTTTAGGACATCTGCCATTCTATGAGTCTGCTGTATATCCCACTTCCCATCTTGGATTGTTCTCTCCTTTTTAATTCTATCAGTTAGTATTAGCAGACACTGGTCTTGTTTATGTGATTCTTTTGACACTTAATCCTATCATTATGATCAATTATGAACTGAAACTGATCACTTTGACTAATGAGATGGTATTAATATATGCTGCCTTGATGGGATTGAATTGGAATCCCCTGGCACGTTTCTAACTCTACCGTTAGGGGTAAGTCCAAGTGAGCATGTGCCAAACTGTACGTCTCCTTCCTCTCTTAAGGAATACAAATTTCATGCATTTCCTAAGTACAGCTTTAGGAATATAGTGATGAATTTTCTTTTTCTTTTTCTTTTTTTTTTTTTACTATTTATTTAAAGGGCAGAGTAAGAGAGAGAGAGAGAGAGAGAGATTGAAACAGAGAAAGAGGGAGAGACAGAGAGAGAGAGAGAGTGATCTTTTAGTTACTGGTTCCAAATAGCTACAACAGCTAAGTGTGGGCCAGGCAAAAGCCAGGAGCCAGAGACTCCATCAGATTTTCCACGTGGGTAGCAGGGGCCCAAGTACATGGGCAATCTTCTACTTCCTTCCAGATGTACCAGCAGGAAGATGGGTCAGAAGCAGAATATCTGGGAGTTGAACAGATCGTCTGATGTGGGATGCTGGTTTTGCAAGTGGTACTTAACCCACTGAACCACATACCACAATGCTGTCCTCAGTAGTTGAACTTCTGTGTGATTCTTATGTTGTCATTTGGATGCCAGGGTCTTGATTTATCAATTAAGACTATCAGTTGCAGATGAAAAACAAAACAAAAATCCCTAACTCTGACTGGCTTAAGGAAAAAAAGAAAAAGAGAAAGGTGTTGATTTTTATAACTGAAAAGTCCAGAAGTAGATCTTGGCTCCAGGAATGGCTAGCTCCAGATTCCTCATGCCATCATCAGAATATGGCTTCTCATCTGTCAATTCTAGCCTCATTTCAGGCCCCTTCATGCAGTCATGGCTGAACCTTCCTCATGTTCTTGGCATCAAGCACCATGGGAAGGAGGGAGGGCCTTTTCCATGTCATTCAAACAAAATGCCCAAGATTGGCTCAAGTGAAGTGATCCCTAAAGCCAGAGAGAAAATGAGGTCAAGGTCAAATGCACTGTTTAAAGCCAAAGACTTGACTGTTTTGTTTTCCTGTTACCACGTGTTTGACAGTCATTTGTCCTTCTCTTTTCCTTATAGAATTGTCAAAAGACAAAATTAAAACAAATTTAGTTTAAAGATCTTAACTGGCTTTTTATTTGTGATTCTAGAGTTGAGCAATATCCTACTGCTTTAGAAGAATGAGTGTTCCGATCAGCTGAGGAGAGGAGGTTGGCTTAATAGACAGAAGAGGGCTGAGGAAAGCAGGAACAGAACAAAAAGGGGATTGGTCGTTTCAAGGCTAGGTCAGAGGGGCTTCCTCACTGCGCCAGCTAAGACAGGCCTGGTAGGGGATTTGGCTTTTATTTCTCTGTTCTGCATTCTCAGAGGGGGATGAACAACTTAGTTTCAGCTTGGTGACATGCAACTTCACAATGACTAACTCTGTTGTTATTATTTTGTTGGTCATCCAAACCTTTGACCTCCTATAAGTGTTATTTAACAGAATTCATTCTTATTTTTCTTGCCTGTTTGACTTTTAAAATAAAATATCAATACTAGATATATAGATAATGTCTATAACATAAAAACATTGGGAATCTGTTTTTTGATGAAAACTCTAAAATTCGTGTGTAACATATCCTTGCTCCAAGTAGACAAGAAGCTAAAACCGAGATGATCCTATGGAAGGGCCATGTCCTACAACTTCTTTTCTCAATTCTTTTGTATTTGGGCAAGTATCTGGATTTACATAAATGATGTGGGCCTGGACCAGTTTTACAAATGCGAGTAAAAGGGATTTAAAATGATAGTGCTCATAAACTCAGATTAGCCGGGTAGCATTTATTGAAGATAGTACATTTCTTCACCTGAGATATTTTCAAGTAGCATAACTGTAAGATTCTTAGAAGATTTAGGAATGAATATATCATTTGTTGGGGCTTGATGACTCAAACTGAGGAGAACCATAATTTTCACAAGTGGGAGCCTAAAGCAATTCTTAACTTTAGAGGTTAATTTTAGGTACAAGACTTATAGTTACTTAAATATTAACTGAGAATAGTTAAATAAATTGGTTTTGCCCTTTTGTTATAAAATATACATATACATAGTGTAGAATTTGTACTAAATAAGACAAATACTTATAAATGAGTTGAGTCAATTTTCTTTTGTTCTCAGAAATTCAGGATACCTAACATTCCTCACAGGTTATAAATTAGCCAGAAATCCCCTTGCAAGGTTAATTCATCATCTATAGCAGATTTTTCCAAATGACACAGAAAGTTGTTTGTGCATAATTAGCACATGATCAGTGCTCTAGGGAAATAAAGTATAAGGAAAGTAATTGTTTGAAGATGACAATTACAAAATTAGGAATTTCTCTCATTTAGATATGATTAACATGAAATATAGATCACAAATGTGAAAATAATTTGACAAATGAATCTATTTACTTCTATGAATTCTTAGTATTTCTTGGCTTTTAGACATGTTAATTCTTTTTTAAAAATTGTTTTCATTTTAAGGCCAGAGAGAGAGAGGGAGAGAGACAGACAGACAGACACATCGTCTATCAACTGATTGACTCCTTAAATGTTCGTAATAACCAGGATGGGGCGAGGCTGAAGCCAGGAGCCTGAAACTCCATCCAGGAGTTAAGTTATCATCTGCTAACTCACAGGCATATTAGCAGGAAGTTGAATATGTGGAGTAGCCAGGACTTGTACCAGGCACTCCAATAATGGAATGTGTATTCCAAGTAGGGACTTAAACTCTGTGCCAAACACTTACCCCAGTGTTAATTCTTAATACAAATTATATTGAGATCACATTATTCTGGAGTTGTTAATGTACACTTGTATTTAAAAATTTAAAAGTAGTATGGCAATAACATAAAACACTGCACTTAAAAAAGGATTGGGATATATTTACTATTTGAAAATGGAATATAATTCAAATGGCATTTTGTAGAAAGTAACCACGGAGGTGAAAGGGCTTCATTTGGTTGTACAGTTATGTTGTGAACTATGACATTTCAACCAACCAGTGTCAACAAGAGTCACCTTGGGATGTCTTCCATGAAGGAAAACTAGCTTCTGAAAGACATTGAGATCCGTTTGGCCTTAGATGTGGGACTGACCTATCTCATACCATATAAGTTTCTCCTTGAATGTAGAACTACTGTGATTTCTGATGATACCCACTTAGGAAGTTGGATCATCCTGTCATTGTCAGAATTATAGGATTTCTAACTTATTAAGAGATCCAGAAATGTGTAGAAAGGAAATTTGAATGATAATTTCTAACTTATTTTCCATATAAGATCTTTTGTGTCTCTTTAAAAAGTGTATGATTATGGCGTTTAATAATTACATCTTTTCCTAGGATCATGTGTTTTTTTTCTGTGAATTCTAAACACTGTAGAAAGCTATCCTTCTTAAAGACAGTGACATTTTGAGAATATATTTTCTTTAAGAAACATATTTTACAGTGACTGATTTTGATGTTTGACCTGTTTGTGAATTATTTGAAAGAGGTTGATAGTTATGACTAGTCTTAGGGAAAGTTTGTGCTGAAATCTCCCCCAGAATGAGATACAGTTTCTGATTTCATGGTTACCAATGGTAGTGAGTAATTTTATCTAAATCCTGTTATTCACCATTTTATAGATTTGGAAGCAGGTTCAGAGATGTTTGATAGCTTGCCCAAAGTCAGCTACCATGTTAAGAGCTAAGATTTGATTAGGAGATTTTGATAATTTTTTTTTAAAAATAAAAGATGTATTTATTTATTTGGAAGGCAGAGTGACAGAGACAGAGAAACAAATGGGAGGAGATCTTCCATCCACTGGTCTACTTCCCATATACCTGCAGTAGCCAGAGGTGGGCTAGGCTGAAGCCAGGAACCAAGAGCTCCATATCGGTCTCCCACATGAGTGGCAGACGCCCAATTACTTGGGCCATCTTCTGCTTTCCTAGGTGCATTATCAGGGAACATCTGGGGCTTGAACCAGCACTCTGGAATGCTGGTGTCTCTAGTGGCAACTTGATCTGTGTGCCACAACGCTGGCCCCTGATACCAATAATTGTAATTATTAAGTAATATTTTATATCTAAAATTTCTATTTATATCTTTGAAAATTTAAAGGGAACTATATGTTGATCTGTGTCACCAAAATAGATTTATCATTAATAATAGTGTAGAAAAAGTTCAGTGATGGTAGTGATATGAAGATATTCTTGAAGTGACCACTAGAGGTCAGTACTTAGCTGCTATATGTGATAAAAAATTTCTACTCAGTGGAATGTTTTTTTGATATTCCAGGATCAAGTATTATTGTGTTATATTGTGGCTCCATTATAGTCAAAAGATGAAAATTATTTTAGTTGCTATTGTATGTTATTCTGATATATCTTTCTAAAAAAATACTTCCTTTTTCTTTTAAGTCAGAGATACAATGTTCTATCAACAAGTCGAAAATTATACCATATATTTCTCTAGTAAGAATGTTTGTACTATGGTTATACTTTATCTATTGGCAAAAACTCATAACATGTTCAAGTGCATGTTCCATTGTTAATTGTTTTTGAATTTGTATAGCAAATTAACATTTATGGGGCACTGTATAATATATAGTATTTTCAATACCGTAGCTGTATAACTGGTATTTTTTGCTGCTTCTAAAAGATCATGAGTTCCTTGATGGAAGCTTCCATATCTTAGTCCTATGTTAATCCCAGCTCCTACCATGGTACCTTTCCCTATTTGGTAAATGTCTGTTGCAAGTTACAAAAATAGTGAATTCACAGGGAATAGGAGTCCTAATTTCATTAGCTTTATGCTTTAGCCCTTAGGGAAATTATTAAACTTTGAGCCTTAATTTCCATATCCATAAAAAGGGGCATAATAAAAACAACCTTAGAGGGTTGTTAAGGTATCAAAGTAAATAATATGTATAAAGTTCCTGCTGTCACATTGTAAATAACAGATGTAACCATTATCACCACCAGTGAGGATCGCTAAGGATTATTGCTGGAGGTGATGATAGTGGTGCTAGAGGCAGAACACGCAGGACAGTGACCTGGCAGTCTGACCAGCTCAGTGACCGTACTGAGAATGGCGGTTGTGTTTCACGCACTCTGCTGTGCCAGAGAGAGTGCAGGGGGCAAGAATGGACCTTCTGGACTGCAAGGTCACAGTGTGGGCATCTGGCAGCAGCCTTTTTCTCATTATGTGAGTGGGAAGCCACACCAGAGATTCCAGGTGAGAGCAGGCCAGGTAGGTCCATAACCCAGCTTTCCTGGACTATGCTGCTGATCTTCCCAAGGTTTAAGGCAACCATGCACCAAGTTGTTCCCCGCCCCTGAGAGCAGGGTGTGTGTGTGTGTGATCTGGTGAGTGTCCATTGGTGAATTCTATATCACTATCATTGTTTTCCCTAGCATTTAAGAACACTAGCTATACTTAGTTTCTGCTTTGAAAGGTCTGTACATTTTCATTTATCTTTTATCTTCTTTCTTTCTTGGCTGAATGTTATCCTCAACATATCTCACTCTTATGTCAGTATAATCTTTGGGTAACTGTGGCTATTTATAGCTCCTGTGAGAGATACTGAAAATGATGAATCAAGCAGAAGTTTGCATCTGGGCCTTGTGTTTACACTGAGTCCTAGTCTTTACATTTGGGTTACTCTTTTTCACATCATGGCTTTGGGACCAGAGTTCTGTGCTTTGCTTTCCTCCATGCATGCAGTGAATGCCATTGTAAAACAATATCTAAGTATAATTACATAGCCTCCTGCTGTGCCTACCAATCTTCCAGCATTTTCTATGCATAAAACTCTGAACTGGTGGACATAAAAGACTGAGTAAGCTGTTCAAGATCCATTGAGAATTTATTCTGCAGTAGGGGAGAAAAAAAAATATACATCAATGCAGGGCAGTGTTGAAAGTGCACTGTATGGCTTCATTAATCTAAGTGTTGCCCAGGGATCAACATCATCTGGGAGCTGTTGGAAATGCAGACTCCCAGGCTTTGTCAGCATCTGCATTTTGCCACTATCTCAAGTGGCTTGTTTATACATCTCAGTGTGAAAAGCACCAGCAGGAGGGTTTAAAAATTCAGGTATCACTGCCAGTTGCAGACAAAGGATTTCACAGAAGAGAGAGCCTTGAAGGAGAGAAAGTATTTTGCCAATGGAGCTGGTGAATAGGAGGTTATCCTGGGCAAAGACTGGAGGGAGCTAAGATGGCATTTAGAGGGTCCGATGTTGTGACATAATATGTTAAGCTGCCACCTGCAATGCTGGCATTCCATATGGGTACTGGTTCAAGTCTCTGGTGCTCCACTTCTGATCCAGCTCCCTGCTAATGCACCTAGGAAAGCAGCAGAAGATGGCCCAAGTCCTTGGTCCCCTGCATCCACATGGGAGACCCAGATGAAGTTCCTGGTTCCTGGCTTTGGACTGGCCCAGCCCCGGCTGTTGTAGCCACTCGGAGAGTGAACTAATGGATGGAAGACTTATCAATCTCTCTCTCTCCCCCAGTCTCCTTGTAACTCTGCCTTACAAGTAAATAAAACAAATCTTAAAAAAAAAAATGACATTTTGAGTGATCAGATATGTGAGGGCATAGCAGTTAGGTGCCAAGGCTGCTTCAGATCAGAATGCCACACTAGGTTTAGAGTTTTTAAGATAAGCATTGTAGCCACAAGGGCTGTTCTTTTAAAATATGAGTATGATGCAGATCATCTCAGAGGTGGGATGCGGTTTTGCAGTCCCCGTCTCATTACCCAGTACAATCAGAGTGGTGCTTTAATAAGAGGAGTCTTATGTGTGTCTATGGGATGTTTTGCCAACTGGAATTGGAGATGAAGGGGACAGCATGATGACGAGGGGGCATGGGAGGCAGCAACTGCAGAGACTGCAAAGGGAGAAGGGAGTTACAGGTGCTTGGCACACAGGCTGCGGGGCTGGGATGAGGGGGAGAACAGAGTCATGCCACCAATGACACAAGTGGAAACAGGAGAAAGACTGGCGATGTTTTTAGAAGGGAATGTGATGTTGGTTTCTGGCTATGCTATTTGAGATGCTAATGAGACATCCCGCACAAATCATCCACCAGTTATTCAGAAATGGCTGTGTGGGTCTCATGAGAGATGTTGGGGATGGAAGCAAAGGACTGGGACTTCTCTGCAGTAAGGTCATGGTTAATACAGGATTGTGGATGTGCAAGGCAAAACAGAACAGACAGACAGAACCCCCTGGCTTGTGAAGAGTGTCGAAGGAGGATTGTCTCCTGAGCACATGGTTTCTTTTTCTTTCTTTCTTTCTTTCTTTTTTTTTTTTAAAGATTTATTTATCTATTTGGGAGGCAGAGTTACAGACAGAGATGGGAGAGACAGAGAGAGAGAGAGAGAGAGAGGTCTTCCACCTGCTGGTTCATTCCCCAAATGACCACAACGGCTGGGTCTGGGCCAGGCAGAAGCCAGGAGCTTCTTCTGGGTCTCCCATGTGGGTGCAGGGGCCCAAGGACATGGGCCATCCTCTGCTGCTTTCCCAGGCACATTAGCAGAGAGCTGGTTCAGAATTGGAGCAGCCGGGACTTGAACCAGCACCCATATGGGATGCTGGCACTGCAGGCAGTGACTTAACCCACTATCCTACAACACTGGCCCCTGAGCACATGGCTTCTTAGCTGACAATGTAAAAGTGCACTCTGCAAGCAGGTGTCCTCTTTTCTACAATAATGTGACTGTTGAGAGAGAGGAAGCTTTCCTTGTATACATGAAGGGATTCCTTAATGGCTTAGGAAATTATTTTCCAGGTATAGACAGTCTCCATGAGCATACAGAATAAACATGACAAGTCAGGCATAATTTTTCTGCACCAAACACAGCACCACTAAAAATATTTTTCTTTCTAATTTCAATCAGTCTGTTACATTTTGCTGAGTTTTCTTCTGTTATCTGTTTAGAACTTCATTCCAATATTTTGTAATGGTAACTTTCAAAAATGTAGAGCAGTTGAAAGAGTGGTAAATGCCTCTATAGCTATCACCTAGATTCTGCCATTATCCTTTTACTATGATTACTTTGTCACCTGCTTTTCTTTTTTAAAATATTTATTTGAGAATCAGAGTGACAGAGAGAGAGAGAATGTCTTTCATCTTTTGGTTGACTCACCAAATGGATCAGAAACAGTCAGAGCTGGTCCAGGCTGAAGCTAAGAACCAGAAACTCCATCAGGTCTGCCACCTGGGCAGCAGGGACCTGAGCACTTGGGCCATCATCCACTGCTTTCCCAGGTGCCTTAGCAGGAAGCTGGATCAGAAGCAGAGCAGCTGGGACTTGAATTAGCACTCTGATATGGAATGGCAGCATCATAAGCAGCAGCTTACTCTGCTGCAACACAACTCTGGCCCCACCTACTTTTCCATTTATGTATTCTGTAGAGGGATTTTGGTAAAAAAAAGTATTTGCAATTATAACAAACTTTATGTTCTGCTTTAACAAAAAGATTTCCCCACGTCATTACAAATTATTTATAAACATTATTTAAAATGATCTCAAATTATTTCATCAAATATTTCCCATAATATAGTTTGTCACACCACACACACAGCACTGAGAGTCAGTGGATGAGGTTTGGGTCAGAGCTGGGACCTGGGGCAGGATGGGAGACAGGGTGAGAATAGTGAGGACCATTACCTCTTCTTGCTTTACTGCTTTTTTGTTGTTGTTCAGAAGGAACTTCCTCAGACTCAGAGAACAGTGACAAGTACAGTACACAGGCTTTTTTCTCTTGATCCATTTGACAGCAAGTTACCTTAATGATATCCAAATATTTTTGTGTGCATTTCCTATAAACAAAGGCATTCTATCAAGTCACAACATAGAGATCCAAGTCATGGCGTTGACATTGACATGTTGTTGCCTATTCATGTCCCGTTTGTATTGCACCAAGTTCTTTAATAGCCAGTGTAGCCAAAGAAGGTGTCAGTCACACGTTGCATTGACTTGCCATTTGTGTCAGCCTGGAAGAGCTGCTTCCCTTGAGGCATTTGGCGAGTTCAGGGCAATCAGTTAGTAAAATGCTCCTCAGTTCCAATTTGTCTACTTTTTTTCCATAATTACCTTCAGGTTACAATTCTTTGGCAGGAATATCACAGATGTGATGCTGTTTACTTTTCATTACATCTCATCAGGAGGCAAAGGCTTTCGGTTTTTTCTCTTGCTAATGTTCATTTTGATGACTTAGGATGGAATTTCTGGGCTTCTGCCCTGTCAAGTTATTCTCTCTCTTTTTTTTTTTTTTTGACAGGCAGAGTGGGTAGTGAGGGAGAGAGACAGAGAGAAAGGTCTTCCTTTTTTTGCCATTGGTTCACCCTCCAATGGCTGCTGCGGCCGGCACATCGCGCTGATCCGAAGCCAGGAGCCAGGTGCTTCTCCTGGTCTCCTATGCAGGTGCAGGGCCCAAGGACTTGGGCCATCCTCCACTGCCTTCCCGGGCCATAGCAGAGAGCTGGCCTGGAAGAGGGGCAACCGGGATAGAATCTGGCTCCCCAACCGGGACTAGAACCTGGTGTGCCAGCGCTGCAAGGCGGAGGATTAGCCTGTTAAGCCACGGCGCCGGCCAAGTTGTTCTCTTTTTAATTAATAAGCATTTGGTGAGGAGATATTTTGAAGCTGTGTAACTGTTCTCTCTCACTCTCTCCCTCCCATATTTTCAATCAATTATTAATAATCTGTTTATGGACTCCTGGTTTCCTGTTGTATTTGATAGAATTATGAGGGTGCCATTTCTTTCCACACACTGATGCTTTTTTCTTTCTCCTTGACTTGGGCAGTGACAGCTCTTGCACTGTCTTTTTCACATGTTCCTATCAGAGTGTTCTTTGTTCGTATTGTTCCAACTGTGGAATCAACCATTTCTCTGGGGAATACTGATTCTTTTTAATGAAGGATTATAAAATTATAACGGAGGTGGGTTGTGGTACAGTGGGTTGAGCTGCTGCCTGCGATATATTCATATGTCGTATTGGAGCTCTGATTTGAATCTCAGTTCCTACACTTCCAGCTTTCTGCTAATGTGCCTGGGAGGCAGAAAGTGATAGTTCAAGTGCTTGGGTCACTGCCACCTGGTAGGAGACCCAGATCAAGTTCCAGGCTTCTGCCTTTTGCCTGGCCCAGTTCTGGCTTTTGCAGGCCTTTGGGGGAGTGAGGCAGTAGATGGAGATTCATTCTCTGTCTCTGTCTCGCTCTTGCTATTGCTCTTGCTCTCTCTCTTTCTCTCTCTCAGCACCCCCAGTGTTGCTCTGCCTTTGAAGTACATGAAAATAAAAAAGTAAGCATTAGAAAAAATGAAGTTATGGCCCAGGACTAAGATCTGGGTGTTTGCACGCTCAGTGCTTTCAGGTCTGAAGAATATTTATTTCCCTTTACATTATTTCTAAATTTTTCTCTATTTATTTTAATTTTACTTATTTCAAAGGCAGAGTGACACAGAGAGGGGGAGAGATGGAGAGAGAGTGAACCCATTCCCCAAATGGCAGCAGTGGCTGGGGCTGGGCTAGACTGAAGCCAGAAACCTGGAACTCCATCTGGAGTTGATTCTCATTTTGTTCCTTCCCTATTTATCTTTCTCTGAAGGTGACAAACCTGATTCCCATTATTCTTTTTATTTCTTTTTAAGGTTTTTAATTTATTTGAGAGGCAGAGTTAGAGAGAGAGAGAGAGAGAGGGATGTGTGTTCTATCTGCTGGTTCACTCCCCAGATGGCTGCAGTGGCTGGAGTTGTGCCAACCTGAAGCCCAGAGCCAGGAGCTTCTTCCAGGTCTCGCACACAGGTCCAGGGTCCCAAGGACTTGGGCCATCTTCCACTGCTTTTCCAGGCCATAGCAGAGAGCTAGATAGGCAGTGGAGCACCAGGACTTGAACCAGCACCCATTTGGGATGTCGGCACTGCAGACACCAGCTTAATCCGTTGTGCTACAGCCCCGGCCCATTATGCTTTCTTTTCTTTCTGGTTTTTTTTTTTTTTTTTTTTAGGTTTGTTTATTTATTTGAAAGACAAATTTACAGAGAGAGAGGTAGAGGCAGAGAGGTAGAGAGAGAGAGGTAGAGACAGAGAGAGGTGTTCCATTTGCTGTTTCACTTCCCAGATGGCTGCAAAGGCTGGAGCTGTGCCAATCCGAAGCCAGGAGCCAGGAGCCTTTTCTGGGTCTCCCATGCGGGTATAGGGGCCCAAGGACTTGGGCCACCTTCTACTACTTTCCCAGGCCATAGCAGAGAGCTGGATTGGAAGAGGAGCAGCTGGGACTAGAACCTGTGCCCATATGGGACACAGGTGGCGGCTTTACCTGCTATGCCACAACACCGCCCTCCCCCATTATTCTTAATATATCCACATCTACATATGTGGTTAATCCCCATGTAAGTAAGCAATCTCTCATCACTGTTGCTGCCATCCACCCTCTGCACCCCCGTGCCTTTCTGACCCTATCTGTACTCTTCCACCTCACGTTATACTCCCTGGCCATGGGAAAGCCCTCCTTACCTCACCAGGGCTTTGAATCCTGTAGCAGGTCACCCATTCTTGCTCTGATCTTGGTGCCTGCTGTGGGCCACACTTGTCCCCGCTTCCTAGCCTGCCTTATGTTACTAACGAACTATTGAGAAGAGGAATAGCTCTATTTATTTATTTATTTATTTATATTTTAAAAATTTTATTTAAGTTATACAAGTTTCATGTATTTCATATATACAGATTTAGGAATATAGTGACATTCCCACCCCCCTCCCCCCAACCCTTCCTTCTCCTCCCTCTCACATTCCTATTCTTAATTTTTACAAAGATCTATTTCCAGTTTACTTCATGATCATATAGTTAACCCTACACTAAGTAAAAGAGTTCAACAATGGGGCTGGTGCTGTGGTGGAGCAGGTAAAGCTGCCGCCTGCAGTGCTGGCGTCCCATGTGGGCACCAGCTCCTGTCCTGGCTGCTCCAGGAGAAGAGGAATAGCTCTTGTCTGCTTGGAAGAGCGCCAGTGAACTTACAAAAGACCAGACCTTGTACCTCATTCAGAGAAATCCTATGATTACTTCAACCTGAGCTTGGCAGGGGGGACAAGGACAGGCTGAGGCTTTTCTTCTGGGCTTTGGAGTTTTCTTTTTTATCTGAAGTTCTGCACCCAAGTGCCAAATCACATCCACACTGTCTCCTTCCACTTGCTGGTACTTAAAGGGAATGAGCTGAACCCCAGCCAGCTGGGGCTAGTCCCATGCGATTGCGTACTCATGAAGATATTGGTTCCCAGACATGGACTGTGGGGCTCAGGTAACTTACTAGAAAAACATGGCAAGGACACCACTTTCATTTTTTGTTCCAACCTGGAGAGGAGCACAGAAAAGCTGCCTCGATTCCATGGTTGGGCGGATACCTTCCTCTCAGTGGATGGGTTGATGGAACTTGAATGCTCCACTGCAAGCTGTAGCCTTTTGCCTATTTTCCTTTGGGTAGGGAGGACTAGATTTCATCATAGATAAGAATAGGGACCAGCAGAGGGGGCAGAGGGAGCCCTTGTGACTAAGGGGAGGTGGAGACTTGTTTTACTTAAAATAAATAAAAAGAATAATAGGAATCAGGTTTGTCACCTTCTAAAGGCTTCCATAGCCCTGGCAACTCATGACTAGAGCCTAGGGAGATTACTGACGCCATGAACAGGAGTGTCAAATTGTTAAATCAGCAACAGGAGTCACTGTGTACTTACACCCCATGTGGGATCTGTCCCTAATGTGTCGTCTAAAGCCAAGTGATGCTATAACTAGTACTGAAACAGTATTTTTATACTTTGCGTTTCTGTGTGGGCACAAACTGATGAGGTCTTTACTAATTATATACTGAAGTGATCTTCTGTATATAAAGAGAATTGGAAATGAAAAAAAAAAACAACCTGGTGTTAAAATGGAAATGGCATAGAAAATTAATTAATTTAAAAAAAAATTATGTAGGATCTCTGTCTTTAATGTGCTGTACATTGCTATTTAATGCTATAATTAGTAATCCAATGGTAGTTTTTTCACTTGATGTTGCTATATGGGCAAAATGTTGAAATCTTTACCTAATGTATACTAAACTGATCTTCTGTATACAAAGAGAATTGAAAATGAATCTTTACATGAATGGAAGGGGAAAGGGAGCGGGAAAGGGGAGGGTTGCGGGCGGGAGGGAAGTTAGGGGAGGGGGGAAGCCATTGTAACCCATAAGCTATACTTTGGAAATTTATATTCATTAAATAAAAGTTTAATAAAAAAAAATAGGGAAGGAACAAAATGAGAATGAACTCCAGATGGAGTTCCAGGTTTCAGGCTTCAGTCTAGCCCAGCCCCAGCCACTGCTGCCATTTGGAGAGTGGATTCTCTCTCTCTCTCTCTCTCTCTCTCTCTCTCTCTCCCCCCCCCCCCCCCCCGTGTCACTCTGCCTTTGATATAAGTAAAAAGGGTTTTTTTTTCAGGGGACTTTGTCCCACCTATAGGAATACTGGAGGTTCCCAACTGATGGGGTAATCTCCATTTTGGCAATTCGAGATTGGGGACAGGGCAGGGGTGATGGTACAAACTTGAGTTTAGCAGAGACAGATTGTTGAGAAATTTTTTTTTCATAAGCTTCTAGTTTATTTTTTTATTTTTTTTAATTAAACTTTTATTTAATGAATATAAATTTCCAAAGTACAGCTTATGGGTTACAATGGCTTCCCCCTCCCAAAACTTCCCTCCCACCCACAACCCTCCCCTTTCCCTCTCCCTCTCCCCTTCCAATCACATCATGATTCATTTTCAGTTCTCTTTATATTACAAAAGATCAGTTTAGTATATATTAGGTAACGATTTCAACAGTTTGCCCCCATATAGCAACACAAAGTGAAAAAAAAATACTGTTGGAGTACTAGTTATAGCATTAAATAAGAGTGTACAGCACATTAAAGACAGAGATCCTACATAATATTTTCTTAAAAATTAATTAATTTTCTATGCCATTTCCAATTTAACACCAGGTTTTTTTTTTTCATTTCCAATTATCTTTATATACAGAAGATCGATTCAGTATATAATTAGTAAAGATCTCATCAGTTTGTACCAACGCAGAAACACAAAGTGTAAAAATACTGTTTCAGTACTAGTTATAGCATCACTGCACATTAGACAACACATTAAGGACAGATCCCACATGGGATGTAAGTACACAGTGACTTCTGTTGCTGACTTAACAATTTGACACTCCTGTTTATGGCGTCAGTAATCTCCCTAGGCTCTAGTCATGAGTTGCCAGGGCTATGGAAGCCTTTAGAGTTCGCTGACTTTGATCTTATTCTGATAGGGTCACAGTCAAAGTGGAAGTTCTCTCCTCCCTTCAGAGAAAGGTACCTCCTTCTTTGATGGCCCCGTTCTTTCCACTGGGATCTCACTCACAGAGATCTTTCATTTAGGTCTTCTTCTTTTTTTCTTTTCCATGGTATCTTGGCTTTCCATGCCTACAATAATCTCATGGGCTCTTCAGCCAGATCCGAATGCCTTAAGGGCTGATTCTGAGGCCAGAGTGTTGTTTAGGACATCTGCCATTCTATGAGTCTGCTGTGTATCCCACTTCCCATGTTGGATCTTTCTCTCCCTTTTTGATTCTATCAGTTAGTATTAGCAGACACTTGTCTTGTTTGTGTGATCCCTTTGATTCTTAGACCTATCCGAGCCATCGAATGTGAACTGAAATTGATCACTTGGACTAGTGAGATGGCATTGGTACATGCCACCTTGATGGGATTGTATTGGAATCCCCTGACACATTTCTAACTCCATCATTTGGGGCAAGACTGATTGTGCATGTCCCAAATTGTACATCTCCTCCCTCTCTTTTTCCACTCTGAAATTTAACAGGGATCACTTTTCAGTTAAATTTAAACACCTAAGAATAATTGTGTGTTAATTACAGAGTTCAACCACTAGTACTAGAACAACAACAACAACAACAACAAATACTAAAAAGGATAAAGTATTACATTGTACATCTAGAGTCAGGACAAAAGCTGATCAGGTCATAGTTTCTTATAGTGTCCATTTCACTTAACAGGTTTCCCCTTTGGTGCTCAGTTGTCGCCGATCAGGGAAAACAAATGATATTTGTCTCTTTGGGACTGGCTTAATTCACTCAGCATGATGTTTTCCAGATCCCTCCATCTTGTTGCAAATGACTGGGTTTCATTGTTCCTTACTGCTGTATAGTATTCTATGGAGTACATGTCCCATAATTTCTTTATCCACTCTACTGTTGATGGGCATTTGGGTTGGTTCCAGGTCTTAGCTATTGTGAATTGAGCTGCAATAAACATTAATGTGCAGATGACTTTTTTATTAGCCAAATTAATTTCCTTTGGTTAAATTCCAAGGAGTGGGATGGCTGGGTTGTATGGTAGGGTTATGTTCAGGTTTCTGAGGAATCTCCAGACTGATTTCCATAGTGGCTTAACCAGTTTGCATTCCCACCAACAGTGGGTTAGTGTCCCTTTTTCCCCACATCCTCTCCAGCATCTATTGTTGGTAGATTTCTAATCCCTGGAATAAGGACAGCCTATTCAATAAATGGTGCTGGGAAAATTGGATTTCCATGTGCAGAAGCTTGAAGCAAGACCCAAACCTTTCACCTTACACAAAAATTCACTCAACGTGGATTAAAGACTTAAATCTACGACCCGAAACCATCAAATTATTAGAGAACATTGGAGAAACCCTGCAAGATATAGGTACAGGCAAAGACTTCTTGGAAAAGACCCCAGGAGCACAGGCAGTCAAAACCAAAATTAACATTTGGGATTGCATCAAATTGAGAAGTTTCTGTACTTCAAAAGAAACAGTCAGGAGAGTGGAGAGGCAACTGACAGAATGGGAAAAAATATTTGTATACTATGCAACAGATAAAGGGTTGATAACCAGAATCTACAAAGAAATCAAGAAAATCCACAACAACAGAACAAACAACCCACTTAAGAGATGGGCCAAGGACCTCAATAGACATTTTTCGAAAGAGGAAATCCAAATGGCCAGCAGACACATGAAAAACTGTTCAAGATCACTAGCCATCAGAGAAATATAAATCAAAACCACAATGAGGTTTCACCTCACCCCGGCGAGAAAATCTTTTCTACCTTGATAAAGTGAGAGAGGATTTTTTAAAAATTTATTTGAAAGAGTGACAGGGAGAGACACAGAGAGAAACAGATCTTTCATCTTCTAGTTCACTCCCCAGTGGCCTCAATGGCCAGGGGTTGGGGCAGGCTGGAACCAGGAACCAGAAACTCCATCTCGGTCTTCCACATGGTGACGGGGCATCTCCACTGCTTTCCCAGGTGCATTAGTAAGGAGTTGGATTGGAAACAGAACAGCTGGGACTTGAACAAGCACTCTTAAATGGAATGCTGGTGTTGCAGGCTGTGGCTTAACCTACTGTGCCAAAATGCAGGCCTGGGTACCTTACTGTTTTCATTTGTACTAGAAATATGTAATACGGATAGATGTTACTTTTAGGAAGTACTTTTGTTGATGCCATTTTCTTCAGTCCTCTAAGGTTATCTTGTTGATCATTAATTTTGAAAAATTATTTTTGACAGCTACCACCATGTTTGAGGCTGGAAAGGGCAAACACAATCCAGATGAGTTTGCTGTGGCGCTCGATGAGACTCTCGGAGACTTTGCGTTCCCAGACGAGTTTGTCTTTGACGTTTGGGGAGCCGTTGGGGACGCCAAGCAAGGATGAGGCTGATGCCGACGATCCATCCCTGAAGAAGTGCACCGTGGCTCTTTTTAAAAACAACCCCATAAGAACTTCCTTTGGAAACTTCTGTGAACTTGGTTTAGCTTTGTGTATGAAGAATACATTCTTTGAAATCTTATTTTGATTTCTGAGTTATTTTTAATGCCATTGTTTATGTGGTATGCCTAAGAAAAATGATCTAAAATATAAATTGTAATGTGAGTTCAAAAGTTGTTAAAGTAAATTTTAAGGAGTATTTCTAGACAGATGATTTTGCTTCCTGTGAACACCTGTGCTTTTCCACATATAAGTAGCTGATGACAATAGGTTTATAATTCTTTAAGTGATGGAAATTAAGATTGCTGTGTAATTTATCTCAACACATATTCATTTTGTTATACCTGCTTGAACAGTACATGTTAGGAAATGAGAAGTGAATTTTTTATGCCCACCATGGTTCTAGAAACACTGTTTTTTTTTTTTTTTTTTTTAAATCTACTGTTTAAGGGAATGAAGATTCCACCGGCCTGTTGATTTCTGTGCCCACCCCTCCACTGGAAAACAATGATTGGTTGATTTTCTCTCTTCTGTTTTTTTGTGATTGCTTTTAAGACTTATGGTTGAGAGTTACTGTGCTGCGTGTGTGTTTGCATGTGTGCAAGAAGAATGAAAAAGAGGCAGATAAGTTAGAATCATGTGCATATTTTTTTTTCTTTGCAGTTCTTAAGATATTTCCTTTTTTACCCAGGGCTATTTTTATGTTACCCTTTATAAACACTCCAGGGAAGGTTATATATTTTTTGCGGAATTTTTCTTTTGAAAGCTATTTACTCAGAAAATAACTGTGTTTGAGAACATTTGTTTTGGGATTAGGCAGCAACCTTTTTCAGCCATTTAAAGTTTATGAGGAGATACTATCAGAAATAGATTTCCCCCCAGTGGAAATAAAGGAGGAAAGGAGAATGGAGGAAAAATATTAATCTATTATTTTAGAGTTCTAACACACATTCTCTATAACCCTTATATTATTGAGAAAATTGATGGTAAATGACAGTTTTATCACTGTTACTTGACATTTTATAGGTGTGAGAGAAATGGAAATGGATGGTTTCCACATAGGTCACTTAATAGAGCAGAGCGTAGTGTGACCTAGCCTCCTTTAAAAGTGCTGGATGGAAAATGCTGCGTGTTGCCTTGGTAATCATAAGTAGCAACCTGTGAGGGATGTGCACTGGGAAATCGGAAGGAGTCCCTCTTCATGCTGGGTTATTGCTTAGATAGCTCTGTTGTTTCTGGTAAAACTTTACTGTCAGCCACTTCTTTTTATGTAAATTTAATGCTCTGAAGCTGGTATTCTTTGTCCAATTTGAAACCTGCACAAGAAGGTGTTTTAGTCATTAATGGATAAGAAAAGTAACTTACAGGCTATGAATTGTTTTATTACTTTTTCTTCTTTTGAAAATAGGATCCACGTCAGGCTATAATTTGTTGACCTTGTTTAGTGGGTTTCTTTCAGAAGTTCCCAAAAATTCATTCATTTTTTTTTTTTTTTGAAAGGCACAGTGATAGATTTTCCACCTGCTGGTTCACTCCCCAAGGGCAGCTATCAGCCAGGACTGGGCAAGGTTGTGATGCCAGGCATCAGGAAATCCATCAGGTCTCCAGTGTGGGTGGCAGGCACTCAGGTACTTGAGCCATCATCTGCTGCCTTCCAGGATGCAATAGCAGGAAGCCGAATTGGAAGTGGAGTGGCTGGTACTGGAACTGGTACTCTTATATGGAATGCAGGTATTCTGAGTGGCAGCTTAACCTGCTGTGCCACAACAGCCACCACTCCTGTTTCTTCTTGATACCACCTCTTTTAGAAAGATACAAAAAAAGAGCCGGAGCAGGTATTTGTTGATTAAGACATCTACGTCTCACACTGGAGTGCCTGAGTTTGATTCCTGGCTATGGCTGCTGTCTCCACCTTCTACCAGTGTAGAATCTGGGAGGCACTGGTGATGGCTCCAGTAATTGGGTTCCTGCCATGCCACATGGAAGTCCTGGATTGTGTTCCTGGCTTTGGCCTGGCCCAGCCCCAGCTTAGTGGGCATTTGGGAAGTTGAATCAATGGATGGAGCTCTCTCTCTCTGTCTCTGTCTCTGCCTCTCTTACTCTCAAATAAATAAAAAAGAAAAGAGCTAATATTTTTAGGAGTAGGAGAGTTATTGGAGGATTTAAGAGGCTTATAGAAACATTTTTAGTTTAATTATAGGAATTTTTTTGGCACTAGATGTTAAATTTGAAACGATTTGTTGCTTGTTATTGACAGATGTCAGTTTTTCGTTCCTTTTTGGGCATGTATGAAGACTGGTACTTGGTGCTGTTTTCCTTGTGATGAGTAGAATGCCATATTTACAGTGATCATTCCACAGTTTCGATGTGTGAGGTACCAACATCCATGTATTGCTATAACTATGCTTGTCTGTTAGCCTTCAGTGGGCCACTTCAGTGGGCCAACTAAGGACTTCAGTTGGGCCCAGGTACCTTTTATACAAATAGATTTTTCTTTGAAATGTCCCTGTCTCTTACCTCTATAACTAAACTGGTAACCATGTCAGTTTTTTTTAATGTCTTTTGTTCACATTTCTGAAAATATATTTGTTTGTGAGCTTTGTGTCTTTTTAGTGCCCAAAAAGGAGCAGAGTCAGTGTTTAGTGCAGTCCCCTAGGTGTCGGCTAACCTCCTGCTGTGATGAGAGAATTATTATTTTTTTCTTTGGTAAATGTTCCACTTAATAAGCACTACTAGACATTTTTAGGACTCTTGTTTTTTCTTGTTCTATAGATTCCCTCCCAATGGTGAGTGATTATTTCGTTTGTTGTTGATTTCCTTACACACAAAATGGCATCTTCTTTCAGTGACCACTAGGAATGCACAATATAGGGGGAGGCTTTGAGGTCCAGGGAATTAAGCTGCCTCTTAGGGTGACTGCAACCCATATGCAGTGCTGGTTCAAGTCCCAGCCACTCCACTTCTGATCCTGCTTCCTGCTAATGCACTTTAGAAGGCAGCAGATGATAGCCTAAATATCTTGGTCCCTGCTACCCATATGGGAGACCTGGATGAGTACAGGGCTCCTGGCTTTGGTTGGGCCCAGCCCCTGGCAGTTGCAGGCATTTGGAGAGTGAACCAACAGATGGAAGATCTGTTTCCATCTGTTTCTCCATCTCTCTTTGTTGCTGTTTCAAGTAAATCTTATGTGGCAAAACTTGCAGATGAGCATTGAACATTGGAGTCACTGGGGCCTTGAGCATAGCTGGGTCCTACTGTATACATTATGATGATTACAGGTGGCACATTTTGGATTTTTGAGATGTTTTAAAATTTAAACTATATACTTTTATTTTTTAAACTCTCTAAGAAATCGATTTTAAAAGCAGTAATTAGTTAACTTCTGTGTGGAGCTTCTATAACCATTATGATAGCATGACTCATAATTAACTAGGGATATATAACTTTATTTTTCCAAATGAGATATAATTTGCCATATATTCCCCTGCAACTTTAGCAAATAGACACTTTCCAAGTAAAGGACACTTCATTGATCCCACATTATTGTTAGACCTTCATCACATTCTGAAACTTGTGGTCTTTTTTGCCTATCTAGCATGGTAGCAAAATTAATTTCTTCCACGAAATGGAGTTTTCAACATAATAGCTCTTCTAAATAGAGCTCAGTTATCTGCCAAAGATGTAAAAGATAGATCATATTAGGCCTTTCACTCTCTGATGCATCTAAAAATAGATGGCTACCAAGAACCTGGCTATTACTCTGGTGGAGGTGCTAGGTTAGAAGGACAGCTAAGTGCTTTACCCGAGCTATTAGTGAATAAAGGGATAGGAGATGCTATGCAACTCACAGTCCCAAGTACCAGTGCCCCATGTAAAGTACACACGTTATTTTCTTGACACAGATAGAGGGAAATGTCAGAGTAATTACAAGTCCCAGCACATATCATAGTTATAAAATGCTTCTACAATTGTGAAGTACAAAATGGCACAGCCTGTCCCTATCCTATTACTTGAAATCTTAGTTCTTAGAAATGATTCATGGTTATTATCTGCAAGGAGGGGGGAAGTTGAATATGGCATGTTTATTTCAGTTGGAGACAGCAAGTCTCCATAAGACTGAAGTATAGTCTTTGATATTTTTCAAGCAATGGCAAATAGGAGAAATTAAAAAAAAATTTTGAAGATGATTTTGAGACAACATTTAGTATTTTGAACTGTGTCATGTGATAGTATTGATTATATACTGATAAGGTATTCTATTTTGGAAAAAAGGTTTTCCTTTTTATAGAAGTCATAACATATACTTGAAAATGTTTGAGATTGAATTTTGGGGAGCTCTTAATCTGTGAAGTTATAAATTATATTTTGATACTGTTATAAATGTATTATTTACTATATTTATACTTATATATACAATTTAGTCATGTGTTGATCAAAAAGTGAATTATTTGTAAAGCTATGATTTTATACTATTTTCTTAAGTGTGACTCCTTAAAATAAGCTTTTCATGAAAAAAGTGATGAACATATCTGTCATAAAAAGGGTTGAGGTTTTAGTATTTTTGGACTTTTAAATATTAAAAAATGACAGGAATAACATGCCATTGTTCAGGACTGTATTTTTTTTAACATATCCTTAGTATAATTTTCTTAACATATGTTGTACAAGGTGTAATCTCTAAGGTTATTATTTGCTCAGATTAAGTAAGAATACATAGATATGTGCTACCCCAATTCCCTTAAGATAAAATAGTCATCAGCTCTTTCTGTTATAAGATAGAGGTTTACCTAATATGAAACTGACTCCTTTATTCCTTCATTGAACACATTTTTTGGCAATGATTTCCAAACTATCATATGAGTAAATGAGGACAAGATATAATGATGCCTTTTAGATTTATAATTTTGACACAGTTTGAAGGTCCTATGAGAGCTGTCAGAAATCTTTACAGTACCATGCTAATTCCATGTTTGGTGGTGAGACCCAGGAATCTGCATTTTGACATCTTTCAGGTGATTCTAATGGAGAATGAGTCATGGATCTTGAGGTCTCTTAGGATCCCAGACTAACAATAAGGTAGGAGATAGATGTGACTTCAAGAATTCGTGATCTATCAAGGTAAGAGACTGAAGAGATTTCTAATACAATTAGATAAGTGCTGATGTGGACATAGATTCTGTGGGTAAAAACTATATAATGATGGTAAGATTCTTCTTAATTTTGCAAAGCAGATGTTTTTTTTTCTTTCTTTTTTAAGATTTATTTATTTAAAAGTCAAAGTTACAGAGAGAGGAGGAGACTGACATAGAGATCTTCCATCCTCTGGTTCACCTCTTACATGGCTGCAATGGCCAGGGCTAGGCCAAGCCAAGGCAGGAATCAGAAGCTTCTTCCAGGTCTCCCAAATGGGTAGCAAGGGTCCAAACACTTGGGCCATTTTCTGCTGCTTTCCCAGTGCATTAGCAGGAAGCTGAATTGGAAGTGGAAAAGCTGGAACTTGAACCAGAACCCATATGGGATGCTGGTGTTGCAAGCAGTGGCTTTACTGCTATGCCACAATGCCAGTCCAGTAGCTGATTTTCTTAGTATGCTGGGAGAATTTATTACTTTAGTGAAATAGATTTTTTGATGTATATATTATTAACCCATATGATGATTTTGCCTCAGTTGATTTGCAGTGTTTGTTGCTTACCAATGATTCAGATAAATATTGGCTATTTAGTTACCTTTGTTAGACATTTTATCTTTTAGTTTTGTAGATAAAGATCCTCTGAAACAATGGTTTCCAAAGCACACTTTTGGATTTCATAGGATAGAATTAACATGCATAATAAGAAGGCTGGCCTCTCATTGACAATAACTTCAATGGCTACTGTGGTCTTGATGGTGGAAATCTAGTAAGAATAAAAGTTTATAAAATGCTACCTGAATTTTCTTTGTATAGGTGTTTTCTTAATGAATGTCCTTTGTGTTGGAAATGGTGCATTGCAGATGATTTATGCTTTATTATCTTATGTGTCATCTAATAATATGTGGGTAATCACATTTAGGATTTTTTTTTTTTTGACAGGCAGAGTGGATAGTGAGAGAGAGAGACAGAGAGAAAGGTCTTCCTTCTTGCCATTGGTTCACCCTCCAATGGCCGCTGCAGCCAGCGCATTGTGCTGATCTGAAGCTAGGAGCCAGGTGCTTCTCCTGGTCTCCCATGCGGGTACAGGGCCCAAGCACTTGGGCCATCCTCCACTGCCTTCCCAGGCCATAGCAGAGAGCTGGCCTGGAAGAGGGGCAACTGGGATAGAGTCCGGCGTCCCGACCGGGACTAGAACCTGGTGTGCCGGCGCCGCAAGGCGGAGGATTAGCCTGTTAAGCCACGGCACCGGCCACATTTAGGATTTTTAAACATTATGTCCAATGAATTACTTTAACCTTGAAAAAGTGATTTTCTGGGGCCGGCGCTATGGTGTAGTGGGTAAAGCCGCCATCACATATGGGTGCTGGTTCGAGTTCTGACTCCTCTGCTTCTGATCCAGCTCCCTGCTCATGGGCCTGGAGTGGCAGTGGAGGATGGCCCAACTCCTTGGGCCTCTGCACCCATGAAGGAGACCCAGAGGAAGCTCCTGGCTCCTGGATCCTGGTTCTTGGCTTCGGATTGGCCCAGCTCCCACTGTTGTGGCCATTTGGAAAGTGAACCTGTGGATGGAAGATTCTCCCTTTCTAACTCTGCCTTTCAAATAGTAAATAAATCTTAAAAAAAAAAAAGAAAGTGATTTCCTTGAAAGAATTTCCTCTTGTGGTTTGGATAGGTTACTTTATGTATAATTTTATTTAAATTTAACTTTATTTTAATAGCTTCTCAGTGAGAAGTAAACAGAAGTATAAAAGTGAAACAAACCAAAGACATTTTCCCCCGTAAAACAGAACATGGCTTCTTCTGCAGTGGCCATGGAGAAAATGGGGACGTAAAATGCTGCGAATTTAGCAAGTGGTGGAAGAGCCTTGTGGCATTTTCGCTTTGGGAGAAGGATAGTGAGAGCATTGCAGCTGTCTCTTGGCCAGAGCCTTCTCTCCTCATTTCTTCCTTCTCTTCTCCATCCAGGCTCCATGGTGGGGCTTCCTCAGGCCTCTGACTGGGTTCCTGTCCCTCACCCTACCACCCTTTCTCAGTGACATGTCCCATTCCCATGGCTTTATTCATCTTTATACTATTGATTCCCAAATTTCTACCTTCAGCACGGACTTCTCCTCTGAGCTCCGAACTCGGGTATTCAACCTCTTCCTTGACATTTCCACTCAAAACTTTAACATGTCAGGATGAAACCTAGATTGTTTTTTTTTTTTTATTTTTTTTATTTTTGACAGGCAGAGTGGACAGTGAGAGAGAGACAGAGAGAAAGGTCTTCCTTTTGCTGTTGGTTCACCCTCCAATGGCCGCCGCGGTAGCGCGCTGGGGCTGGTGCACCGCGCTGTTCCGATGGCAGGAGCCAGGTGCTTATCCTGGTCTCCCATGGGGTGCAGAGCCCAAGCACTTGGGCCATCCTCCACTGCACTCCCTGGCCACAGCAGAGAGCTGGCCTGGAAGAGGGGCAACCGGGACAGAATCCGGCGCCCCAACCGGGACTAGAACCCAGTGTGCCGGCGCCGCAAGGCGGAGGATTAGCCTGTTGAGCCACGGCACCGGCCTAGGTTTTTTTCTTCAAAGTCTTTCTTCCTCAGTTTTCTTACAGGCAGTGGGATCACTGTTGACCTCTTTGTTCCTTCACTTCATCAAATTCGTCAGCAGGTCCTTTTCACTGTGTCTCCAAAGACACCTCCCACATTGAGCACTTCTTACCAGTGTCACGGGCACCTCTTCAGTCCATATCACGTTCCCTATCTGGGTGGCTGCAACAGACTCAGCAGCTCTCCCTTCTTCAACTCCTGCCCTCCTCCAGGTGAGACTACAGAGTAATGAGAGTGCTCTCAAAATGTCTGTGACAGGACACGATTACTCAGCTTTTCAAAAAAAAGCAACGTATCTCATTTTTTCCTTCTCTGTCTTTTTCCCTTTCTGTCTTTGTGGAAAAGGGCACTAGAATTTGGAAGATTCATCTCCTGTTACTAAAGGGGTCACAGATTCTACTGTGGAAGAGCTAGGAGGAAGGAGACAGGGGGAAGAACTTCCACAGGTATAGACTAAAGGCTGTTAGGATGTGAGTGTGTGTGTGTGTGTGTGAGTGTGAGTGTGCATGTGTGTGTGTGTATGGTGGGGGCAATATGTAGTATGAGAATGTCTCACAATATTGGGCAGCAGCAGGGCAAGCAGTCCCATCAGACAGGTGTGAGGGTAGACAACAGGGCTCTACAGTGCACTGCATTGCTAAGCTATGGTGCTCAGTAAGTTGGGTGTATTAAGTGCAATTTTGATTTAGTATATTTTAACTTCATGATAGGTTTCTTGATATAACTCCATCTAAGTCAAGAAGCATATTCATATGCATATACATATGATAAGATTTCATATAGAAGTTGATTCTTGCTGTTATGGAGGCTGAGAAGTCCCATGATCTGTCTGCTTGCCCATACCCTGGAGAATCATAGAAGATGGTAGTATAGTTCAGTTTGTATCTGAAGGCCTGAGAATGGAGGCGAGGTAGAATGATGATGTAAGTCCTGCCTGAGTTCAAAAGTCTGAGAACCAAGAGCACCAATAACCAAGGAAAAAATGGATGTCCAGCTCAAGCATAGAGAATAAATTCACCCTTCCTGTGCCCTTTTGTTCTACTTTGGCCTTCAACACTTTGAATGACACCCACCTACACTGGGGAAGGTCATTTGTTTTACTTAGTTCATCAATTTAAATGCTGGTCTCTTCTGGAAATACTCTCCCAAACATACCCAGAAATAATGTTTGCTAACTATGTGGGCAGCCCTTAGCCCCAGCAAATTGGCACAAAATTCATCATCATAAGCACCCAAGCCTCTTGTGAAAGCTTGACTCATTGACTAGAGACTTCCAGCATTCGTAGAACCCAATTTGTTCCTAGCATCAGTGATTGGTGAGGATTTTATTTGCCATCGGCCTTGCCTGTCCCTGCTCACTAGGAGTGTTACCTCATCAGCCCAGACCTCTTTGGCTTACATCTGTGTATGTCCCACTTCCAAACTCTTTTATTTTCAATGTAGATATCCACTTGTACATACCTTGGAAAACATAGGTGATCCCTCCATCACTTGGTGGAAGAGTAGGGAAAACCTACGTGTACTTGAGACGGAAGTGAGCTAGCATGAGACCCCTGGCTGGGACATGGGCAAAAGACCCACCCTGCTATGTGTTAACGGATCATATCACTCCCTTTCAGACTCCCTCCAGTGGCCACCGATGCTCTGCCTATCACATTGCCTCCCCTGCCCCTGTTAGCTCTATGCTCTGGTTATGTTAAATTTTCTTTCTCTTCCACTCTCTTAACCTTTCTCAGAGTTTTTTTATTATCATTTTGGAGGGAGGGAGGGAGGGAAGGAGGGAGGAAAAGAGAGAGAGATAGAGAGAGTAAATACTACATCTGCTAGTTCATTCCCCCCTCTGGCTGGGAACTGGGCTGGGGCCAAAGCTGGGAGTCAGAGTCTCAATCCAGATCTCTCACATCACGTGGCTGGCAGGAACCAATTACTTGAAACATCAATGCTGCCTCCTCCCAGGGTCTGAATAACAGGAAGCTGGGGTCAGGAGCCACAGCTAGGTATTGAACCCTCCTTCTCTAATATGGGATATGGGCATTTTAACCAGCATCTTAACTGCTAGACACCTCTCAGAGCTTTGTACTTGTATCTTCTCTGCCTTGAACACCTTTCCTCTTATTTGTCTTTCTTTTTTTTTTTTTTTAAAGATTTTATTTATTTATTTATTTTTAAAAGATTTTGGCCAGCGCCGTGGCTTAACAGGCTAATCCTCCGCCTTGCGGCACCAGCACACCAGGTTCTAGTCCCGGTTGGGGTGCCGGACTCTATCCTGGTTGCCCCTCTTCCAGGCCAGCTCTCTGCTATGGCCTGGGAAGGCAGTGGAGGATGGCCCAAGTGCTTGGGCCCTGAACCCGCAAGGGAGACCAGGAGAAGCACCTGGCTCCTGGCTTCGGATCGGCGAGATGCGCCGTCCTCAGTGGCCATTGGAGGGTGAACCAACAGCAACAAGGAAGACCTTTCTCTCTGTCTCTCTCTCTCACTATCCACTCTGCCTGTCAAAAAAAAAAAAAATAAAAGATTTTATTTACTTATTTGACAGGTAGAGTTACAGACAGTGAGAGAGAGAGAGAGACAGAGAGAAAGGTCTTCCTTCTGTTGGTCCCCAGATGGCCACAACGGCCGGAGCTGCGCCGATCCGAAGCCAGGGGCCAGGTACTTCTTCCTGGTCTCCCATGCAGGTGCAGGGGCCCAAGCACCTGGGCCATCTTCCACTGCCTTCCCGGGCCACAGCAGGGAGCTGGACTGGAAGAGGAGCAGCCGGGACTAGAACTGGCACCCATATGGGATGCTGGCGCTGCAGGTGGAGGATTAACCTAGTACGCCATGGCACCCACCCCTTATTTATTTATTTGAGAGGTAGAGTTACAGACAGTAAGAGGAAGAGAGAGAGAGAAAGGTCTTCCATTCACTGGTTCACTCTCCACTTGGCCGCAATGGACAGAGCTGAGTCAATCTGAAGCCAGGAGCTAGGAGCCAGGAGCTTCCTCCGCGTCTCCTTCATGGGTGCAGGGGCCCACGCACTTGGCCATCTTCTGCTTTCCCAGGCCATAGCAGAGAGCTGGATCAGAAGTGGAACATTTGGGACTAGAACCTGTGCCCATGTGGGATGCTGGTGCCGCAGGTGGAGGATTAACCTACTGCGCCACAGCGCCGGCCCTTTAATTGTCTGTCTGTCTTCCTTTTTTTTTTTTTTTTTTTGACAGGCAGAGTTAGACAATGATAGAGCCAGAGAGAGAGGTCTTCCTTCCGTTGTTGGTTCACCCCCCAAATGGCCGCCACAGCCAGCGCGCTGCACCGATCCGAAGCCAGGAGCCAGGTGCTTCTTCCTGGTCTTCCATGTGGGTGCAGGGCCCAAGCACTTGGGGTTATCCTCCACTGCCTTCCCGGGCCACAGCAGAGAGCTGAACTGGAAGAGGAGCAACTGGGACTAGAACCCGGAGTACCGGCGCTGCAGGCGGAGGATTAGCCTAGTGAGCCACAGCGCCAGCCTTAATTGTCTTTCAATTACTAGTTTATGTTCTTTTCTTAATTTAAAAAATTTGAACTACAGAGAGAGCTCCCACCCACTGGTTCATTCCCTAAATGCCTGCAATGGCTAGGACAGGGCCTGGCTAAAGTGGGGAGTTGGGAACTCAATTCAGGTCTTTTACATGGGTGGCAGGGACCCAACTACTTGAGCCATCACTGCTGCCTCTTAGGGTCTGCATTATCAGGAAGATGGAGCCAGGAGTGGCATCAGTACTTGAACCTAAGCACTCTGATATGGGACGTGGGCTTCTTAGCTGCTGGGCCAATGACAATCCTAAGTTATTAGTTTAAATGCCACTTCTTTGGAGAAGCCTTTTAAAAAAAGTACCATTTACCTTTTAATCAATTAAAAAGTTTTATTTTCATCCACTGGAAAGATGGAGTAACAGAATGGGGAGTGGAGAGAGCAAACAAGCTTCCATCTGCTGGTTTACTCACTAAATGCCTGCAATAGCCAGTGCTGGTGCAGGCTGAAGCCTGTAGCCCTAGGATTCCATTTGGGATCTCCCATGTGTATGGCAGAGGCCCAAGCACTTTGACCATCATTTGCTGCTTCCCAGAATGCATTAGCAGGAAGCTGGATCAGAAGCAGACTAGCCAGCACTCAAATTGACACCTCAGTCTAGGATGTGGGCATCCCAAATGGTAGCTTAACCTGCTGCACCACAACGCCCACCCCATGGCAAAGCCTTTTCAAATCTTCCTCACCTTATTCTCTGCATTTTTAATCCCAGCCCCTATTTATTTCCATCAAAACACGTCGCTACTCACGATTACTTTATTGTGTGGTTTAAAAAAAATTTTTTTTCTATTTGAAAATCGTATTCTTGGGATGAGATTATTTCTGGTTTTCTACTTTTTTTTTTTTTTCCCTAGCACTTAACTTGCAGCCTGGTGAATATTAAAAAGTAAAATAGCTGCCGGCGCCATGGCTCACTAGGCTAATCCTCCGCCTTGCGGCGCCGGCATACCGGGTTCTAGTCCCGGTCGGGGCACCGATCCTGTCCCGGTTGCCCCTCTTCCAGGCCAGCTCTCTGCTGTGGCCAGGGAGTGCAGTGGAGGATGGCCCGAGTCCTTGGGCCCTGCACCCCATGGGAGACCAGGATAAGCACCTGGCTCCTGCCATTGGATCAGTGCGGTGCGCCGGCCGCAGCGTGCCTACCGCAGCGGCCATTGGAGGGTGAACCAACAGCAAAAGGAAGACCTTTCTCTCTGTCTCTCTCTCTCACTGTCCACTATGCCTGTCCAAAAAAAAAAAAAAAAAAAAGTAAAATAGCAATTATTGATGAGGAGCCTCAACAAAATTATAAGTGCTCTCTATGTCCCTGGGTGCAGGGGATGAATCACCTCACCCAATGTTTAGTAACCCCTGAGGAAGGTCATGATCTCCTCCACTTTACAGATGAAGAACCAGTGCCAGAGAAATTAAATGACTTGCTATAGGGCACATATTTTACTAGTGGCAAAGACAAGATTTGAACCTAGTTTTGAGTTTAAGGCTGGGACCCTCCCCAAAGCTGATTCTGTTAATATTTTACTAGAACAATGTAGAATGTGCTAGTCATCGAACCAAAACAAGCTGTGTAGGAGATGAAAGCCCAGAGAGCAAGGTTATAGATTCAATTAAGTGGTCTCCACAGCCTGAGTAAGGGAACAGTTCTGCACAATTCAAGCCAAGAAGTAGATTTAAATGGCTTAGTGATGGATTTTAGAAGCTATATGCTGAAGGATTCTGATAGTTCTCTAGGTTAAAAAATTCCAGTTAGTAAGATTTAAGTCTTGATTTTAAAAATATGTTAATTGTCAGAATAAATTCTTGCTAGAATGAAAGAAGAAAAATAGAAGAAGTAAAAGGAGAACAGGAAAATGAAAGGTCTTGACTGTTTCTTGGAGAATGAGGTTTGGTCTTAGAAATCTTACAAAGCTTCTTCTGGTTAGAGTGATTTCATGGTTTAATTGATTTGGGATGTGGGTATTTTGCTTTTGGGAGTCATTACTGTTTATATTTTAGAAAGCTTTTGTTTAGTTGGTGTTTCAGAAAACTATCTTTTAAGGGCAATTGCTGTGTTCGTTAGGCATTTTTTGATAGTATGAGTTTTAAAAAGTAGCAGCTTCTTATTAAATGTCACATGTGCCATTTACTGTTTGAAAGTGGCATTAGCATTTCAGATTTCATAGGCCCTGGAATCTTAATATGAATCACTTTTAAAACTCTGAGATATTTAAGTTCTGAGGAACAAATTGGGAAGTTATATTGCTTCAGAAAGCTCATTTCTGGACTAAAAGTGAGTTAATAGAGATATTATAAATCCTCAATATATTTCCCTCTCAATTCTTTCCTACACATAAAATTAATCAATTAAAACTTAACTTGTGAGTTAATGAATAGAGAATATTATTGAGCCTTCCCTCAATATTAAACATAAAATATGACCATCTGTAACTGAGTTGATTTTAAAAATCAGATCAATCATGTTCCTTTCCAGAGTATCTAATATTCATTTGTAATGGGGACATGTTTATTGAATTCCAATTCAGAAGTTTTCCAGGGAAATTCTGAAGAAGGAAGGTAGACTGAAATCGAAACAGTGGCCTTTTAGAGAGTGATCATTCTAAAATTCTATGAATATGTCTGTATCTCCTTTTTTATTTTCTTGATCTCATCGTTAAACACTCTGGTTTAATCTTTTAAAATGAATTAACTGTGTCCCAGAAAGATTCCTTCAGATGTTCTAATACTTGTTTCACTGATGACTAGAAGATCTCCACTTTCTCAACCCCAATCGTCCAATACGGTAGAAGTGAATTCACTAGGCTATTTCTTTTTCCTACCTTGACTGACCAGTAGGTGGCATCCCCTACCCCGGCGACTATCTCAAGGCTATTTCTTTTTTTCTGACCCTGAATGCAATTCAGATGTTGCCTTCTTGTTGTAGTCATTCTGATTTGCCCAGTCTGACTTTTGAACTCATTTGTGATCCAACCAGGGATATCCTATTGGCAGTTAAAGCGTCTTGGATATTTAGATAGCTTCAAACTGCAGAGATTGTAACAAGTGGTCTCAGAGGGTGTTCAGTGCGAATGACTAATTCTGTCAAACCAACCAAAGTTCCCATAAGACCTGAGAGGTGCAGAAATGACGGAGTGCCGAAGTGCTGCAGTAGTGATTAGGGTTAATATTCTGTGAAAGTTATTGATGGCTTTATATCAAGCATTACATTAAATAGGTACATTAAAAACTTCAAAACCTCCCTCTTGACTTCTTAGAGGAGATTCAGGTGAACAGATAATTGTGAATTAAATTGTTCTTTGCTTGAATAGATAAAACAAGTTGAGCTTCTCTGCATTCAGTAATCAATATTATGTAGATAATTCACACGACAAAAGGCTTTTATACCCAGACATACATAATATTGCTGTTTTAACAGTTGTCAGTTGAATTAACTTTTTGTTCTTTTTCATTTTACAGAACCAATTATGGTTTTATGATTGTTTTTATTAATTTTTGAATTTTTGACCTTTAATTTTTAATTAGTTTTTAACAGGTTCAATATAGTTCATAGGTGTACTTTTAAGGATAAATAATATTGCCTTCCTCCCTCTCTCCTACTCTTTCCCTCTCCCTTAATTTTTTCTTTTTTTTAAGATAACATTTCAAATTTACACTATAGTAAAAAGGCTTAATAATTCACTGAATAAGATGTTTAACAAGTAAAAAGCAAAAAGACCCTAGTTTAATGGGAATAGACAATGGCTATAAATAATAATTGAATGGAAAAATGACAAAGATATAAAAGTTTTACAAAACTGTGGAAAAATGACAAAGATATAAAACAAAGTTTTACAAAACTATATCTGCAACAATACTGATCTAGGCGTTTCTTTCTTTTTTTAAAATTTTAGTTTCCAAATATAGGGGAGAACTTGTGGTATTCGTCTTTCTGGGTCTGTCTTAATTTACTCAACATGATGTCCTTCAGTTGTGTCCATTTTGCTACAAATGGTATACTTTTATTCTTTTTTTGTAGCTTTAAATTACATTCCATTGTGTATATGTTCCATATTTTTTTTTTATCCATTCATCTGCTTGGTTGAAAATTTTGGCTATTGTGAACAGTGCTGCCATAAATGCAGGTATCTCCTTGATTCATTGTGTCAAGTCTTTTGGGTATACCCAGTAGTGGATCACTGGACCGTATAACAAGTCTATTTCCAGTTTTTAAAAGCAATCTCCACACTGTTTTCACAGTGGCTGCACTAATTTACGTTCCCACCAACATGTGTAAGTGAAACTCTCTCCTCACATCTCTGCCAGCATTGCGTTACTCTCTGTGTTTTGGATTTTAGCCATTCTGACAGGGGTGAGGTGATATCTCATTGTGGTTTTGATTTGCGTTTCCCCAATGGCAAGTGATGTTGAGTTTTTTTTCAGATATTTGTTGGCTATTTGTATTTCTTCTTTTGAGAACTGTCTGTTGAGGTCCTTTGCCCATTGCTGAACTGGAATGATTGCTTTTTGTTGTTGTTGAGTTTTTTAGGTTGCTCATATATTCTGAATATTAATCCTTTGTTGGATAGGTAGCTTGCAAATATTTTTTTCCATTCTGTTGGATGTTTTTTCACTCTTCACTCTGCTGATTCTTTCTTTTGCTGTATGGAAGCTTCTGAGTTTGATATAATCCCATTTGTGTAGTTTTGCTTTTGTTGCCTGTGCTTTGTGGGTCTTGTTGAAGAAGTTGTCCCCTATGCCACTGTCTTGTGAAGTGTTTTCCCTACATTTTCTTCCAGTAACTTCAGAGTCTTGGGTCTTAAATTTAGATCTTTGATGCATCTTGAGCATCTTGAGTTGAATTTTGTATACAGTGAGAGATGTGGATCTAATTTCATTCTTCTACCAGTTTTGCCAGCATCGTTTATTGAACAGGTTATCCTTACTCCACATTAGGGTCTGAGCACTTTTGTAAAAAATCAGTTGGATATATGTATGTGGGCTAATTTTTGCACTCTCTGTTCTGTTCCATTGATCTATGATTTGGTTTTTCTGCCAGTACTATGTTGTTTTAAATACTATAGCTTTGAAGTATGCATTGAAGTTAGATGTTGTGATGCTTCCAGTTTGATTTTTCTTGTTCAGGATAGCTTTGGCTATTCTGGGTCTTCTGTGATTCCATATGAATTTTACAATTTTTTTTCTAATTTCATAAAGAATGTCATTATGTCATTAGTATTTGATAGGGATTGCATTGAATCTGTAGATTGATTTGGATAATGTAGACATTTTAATGATACCCATTCTTCCAATCTATGAGGAAGGAATATCTTTCCATTTTTTGTATGTCTTTCATGATTTCTTTCATCAATTTTTGATAATTTTCTTTTTGTAAATTTTATTTAAGGAGTACAAACTTCTGGGGCCAGTGCTGTGGTGCAGTAGGTTAACACCCTGGCCTGAAGCGCCGGCATCCTATATGGGCGCTGGTTTTAGTCCCAGCTGCTCCTCTTCTGATCCAGCTCTCTGCTGTGGCCTGAGATAACAGTAGAAGATGGCCCAAGTCCCTGGGTCCCTGCACCCATGTGGGAGACCCGGAAGAAGCTCCTGGCTCGCTCCTGGTTTCAGATCGGCAGAGCTCCGACCATTGGCGGCCATCTGGGGAGTGAACCAGCGGATGGTTCTCTCTCTGTCTCTACCTCTCTCTGTAACTCTGTCTTTCAAATAAATAAAATAAATTTCTTTTTTAAAAAGGAATACAAACTTCATGCATTTCATATATACAAATTTGGGAACATGGAGATTCTGCACACCCTAACTCCCAACTGCCCATACTTCTACCCTTGTTCCTCCTCCCTCTCCCATTCTTATTTTTTACAAAGATCTATTATTTTTACAAAGATCTATTATACACTAAGTATAGAATTCACCAAATAGTATGAAAAAAAGAAGAAAAGAACAAAAACAAACAACAACAAAAACTTTGTCCCTCAACAGTCAAGACATGTCAAAGTGTCAGTTTCATTCCTATAGATAATCTTTTAGGCTCTCTATTAATTACTACAGATCAGAGGCCATATAGTATTTGTCTTTTTGGGATTGGCTTATTCCACTAAATATAATGGTTTCCAGTTGCATCTATTTTGTTGCAAATGACAGAATATTATGTTTTTTGTTTTTGCTGTATAGCATTACATGAATATATATACCATAATTTCTCTATGCAGTCTTTGGTTGATGGACATCTGGGTTGATTCCATATCTTAGCTATTGTAAATTGAGCTGCAATGAACATGGGGGTACAGGTCACTCTTTCAAATGCTGATTTCATTTCCTTTGGGTAAATTACCAGGAGTGGGATGTCTGGGTCACATAGTAGGTCTGTATTCAGCTTTCTGGGTCTCTCTCTACTGTCTTCCACAATGGTTGCACCCGTTTTTATTTCTACCCACAGTGGATTAGAGCATGCTTTTCCACACATCCTCACCAGCATTTGTTGTTTGTTGATTTCTGGAGTTTTTATCCTGTTCCATTGGTCAACTCATCTGTTTCTGTGCTATTACCAGGCTGTTTTGATTATCACTACCATGTAGTGCGTCTTGAGATCTGATATTGTAGTGCTTCTAGCTTTGTTTTTGTTGTTTAAGATTGTTTTAGCTATTTACAGTCTCTTCTGTTTCCTTATGAATTTTAGCATAATTTTTCTAGATCTGAGAAGAATGTTGTTAGTATTTTGATTGGGATTGCATTGAATTTATTGAATTTATTTATCATTTTGATGATATTGATTCTTCCAATCCAAGAACATGGAAAATTTTTCCTCATTCTTATGTCTTCTTCTGTTTCTTTTTTTAAAATAAATGTTTTGTGATTTTCATAGTAGAGATCTTTGACATCCTTGGTTAAATTTATTACAAAGTATTTAAAATTTTTATAGCTATTGTGAATGAGATTGATCTTAGAAGCTCTGTCTCAGCCATGACATTGTCTGTGTATACAAAAGCTATCGATTTTTGCGTGTTGATTGCATATCCTGATACTTTACAAAACTCTTTTTTGATTTCCAGTAGTCTCTCAGTGGAGTCTTTTGGATCCCATATATATATATAGAAATGTGTCATCTGCAAATATGGATAGTTTGACTTCCTCCTTTCCAATTTGTATCCAATTGATTTCTTTTTCTCGCCAAATGGCTTTGGCTAAAATTTCAGGAGTTTAAACTATATTGAATAGCAATGGTGAAAATAAGCATCCTTGTCTAGTTCTGAATCTTAGTGGGAATGCCTCAAAATTTTTCCTGCTCAGTAGGATGCTCAGTAGGATGCTGGCTATGGTTCTGTCATAAATTGCCTTGATTGTGTTGAGTAATGTTCCTTCTATGTTCAATTTGCTTAAGGTTTTCATTACAAAAGGGTATTCAATTTTATCAAATGCTTTCTCTACATCTATTGAGATAACCATATAGTTTTTGTTCTCCAGTTTGTTAATTTATTGATTTTTGGATGTTGAACCATTCCTGCATATCAGGTATAAATCCTACTTGGTCTGGATGAATGATCTTTTTGATGTGTTGTTGTATTCGGTTGGCTAGTATTTTTGAGGATTTTTACATCTATGTTCATTAGGAAAATTGTTCTATAATTCACTTTTTCTGTTGTTTCTTTTTATGGTTTATGAATTATGATAATTCTGGCTTTGAGAAGGAACTTGGGAGGATATTCTCCCTTTCAATTGTTTTGAATAGCTTGAAAAGAATTGGAGTTACTTCTTTAAATGTCTGGTAGAATTCAGCAGTGAAGCTGTAGGAACCTGGGCTTTTCTTTTTTGGGAGATTATTTATTACTGATTCAATCTCTATCTTGGTTATTGGTCTGTTTAGGTGTTCTATGTCCTCTTGACTCAATTTTGGTAGATTGCATATGTCCAGGAATCTATCCATTTCTTCTAGGTTTCCCAGTTTGTTGGCATACAGCTCTTTGTAATAATTCTTGATGATTCTTTTTATTTCTGTGATGTCTATTGTTAAATTTCCTTTTTATTCTCTGATTTTATTGATTTGGGTCTTTTTTTTTTTTGGCTAGTTGGGCCAATGGTGTGTCAATTTTGTTTATTTTTTCAAAAAACCCAGCTCTTCATTTCGTTGATCTTTTGTATTGTTTTTTGGTTTAAATTTTATTTCGGCCAGCTCTGTGGCTCACTTGGCTAATCCTCCGCCTGTGGCGCTGGCACCCCGGGTTCTAGTCCTGGTTGGGGCGCTGGATTCTGTCCCGATTGCTCCTCTTCCAGTCCAGGTCCCTGCTGTGGCTTGGGAAGGCAGTGGAGGATGGTCCAGGTCCTTGGGCCCTGTGCCCGCATGGGAGACCAGGAGGAAGCACCTGGCTCCTGGCTTCGGATCGGTGCAGCGTGCTGGCCATAGCAGCCATTTGGGGGGTGAACCAATGGAAAAAGGAAGACCTTTCTCTCTCTCTCTCTCTCTCTCTCTCTCTCTCACTGTTTAACTCTGCCTGTCAAAAAATTTTTTATTTCTTCTCTAATTTTAATTATTTCTTTCCTCCTACTAATGTGGGGTTTGGTTTATTGTTGTTTTTCTAGGTCCTTGAGATGCTTTGATAGCTTATTTATTTGGTGCCTTTCCAATTTCTTGATGTAGGCACCAATTGCTATAAATTTCTCTCTTATCATTGCTTTTACTGTATCACATAAGTTTTTATATGATGCATTGTTAGTCTTCATTCATTTCCAGAAATTTTTTTATTTCTCTTTTGATTTCTTCTATGACCCACTGTTCATTTGAAGCATGTTGTTCAGTCTCCGTGTGTTTGCAAATGTTCTAGATATTCTTGAGTTGTTGATTTCCAGCTTCAATCCATTGTGATCAGAGAAGATGCATGGTATGATTTTTATTTTTTTGAATTTGCCAAGTCTTTCCTTATGACCTAGTATATGGTCTATCCTAGAGAAAGTTCCATGTACTGGTGAGAAGAATGTATATTTTGCTACTGTGTGTGGAAAGTTCTGTGATATCAACTAGTTCCATATGTTCTATAGTTTTGATTAGCTCCATTTTCTCTTTGTTGATTTTCTGTCTGGTTGATCTATCCATTGATGGAAGTGGGATATTGAAGTTCTCTATTACTATTGTATTGGAGTCTATGGGTCCCTTTAGATCCTTTAATAGTTCTTTTAGATAGCCAGGCACCCTGTAATTAGGTTCATATATATTTATTATCGTCATGTCTTGCTGTTGAATTGATCCCCTAATCATTACATAGTGCCCTTCTCTGTCTCTTCAAATAGTTTTTATGTTAAAGTTTATTTTGCCTGATACTAGTATGTCTACACCTGTGGTTTTTTGCTTTTTGTTAGCATGGAATATCATTCCATCCTTTCACTTTCAGTCTATGTGTATCTTTGTTGGTGTTTCTTGTAGGCAGAAAACAGATGGGTCTTGTTTTTTAAACCATTTGGCTAGTCTGTATTTTTTACCTGGAGAGTTGAGGCCATTTTCATTCAAGGAGACTATGGATAAGTACAACTTGACCCTGCCATTTTTCCAGGAATATTCCTATTGTTTGTTTTGGATTTCTTTTTTACTTTTACTGGGGGATTTTCTGTTGTCACATTCTTTCATGATGATGGCTTTCTTTCTTTCTGTGTGTGTAGCACATTCTTTAGCATCTTTTGTAAAGCTGGGCGAGTGGTGACAAATTCTTTAAATTTCTTTTTGTTATGCAAGGTCTTTATTTCATCTTCATTCATAAATGACAGCTTTGCAGGGTACAGTATTCTGGGTTGACAGTTTTTTTCTCTTAGTACTTGAACTATATCTTGCCGTTGTCTCCTAGCCTGTAGGGTTTCTGATGAGAAATCAGCTCTGAGTCTAATTGGAAATCCTCTGGAAATAATCTAGTGTTTCTCTTGTGCACATTTTAAAATCTTTTCTTTATGTTTTACTTCGGAAAGTTTGACTACAATGTGTTGTGGTGAAAATCTTTTCTGGTCATGTCTTTAGGAGTTCTATGTCATTCTTGTGCTTAGATGTCCCTTTCTTCAAATTGGAGGTAGTTTTCTGTAATTTTTTCACTAAATAGGCCTTTTAGTCTATTCTCTTTCCACACCTTCAGGAACTCCTAAGACCTTTATGTTGCTTCATTTGGTGGTATCTCCAGCACTGTTTTTAAGTTTTCTAATTTCTTGGTTTTTTTTTTTTTTTTTCCTGTCTGACTGAATGATTTCCAGAGATTTGTCTTCTAACTCAGGTATTCTTTCTTCTGCCTCACCTAGTCTGTTGTTAAGGCTTTCCACCACATTTTTTATTTGATGTATTGAATTCTTCACTTCTAATATTTCATTTTGATTTCATCTTAAAATCTCAATCTCATGGGAAAATTTTTTGTTCATATCATGTATGGTTTTCTTTAGTTCATGGATTTGCTTCTGATTGCTTTTGAGTAATCCTATGATAATTTTTTGAATCTCGGTTCTGGCATTTCTTCAATCTCTTCATTTCCACATTCTAATATTGAAATGTTGTATTTCTTGGGGTGGGGAGGGTCATGATGTTCCTTGAATTTCTGCATTTATTTTTAGGCATTTGTAGAATTAATTATTTTTCCTCTGATGGCTTTTATCTTTGAGCTATGCCTCTGTGGCTTAGTGGGATGTCTGCACGTTCAGTGAATGTCAAGAGGTGTGTGGTGGGTGTGGCCAAGGAGCTCTGATCAGTACTCTAGGGTGAGGCAAATATCCAGGGTAACACCCAAGTTGGGCATGGTAGCTCTCCTCTGGTTAAGAGGATGGAGGGGAATGGTCACCTCTGTTGGTGCAATCTGCCCCTCACCTCCTCTCCTCCAAGCTGAGCTATGCCTGGGTGTTAGCCCCCAGTGTGTTCAACACTCATCCTCACTGCTCATACCACACAAATGACCTGCGCAGTCTTCACTGTGAGTACAGTTCTGCTGCCATGAGCTGCTCTATGCAACCAAGGAGTTCCGAGAGGGTGCAGTATCACCCAGTGATTGCCCAGAAACCCAGCTACACCCCGCCTCGTCTCATGCAGTCACACTGTTTCCTCAGTCTCAGCACCCAGGGCTCCCACTGACAAGGAGAGCAAGAGGGACCACTCTGCCCTGCTAGCCTGTCCCATCCATAGAGAAACAGAGTTTCCCAGAGCCACTGCTGATGCATTCCGCTCTGGCAGATGAAGCCCAATCTTCCCAGCCAGACTCAAAGTCAGTGGAGAATGTGGGTTTTTCCTTCTGGTAAAATCCCTGGAACACACGCATGCAAAATACCCACCAGCCGCAGCCCCACTCACTTCACAGTTGTGCTGAGTTTGTACAAGAGTCTTTGCAGGCAGCACTTCTCTTCTGCCGGGATGGCTCCCCCTCCCCACCCATTGCTAGGTGGGTGCAGCTGGCAAGGTGGAGACTAACCCCACCAATTGAACTGCTGTGGTTGCCCCTGACGACCAGGTAGAGAGTATGTCCACTATAGTTTTTGGGTGCATGCACAAGAGCTGGAGCACCTGCTACCTGCTTATGTCCAAATATGGCACTAGCCCTCCCACAGCTGGCCGCAGGTGCTATTGGGGTGTGGGTGGGAGACAAGGAGAGAGAGACATGCCACTTTTTCTTTTTTTTCTTTTTCCTCTGGGAAAGCAGTCACCTGTTCCCTTCGGGGTTCTGTGCTGGACTCAAAGACAGTGTAGTCCACTAGGCTCTCCCTCCAGCTGTGTCAGCAGTGGCATGGGCCCATGCAGTCTGATCTCAGCTTGCTTGTCAGAGTGGGTGCTTTTTCCACCAGATCCAAGCTGCTGGGTCCTTTGTTTTGCTGTGTGTCTGCACTTTCCACACAGGTCCAGGCCATTTCTACAGCTTTCGCAGGACCTCCCACTGCAGTTTCCCCTGAAGCTTTACTCTGAGAGTCTATTTTCTCCCCCCTCCCCCCTTTTTTTTTTCATACTAATTTCACTTAGCCTAGATCAGACTGCTGTGTGCTATTCCACCATCTTGGAACCTTTGATAATTTTCATTGTAAGGATCTTTCATTTTCTCAGTTAAATTTATTCCTAAATATTTGATTACTTTTGTGGCTGTTGCAAGATTTCTTTCTAATTTCTGTTTCAGTGAGTTCATCATTAATGTATAAAAAAGCTACTATTTGTTACATGTTTATTTTGTAACCTGCTGCAACTTTACTTGAATTGGCTTATCAATTCTAACAGCTTTTTGGTGGAGTGTTTAAGTTTTTCCATGTACAACATCATGTCACCTGCAAATATGGATAATTTGGCTGCTTCTTTTCTAACTTTCTTTTGACAGGTAGAGTTAGACAGTGAGAGAGAGAGACAGAGAGAAAGGTCTTCCTTTTCCGTTGGTTCACCCCCCCAAAATGGCCACTAAGGCCACTGCACCGATCCGAAACCAGGAGCCAAGTGCTTCCTCCTGGTCTCCCATGTGGGTACAGGGCCCAAACACTTGGGCCATCCTCCACTGTCTTCCCGGGCCACAGCAGAGAGCTGGACTGGGAAGAGGAACAACCTGGACAGAATCCGGCACCCCAACCGGGACTAGAACCCGGAGTGCCGGCGCCGCAGGCAGAGGATTAGCCTAGTGAGCCGTGGCGCCGGCCTCTTTTCTAATTTTGATGCCCTTTATTTCTTTCTCTCCTCCCTAATTGCTCTTGCTAAAACTTCTAGTAATATATTGAATAAGAGTGGTGAAAGTAGACGCCATTGTCTTGTTCCAGTTCTGAGGGGAAATGCTTTCAGCTTTTGTCGATGCAGTGATATTGGCTGTTGGTTTGTTATATGTAGCCTTTATAATTTTGAGTTATATTCCTTTTATACCTAATTTTTGGTGTGTTTTTATCATGAAGGGGTGTTGAATATTATTAAATGCTTTCTCTGCATCTATGGAGATAACCATATGGGCTTTGTTCTTCATTCTATTGGTTTGTGAATATTGAACCACCCTTGCATTTTGGGGATAAATCCCAGTTGATCTTGATATATGATGTTTTTTGATGTGGTTTTGGATTCAATTTGCTAATATTTTGCTGAGAATCTTTGCATCTATATTCATTAAGGATATAGGTCTGTAATTTTGTTTTTATGTCGTGTCTGTTCAGTTTTGGTATCAAAGTGATGCTGGCCTCATAAAAAGAGTTTGGCAGAGTTCCATCCTGCTCAGTATTTTAGGATAGTTTGAAGAATATTGGAGTTACATCCTTTTTGAATGTTTTGTAGTAAAGCCACCAGGTTCTGGACTTTAACTTAACAGAAGACTTGATTACTGCTTCAATCTCATTGCTTGTTGAGAGTCTGTTTAGATTAAATGTATCCAGGAATTTATCCATTTGTTTGAGGTTTCCCAGTTTATCAGCATATAGTTCTTCATAGAAGTTTCTTATGATACTTTATATTTCAGTGGTGTTGGTTTTATTTATTTATTTATTTTAAGGGAAAGGGTTTATTGGTGAGGAAACCCGACAGACTGGAGAGAAGGGATGAAGAAGGAAAAGAGGGAGAAGGAGAGTGTAATAGAGAGATCAAGAGAGAGAGAGATCAAGAGACACACAGAGAGAGGGAGAGAGTGAGAGCCATGTTTTCAGGAACAGATCCTGTTAAACTTTTGCTGGGGGGTGGGCAGGGAAGTAGGAGCGGCAAATCCCATTAGGGTAGTGGTGGAGCTGACACCGGTGGTTGGACCAAGTGGTCACCTGGCTTTCAGCAATGGCAGTGGGGGCTAGAGCCTAGGATGGTGTCCAGGGCATAGATTGCACCACAGATAAGACTGCGCCATTTTACTAAGGTGTTGGTTTTAGTGTCTCCTTTTTCATCTCTAATTTTCTTTATTTACATTTTTTCTCTTTTTTTCTTTGTTAGCCTGACTAGAGGTTTATTTTGTTTATCAAAAAACAAACTTTTGGGTGATCTGTTGTATTGTTTTCTTAGTTTAAATTTCATTTATTTCTGCTCTGATCCTTATTATTTCTCACCTGCTGATTTTGGGGTTTGAATATTCTTATTTTTCTGAGTCTTTGAGATGCATCATTAGATCTTTAATTTGAGACATATCTCTTTTTTTTAATGTAAGCACTCAATGCTGTAAACTTCCCTCTTCATTCTGCTTTTGCTGTATACCACAGTTTTTTTTTTTTTAAGATTTATGTATTTATTTGAAAGGCAAAGTTACAGAGAGGCAGAGGAAAAGGCAAAGAGAGAGAAGCCTTCCATCCATTGGTTCACTCCCTAAATGGCCACAATGGCCAGAACTGGGCCAATCTGAAGCCAGGAGCCAGAGGCTTCTGGGTCTCCCATGTGGGTGCAGGGGTCCAAGGACTCGGATCATCTTCTGCTGCTTCCCAGGGAATACCAGGGAGCTGGATCAGAAGTGGAGCAGCTGGGACTCAAACCAGCACACTGCAGGTGGCGGCTTTACCTGCTATACCACTACAACTCCCCCCCCCCCCCCCCCCCCGGTTTTGATATGTTGTGGTTTCATTTTATTTCACAAAAGTTTTTGTGGTTTCCTTTTGAGTTCTGCAATAACCTACAGATCATTCAGTAGCATGTTGTTTAATTTCCAAGTATTTATGGATGTTCTATTGTTCTTCTTGTTGATTTCTAGTTTTATTCCTTTATGGTCTGAGAAGATACATGGTATGACTTCAGTCTTTTAAAATTTTTTGAGACTTGATTTGTGGCATAATATTTGATCTCTCCTAGAAAATGTTCCATGTGTTGATGAGAAGAATGTGTATTCTGTAGTTTTGAGTGAAATGTCCTGTAAATGTCTGGTAGGTATACTTGCTTGATAGTATGTTTTAACTCTAATATATCTTCATTGATTTTCTGTCTGGACGATCTGTCCATTGATAAGAATGGGGTGTTGAAGTTACCCGCTATTATTCACTATTATTGGTCTCTCCCTTTAGGTCTAATAATATTTGCTGTATATATCTGGGTGGACTTGTGTTGAGTAAATATATGTTTATGATTATTGTGTCTTCTTGCTAAATTGAACCTTTTATCAAAATATAATGTCCTTCTTTATCTCTTTTTCCAGTTTCTGATTTAAAGTTTTTTTTTTTATCTGATATTTGGATAGCTATTCTTTTCATTTTTGGTTTCCATTCTCCTGGTACAGCTTTTCAGCTCTTCACTTTCACTCTGTATGTATCTTTGTGAAGTGAGTTTTTGTAGGCAGCATATAGTGGAGTCTTGGTTTTTCATTCATTCAGCCAGCCTTAGTCTTTTGCTTGGAGAATTTAATCCATTTACATTCAAGGTTAGTATTAGTAGATAAGAACCAAGGCCTGTCATTTTGTTGATTAGATATGGATTCTACCTGCTGTGTTAATTAACTTGGTGGTGTCATATGTTTTCATGATGTTTACTTCTAATGCAGATTGCCCTTCAGAATTTCTTGTAAAGCTGCTCTGGTGGTAGTGAAGTCTCTCAGTTTTTGCTTATCTGGAAAATATCTTATTTCTCCATCACTTTTTTTATTAAAAATTTTTAATTTTAATTTTATTTATTTGAAAGGCAGAATTATGGAGAAAGAGAGAGAGAGAAACAGAGAGAGGGAGAGAGAGAGAGAGACCTTCCATCCTCTGGTTTCACTCCCCATATGGCTGCAATGGCCAGCTGCTTGGCTGAAGCCAGGAGCCAGGAACTTTAACCAGTATTCCATGTGGGTGCAGGAGGCCCAGGACTTGGACCATATTCTGCTGCTTTCTTAGGTGCATTATTTTCCCAGACGGTTCGATCAGAAGTGGAGCAGCTGGGACTTGAACCGGTGCTCATATGGTATGCTGGTATCTTAGGCAGTGGCTTAACACATTCTCTCTCTCTCTCTGTGTAACTGTTCCTTTCAAATAAATAAATAAATCTTTTAAAAAGACTTAAGTCATATCTAGAACTCATAACTGCAAGAAAATCTGGGGAAGGTAGTTTTTAGCTTTTTAAAAAAATTATTTATTATTTATTTATTTGTTTTTTTGACAGGCAGAGTTAGTGAGAGAGAGAGAGACAGAGATAAATGTCTTCCTTTTTCATTGGTTCACCCCCCAAATGGCCGCCATGGCCGGTGTGCTGCAGCTGGTGCACTGTGCCAATCCGAAGCCAGGAGCCAGGCGCATCCTCCTGGTCTCCAGTGCGGGTGCAGGGTCCAAGGACCTGGACCATCCTCCACTGTACTCCTGGGCCATAGCAAAGAGCTGGACTGGAAGAGGAGCAATGGGGACAGAATCTGGCGCCCCGACTGGGACTAGAACCCAGGGTACCGGCGCCGCAGGTGGAGGATTAGCCAAGTGAGCCGCGGCACTGGCCAGATTTTAGCTTTTTGGACATGATAGTATAAGAAGGATAACACTAGGAGATTGAAAAAGATTGTGAACAAGACAATCCACATTTTTGGTTACTGCCAATAGTCTGTATTTAAGTCAGACCAACCCAAACTTACCTTCCAGATTGGCAAAAATTCATCCATCTTGTTCTTATATAGTAAGCAGATAGAACATATTTACACAGATTGATTTTTTATGCTATCATGCTTCTAATTTCAAATAACATCAGTACTTTAAGGAATAAGAAACATATAATATGTTATATTGAGGTGTATATTGGAGAAGGTAACTATTAGACTTAGGATAAACAATATCACCCAAGAATATATCACTGTTGGGGCCAGCACTGTGGTGTAGTGGATAAAGTCACTACCTGCAGGGCTGGCATCCCTTATGGGCACTGGTTCAAGTCCTGGATGCTCCACTTCCTACCCAGCTCCATGCTAATGTGCATGGGAAAGCAGTAAAAGATGGCCCAAGTCCTTGAGCCCCTGTACCCATGAGGAAGACCTGGAAGAAGCTCTTGGCTCCTGACTTCAGATTAGCCTAGTTCCAGCCATCTAAGGAGTGAAACAGCAGGTGGAAGACATCTCTCTCTCTCTCTCTCTCTCTCTCTCTCTCTCTGACTCTGCATCTCTAACTCTGCCTTTCAAATAAATAAATAAGTCTTTAAAAAAAAGAATATGCCATTGTTTTAAGACAAGGCAACTGCAGTAGAGGATTTTATTCCAGAAGATATAAAGTCAAAGTGAACCTCAAAGATTAATTGTTGAGTTGTGTGGTATTAGGCAACTTGTTGGTGCAGTCCTTTCTCTCCATTTCTCTTTTTGGTGATACTGTACATGTCAGAACTACTTTTTGTTTGGGATTCAATGAGTGGGAAACCATCACCATGTTTTTGTCTCGGTTATATTTTACTTGTTTTATTGGAAGATTGAAATGTTCCAACTTCTCTTACTTTACTTAAAAAATGCTTTGTTCTTATACAAATGACAGTTCACTTAAATGAATTTTATTAAGTTAGCCATTATTACAGAATATCTCAATGCAAAAGCTGTAAGACAAATTATATTAAGAAACTAATGGACTGTTAATTGATCTAGATAAGCAAATGACTTTTTTGTTTCTCTCTTGTGCATGCTAAAGCCTCTTCCTAATGAATAACATATTTACTTTCCAAATTGAATTTATATAAGCTATGCTAAATGTTAGTGTTATTTTTCCTTTATTTACTCAAAGAGCTGAATGCTTGTTCTCTTTCAGTTAGTCACTTTTTAAACAAAATATTTATTTATTTATTTGAAAGGCAGAGTTACAGAGAAGGGGAGACACAGAGAGATCTTCCATCCACTGATTCACTTCCCAAATGGCTGCAACAGCCAGGATGGAGCCAGGCTGAAGCCAGCAGACAGGGGCTTCTTCTGGGTGTCTCATATAGGTATATGGGCCCAAACACTTGCACCATCCTCTGCTGTTTTCCCAGGCACATTAGCAGGGAACAGGATTAAAAGTGGAGCAGCCGGGACTTAACTGGAGCCCATATGGGATGCTGGCTCTGCAGGTTGGGGCTTTAATCTGCTGAGCCACAGCACTGGCCACAATCACTAATTCTTTTTTGTTTTTTATTTAATTAATGCATTTTTCATAGGTACAACTTTGGGAATATAGTGGTTCTTTCCCCCATACCCGTCCTCCCACTCAGACCCCCGTCCCACCTCCTACTCCTTCTCCCATGCCATTTTTCATTATAGTTCATTTTTAATTTAACTTTATATACAGAGGACCAACTCTATGCTAAGTAAAGATTTCAACAGTTTGCACCTGCACATATACACAACATATAAAGTACATTTTGAGAACAAGTTTTGTAGTTAATTCTCATAGTACAACTCATTAAGGACAGAGGTCCTACATCGGGAGTAAGTGCACAGTGATTTCTATTGTTCATTTAACAATTAACACTCTTATTTATGACATCAGTGATCACCCAAGGCTCTTGCCATGAACTGCCAAGGCTGTGGAAGCCTTTCGTGACCACAGACTCCATCAATATTTGGACAAGGCCATAAGCATAGTGGAAGTTCTCTCCTCCCTTTATAGAAAAGTACATCCTTCTTTGACGGCCCCTTCTTTCCACTGGGGTCTCATTCACAGAGATCCTTCGGATTACTGATTCTTAATTAGTGTAATTAGTATAATTCCATCTCAGATTCTTTGGTTACCAAGGCACTAGTTAAACCACTTCTCTCTCTCTCTCTCTCTCTCTTGATTTATTTATTTACTTGAGAGGCAGAGTTACACACAGAGAGAAGGAGAGACAGAGATCTTCCATCTGCTTGTTCAAGTTGTAGAGCTGGAGCTGGGCCAATCTGAAGCTCATAATGGAAGACAATACTGCATTACAGTTAAGGAAATGAGTTGGAGCCATATAAACTTGGATACTAGATTAGCTGGGCCATCTACAGGTTAGATAAATCACTTAACTTCCCCAGTATTCCATTTCCTCATCTCTTAAATGGTATTAATGATACCTGCAGGGTTGACATTGTGGTGCGATGGGTAAAGCTGTGGCTTGCGACACTAGCATCCCATATCTGAGCACCAGTCCAAGTCCCTGTTGCTCTGCTTTGATCCAGCTCCCCGCTAATGTGCCTAAGAAGGCAGAAGAAGATGGCACAAGTACTTGGGTTCCTGCCCATGACTCTTGGCTTTGGGCTGACCTAGCCATGGCCATTGTGGCTATTTGGGGAGTGAATCAGCAGATGGATGATGATGCTATATCCAAGTAGTTAGAAAAGAGAATTTCTTTGTTTGAAAAAATAATTCCTGTTTTACTTTTTATTTTTTTCAACTTTTATTTAATAATATAAATTTCCAAAGTACAACTTTTGGATTATAGCGGCTTTTCCCCCCATAACCTCCCTCCCACCAGCAACCATCCCATCTCCCACTCCCTCTCCCATCCAATTCATCATTAAGATTCATTTTCAATTATTTTTATATACAGAAGATCAACTTATTATATACTAAGATTTCAACAGACTACATCCACACAGACATAGAAAGTATAAAGCACTATTTGAGTAGTAGTTTTACCGTTAATTCGCATAGACAACACATTAAGGACAGAGATCCTACATGGGGAGTAGGTGCACAATGACTCCCGTTGTTGATTTAACAATTGACACTCTTATTTATGATGTCAGTAATAACCTGAGGCTCTTGTCATGGGCCGCCAAGGCTATGGAATCCTCTTGAGTTCACAAACTCCAACCTTATTTAGACAAGGCCATAGTTAAAGTGGAAGTTCTCTCCTCCCTTCAGAAAGGTACCTCCTTGTTTGATGACCCATTCTTTCCACTGGGATCTCACTCGCAGAGATCTTTTATTTTGGTCATTTTTTTTTCCCACAGTGTCTTGGGCTTTTTAGCCTTAAGGGCTGATTCTGAGGCCAGAGTGCTCTTTAGGACATCTGCCATTCTATGAGTCTGCTTTGTATCCTACTCCCCATGTTGGATCATTCTCTCCTTTTTAAAGAATTGCTGTTTTATAGTAACTGTTACAAAGCAGAGTTCATGCTACAATTTTACCAATTGACATAGAAATGTAGTAAGATGCTGATATATAACTTGATAAGACACTTAGATACTAGAACAGAGATTTAGATCAAAGATGATCACCAGGCTATAGTATCATTAAAATATTATATTCAAGGGACTTAGCCTAGTATAAAATGTCCAGGTTTCACATTGAAGTACCTGAATTTGATTCCTGGCTCCAGCTCCTGACTCCATTTTCTTGATAAGCACACTCTGGGGGCAGTGATGATGACCTAAGTAATTGGGTTCCTGCCACCTGTGTGGGAAACCTGAATGCATTCTGGCTCCAGCCAGGATGACAGGTATCTGGGGAATGAACCAGTGGATGAGAGTGCACACTCTCCCTCTCTCTCTCTACCCCCATCTTTCTGCCGCTCAAATCAATTTAAAAAAAGTTTCAAAAGACATTTAACATCATGAGAAAATGTATAATGTTTAGTGAAGAGGGAAGACACATAACTTCATGTTAAATAGGTTGGCTTTTGTTAGTAAAAAATATAAGAAATATAATAATTTTTAAAGTAAAACCTCACTAGTTCAGTTATGAGTGATTCTTTGTGTTTTTCATGTGCCTCTGTCAATTTTCCAAATTCTCTACAATGATTATAAGTTCTTTCTATAATCAGAAAAGGAATATTATTTAAAAAAACATAATGGCTATATAAAATGCATAGATGCAAAATTTTATTAAATTGATACATTTATAGAAAAATATTATGTTAGCCCCCTTTTTTGTGGGCTCTTGTTAGGTGGGGAGGGACCCCATTATAGAGTTCTTTGTCCACTGAATGTCATGAAGCCAATAATAAAACCAAAGCTGAGCCTCAACAGCAAAATATTTATTCAGTGGTCAAAGAATAGAGAAGTGGGAGCCTCTCTTGCAAATAACTTCTCAACCTGCTAGGGGCTGAGCAGTCATATATACAGGGCCACAGGAATGAGGAGGAATATGCTGATAAGTGTGGGAATATCCATGGATTTTCTTGTTGTACCTGAGTGAGTGCAAACAGAGGAGCACCACACACTGATAAAAATTTGATAGTCCTTTATTCTGGTGATGGAGAGTGAGCTCATGCTCTAAAGAACTCTCGACTCCAAAGCTCAAAGCAATATGGTTTATAAAGGCAAAAACCACAAGGAGAGGAGGAGGAATATATGGTTGCTAGGATCGGGGGGTATACATTATTACTAGGGTCAAGCTGACTTAAGGCCTATATGAAACTAATATCAATTACTATCTTGACAATAGACAAATTATAATCTTAACATTAATCAAGGTGCAGCCTGTTTTAAGCTTGAGAAATTATGCTAGGGAGTTTCTATGTTCTGCCAAGTGGGATGCAGTGTACTGTTCCATCATAGTTTCAGACCAGGGTCTCATGGTGGGGGGTGCTTTCTCAAGATGGAGTCTTGGGTGCTCTAAAATGGAATTCCTACTGTCAAGGTGTTACTTCACTCTAGGAAAGGGTGCAGAATAATTCTCTTCCGGTGGTTTTCAACTGTCAGGGTGCTGCTGGGAGTGTAATTTAACATGGAAATTAGACTACAATGAAGGTTGAGGTCATCTGAAGGTGGCTCAGGCTGCCATATTGCATGTAGCTGGTCCTTGGGGATTATCCTGAGGAGGAACTGTTTACTGCACAGTGTCCTTTTCTCAAAGAGAATCAGTGTTGAGGGGATGGTGGGTAGAAATTGTCCCAGGGAACAACTGATTAGACAATTTCATGTGGTTAACTTTGTGGTAAGCTGGGGGAAGTTTCTTCTTTAGTTTTTTCTTTTCTTCATTTCCTATTTAGCTTCTTAAGAAATTTATTTTTTCCCCAAACAAATGATTTCTAGATGCATGAAGCTGTATGCTACACCTAGATGCAAACATAGCAGTATTCTTTACATGATGCTTTATCATTGATGAGCTTTCTGTTTTAATTTTCCTTAAGGTGACAAAAAAAAGAAGGCTGGTTTACTGAAAATTCAACAGCAAGTAACTTATAGTAGAAGTTTAATATATATAAATATAAGTTCAATAAATTAATTAGAAAATACTGTTGCATATTAAAAAAAGACCTAATATGCCAAATAGGAAAATTTTATATAACTTGGGTTTTCTTCCTAAACTGACAAATTTCATTTAGACCTATGAAAGTATCTCCCTGTGCACAATAGATACTCAAATAATATATGAGTAAAACTTTTGAAATCTTACTTCATTTATATTCCAGTTGTTTTGTGCCCCAAAGAGATTTCCTCAAGAGGAATTCTAAACAGTTACTTTCTTTTCTGTTCTTAGTCTTTTTACAAAAGCTGCTTATTTATTTGAATGACAAAGGGAGAGAGAGAATAAAAAAGTGAGCTGCTATCCTCTGTTTCACTCCCCAAATGACTACAAGAGCTAGGTCTGGTCCTGGCTGATGTCAGGAGCCAGGAACTCCATTCCAGTCTCCCATATGGGTTGCAGGGGTCCAAGTACTTGGGCCATCTTCTGTTACATCCCAGGTGCATTAGCAGGAAGCTGAATGTTCCAGAAGGACATTATGCACTTTGAATCTTCCCCCCAACCCAACTCCACCCTTTTTGTATATTCAATTAGGGCACCATCCCCTACCCAATAAAGGGGTATGTAGCCCACTCTCTCTCTCTTCTAAGGCACAGCTGACTCTCTCTCTCTCTCTTCCATTCTCCCTCTCTCTCTCTGGCTCTGTCATAAGCAATGTCTTTCTTAGTGGAATTGGCTACACTCACATCTGAATGTGTACTTACTCTTTATATAAGTCCTGCTCTTGTTTTTCTACCTATGTCTCTGCTTTGAATTCTTATCTCATGCAAGGGTAAAGGCCTGGGGAAAATAATGCCAGGAAACATTCCTATAACAGGAAGACTTATTCTAAGATATGTTGGAGAAGTTTTTAAAAGGCTAAGTGGAAACAATGATGCGGTATGCAGACTTTGAAGATGGTTCCCTTTAATTCTCACCATCTGATAATCATGGCTTTGTGCATGGGCAGGACTTAATGGTTTGGTTCTCCCTGATAGAATATAGCAAAGGTGATGGGCTGGCACTTCTTTTTTTTTTATTCTATTTTTTAAAACTTTATTTAAATTTTATTTGGAATATAAATTTCCAAAGTACAGCTGATGGATTACAATGGCTTTCCACCCCCCATAACTTCCCTCCCACCCGCAACCCTCCCCTTTCCCGCTCCCTCTTCCCTTCCATTCACATCAAGATTCATTTTCAATTCTCTTTATATACAGAATATCAGTTCAATATATATTAAGTAAAGATCTCAACTGCACCCACATAGAAACACAAAGTGAAAAATACTGTTTGAGTACTAGTTATAGCATTAAATCACAATGTACAGCACATTAAGGACAGAAATCCTACATGAGGAGTAAGTGCACAGTGACTCCTGTTGTTGACTTAACAATTTGACACTCTTGTTTATGGCATCAGTAATCACCTTAGGCTCTTGTCATGAGTTGCCAAGGCTATGGAAGCCTTTTGAGTTCACCGACTCTGATCATATTTAGACAAGGTCATAATCAAACTGTAAGTTCTCTCCTCCCTTCAGAGAAAGGTACCTCCTTCTTTGATGACCTGTTCTTTCCACTGGGATCTCACTCACAGAGATATTTCATTTAGGTCATTTTTTTTTTTTTGACAGAGTGTCTTGGCTTTCCATGCCTGAAATACTCTCATGGGCTTTTCAGCCGGATCCGAATGTCTTAAGAGCTGATTCTGAGGCCCGAGTGCTGTTTAGGACATCTGCCATTCTATGAGTCTGCTGTGTATCCCGCTTCCCATGTTGGATCATTCTCTCCCTTTTTTGTTCTATCGGTTAGTATTTTCAGACACAGTCTTGTTTATGTGATCCCTTTGGTTCTTAGTCCTATCATTATGATCAATTGTGAACAGAAATTGATCACTTGGACTAGTGAGATGGCATTGGTGCATTGGGCTGGCACTTCTGTGATTAAGTTATAAAATACGGTGAGTTCTGAGGTGGACAGTTGGCTTAGTTGTTAAGATGCTAAGAAGCTCATATGCTTTATCAGACTATCTGGGTACATTTAATACTCAGTGCTGGCTTTTTTTTTTTTTTGAAAGGCAGAGTTACAGAGAAGCAGAGGCAGAGGCAGAGAGAGAGAGAGAGAGGTCTTCCATCTGCTGGTTCATTCGCCAAATGGCCACAACGGCTTGTGTTGAGCTGATCTGAAACCAGGAGCCTCTTTTAGGTCTCCCATGTGGGTGCAGGAGCCCAAGCACTTGGGCCATCTTCTACTATTTTCCCAGGCCATAGCAGAGAGCTGGATCAGAAGTGGAGCATCTGACACTCGAACTGGTGCCTATATGGGATGCCAGCACTGCAGGTGGTGGCTTTACCCTCTATGCCACAGCACTGGCCTGGCTTTTGATGCCAGCTTCCTACTAAACATACCCTGGGAGGCAGTGGTGATGTCTCAAGTAATTGTGAGATCTGGACTGTGTTCTTAACTCCTGATTTTGGCCCAGTTGTATCTGTTTTTGGGCATTTGGAGAGTGAACCAGAGGACAGGAGCTCTCGCTCTCTGTCTTTCTGCCTCTGAAATAAAAAATAAGTAACTTCTTCCTAGCAGACCCTATCTGGAGTCATCCCTGCTTGCATGCTATGATGTGGAAAGCTGCCATGTGGGAAAAGTATATTGTCAAGGAAATGACCCCAGCCAGCAAGAAACTGAGCTGCTTAGTCCAGTAGCCTTTGAGGAACCAACTGCTGTGAACAGTCACTGAGTGAGCTTGGGAATCCTTCCCTCATCAAACCTTCAGATGAGACCCTGGTCAGCATCTTGATGGAGAGATCATGAAGTCAAGGACCTGGATAAGCTCTGCCCAGACTCATTTTCCCGTTGAAACAGAGGCAATGAATGTGTGTTGTTTTAATCTGCTAAAGTTTGGAGTAAATAATTATGTAGCCATACAAGGTAATACAGATTGACTAAAAGGAAGAGGGAAGAATAAATTCAAAAGATGCTTATATTGAAGATTATAGAAAATATTTTAACTTTTCTTTGAAAAAAGTTTATAATAAAGTTTAATGATGGTTCAGGAAAAATTCAGTGGATAACTTTCTCTTAAACAATGTATTGACTCGGTGTAAACTACAGTTATGGGGAGGGAAAATTGTTAAGTTAAATTACTCTACTTTCTGTTCTGAAAATGGCAAAGACTCCCATAGATAGATAAATTGCCCAAAATGGCAGAGAATAAATATCCCAAGATAGATGTGCTCAAAAGGCTGAGAATAAGTACAAGAAAAGAAAAAGTGGTAAAGAGACAATAAGAAATATTTGGCCAGAATTTGAAGTTCTTTTCAGTCATCTTTGTCTTTTGCTCCATATTTAAGGATTTGCATGAACTCAATGCAATTGAAGTTCCCCTTTTTGTCAATAAGTGCTTCTCTGTACAGCTCTCCACTTTCTCATCTGTAAACCAAGCTCTCTCTCATCCTTGTCAGTGGCTCTCTTCGGTAATGCTCCTAAATGGTGCCAATTGCCTCTTTGTCCAAGCAAGTAAAAGCATTTCTGATGATGCCTTTTGGATCTGTGCCATTCAGCTTCTCACTAAACACGGTGAGATCAAGTGTATCATGCAAATCCTCCTTGTCAGTGAAACCATCTCTGTTGAAGGCCTCCTTGAGCATGGCAGACACTCTCAAAGTTGCATGCTCAGGGCACTTCTGGTGGTCTTGGTTTTGGCCCTTTTGCTTGTCATGGTGGTGATTAAATCCTTGCACAACTGTGAGAACTGGAGCACTTCAGTGAACCCCTTGCTGTGGCTATCGTCACCCTTCCACCAAGGGAGCCACTAACTACTCCAACTTTTACTTTTTAAGGTATCTTTTGCTGATGATAGAAACTGTATTTTTTATAATTATTTAAATCTATTTAAGAAAGTAAAACTTTTTAATATAAATTAGCAAACATGGAAAAATTTAAAGTAAAATGGAAAAATCACATATAATTTGCCACTCAAATATAACTACAGTTATTGTTTTGGTGTGTGCTTTTCTGTTTTCTGTTGGTTCCTCTTTTTTTTAGGTTAAAATCAGGATTATATTCTAATAGTGTTCTGTATCTAGCCTTCTAATCTAACCACACATTACTTGCATTTTTGCATTTCATGTTCTTTAACATATCTAAATGTCTTCATAGCTGCTGGTTGTGTGGTATATTACAATTAGTTTAAACAAATCTGTTATTGTATATTTAGTACTACATCTAAAATACATGAAATTTAAACAGTCCCCTCAAATCAAGGTTATATGCCTGACCATTATTTTTTTCAGGTTTTGCCTTATTTCAGAGATGGAAGTGATACATATTCAAAGTTAAAGGAGCACATGATTGTTAGGGCTGGTTCTCCCAGGCGAATTGAATTTTACTCTTCAAAGAGTCTCATCAGGGTCATTTCTGTCCTGCAATAGATGTAATGACTCAGATAATTGAATCAAGTGACTTAATTAGTGCTAACAAATTTGGGAAATGTTAAACATCTATGACCTTTTAATTTGAAAGAGGTCTTGAACTTTAGGAAGGAAGATTTGACACCCTTTGAAGTTTTGCTGATGTAAAGCTATACAGAGCAGTTAGAACCGGACATCTCACTCTCATCTGTTCTAGTGGTGCTTCAAAAATCAAGGAAGACTCTCACCAGTGAAAAAGAGATTTCATTAGGACCAGTAGGGAGATGTGTATGGCCATTTGACAAAAACTGTGGTGAATATATCATATCTTTTAGCCTTTTTCCTTAGATTTTTTTAAAAAAATTATTTATTTATTTAAAAATCAGCTAGAAAGAAAGAGAAAAAGAGAGAAGAGAGAACGATCTTCTATCCTCTGGTTCAGTCCCCAGATGGCTGAAATGGCCAGGTAGGAGCCAGGCTGAAGCCAGGAGCCGGGAGATTTTCCAGGTCTCCTACATGGGTGGCAGGGGCCAAGTACTTGGACTATCTTCCATTGCTTTCCCCAGGCCATTACCAGGGAGCTGGATTGGATGTGGAGCAGCCAGGACAGGAACCAGCATCCACAGGGGATGCTGGCACAGCAGGCAGTGACTTTACTCACTATGCCACAACCCTGGCCCCCTTAGATTGTTAATCTTGTTTTTTTTCTCTGTTATGTTGTCTAAATCAGCTTCAAAACAAATATTTAAGCATTAAAAGAAATCCATCAGAATTTTCTAAGTAACTTGTCTTCCTAAACATTACGTATTATACTTTGTAGTTTTTGCCAAGTCATTTTCACATTTGAGTGTGTTGTCAGATTGCCAGCAATTAAAAAAAATGTAATGAAAATTCAGGATTTTTGGGCTTGTTTTCAAATACATTTCATTAGACCTAATAAACAAATTAAGAAAATGTGAGCAGGCATGCATCTAACACAGCATTTTGCTCCAGAATCTAGATGTTATGTTAACACGTCATTCAATCCTAAATTTCTATGATTTTGTGATTCCATTAGTAAGAGTGGTTTGAAAAATCACTGTATGACATTTAACCCCAGGGTTAATGATTTTCATTCTTCTCCAATCATACCTCAATTCTAATGAAGTCTCCTTGTATAGATTTGCTTCCCAGTGAGCTGACTCTATCAATTGGCTATGCTGATTCTTTAAGACAGAATACTATTCTGATTTTGAAGTCGCTCAAGGTAATTTTGCCAGAGGCAAAGGTAAGGCCCCTGTATCCTGGGCTCACAGTTCTGCTCTTGCTCTGAAAGCTTTGAGATGAAAGATTTATTTAATTGTTGCGGTACAAGCATTGATTGTGAAATCTTTGGGTTCCTTCCCAGGAAATGTCTATATGAAGTAAAAAGGTTTTTGGACTAGTTTATGTATATGTTTATATATATATATATCTATATAAACCTATGTGAGAATTTTTATGGCTTGAAGGAGTGCTTGGCCTCTGCATCAGAATTCCCATAATGCTACCCATAAAACAAAGCTGAATTTGCACTTCTAATCAGAATAGAGACCAACATAAATCATGATGTGTGTTATTTTGAAAATGATTTTTTCAGGCCGAGAAACAAGGCCCAAATATTTGAAGGCGGTAGGAAGAATTATCAGAAAAGGAGAATTTGAAATACATATTATTTTTACCTAAAAAACTTAAGAAAATTGCTCACTAGTTTTTTAGGAGGAAAAAAAAAAAAGTCAAGTGGGTTAGGGATGCAGTGGAGATTCTTAAATATCCGGTTTTGTTATGTTCTATTGCCACAGGGGAGAGTGTGAGTATTTCTTGAACTAAGTAAGCATCCCCAGCCTCAGGAACTCGCCTTCATGGATGCTTTGCTGCTCTGGTGGTCCTAAGAGTCTCAGCCTCTGGATCTAGTAATCAAGTGGCACCACATGCCTGCTCATCACATGTCTTTCCTTTTCATTCTTTTCCTTTGAATTAAATTGTTTTCCTACAAACATCCATACTGTTTTAGCCTCAAAAAGTTTACTGAACAGCTATTATTAGGACTGGGGACACCAGAATGTGGTTCCTACTCTCAGGGAAGCCCAGCCCTGAGACCCGGTTCTGACTCTTACGAACCTGTTGCTCTGGACTGGAGCATAGCATATTGTCACCTATCATTCTCACAGCCTTCAAGCTTGATTTCACCTTTTTGTTTTGAAGCAGGCATTTTTTTTTTAGATGCTGCCAGTCATTTATTACTAACCATCATGGCCAGATTTAAGTTTTCCTTTCTGCCTTGTCAGTACTCATTTCCCTCATGCAAACATTGATTCCTTGCCTTTGATACATGGTAAATGTGAAAAATGACAATCAACTTCAATAAGGTTTTTATCAGAACAGAGCTCAACTCTGAAAGAATTAATGTCAAATTTATATCTTAGTAAGTTTAGTAATTCCCTGAAGACATAGTAATTGAAAGTCTACATTTAAATAAGACTCTAACGTAGACTTTCAATTAGCAAGTTCAAAAATAAGAGATACAAATGGGAATGATATCCTTAATTGCAATAAAGAGAATTGTGGGTTCTTAAGTATTTGAACCAAAAAGAATTTCCATTAAATTCCAGATAAGTATATAAAGCTACTATAAGGATAACAAAGAATTGAGAGAAAGGCTCATGCTAGCTTTGCGACATTGGTCAGTTTCTCTTCATTTTTATTATTGGGACAATAATAGGAACTTCCACGAAGGGTTGTTTTGAGGATTAGGTGAGGTTGAGCAAGGAAAGGAAAGTGGAGGCTTGGATGAAAGCTCTGTTTGCACTCATTCTGGGCCTTCCTCGTGATCAGTTTTCTGATTTCTCCAGCAGCGCACAGGGCCAGGATGTAGTCTGTGGATGCTGTTAGCAAATATGACAACCTGCGGCGAGCTCAGCTCAGCCTCTGGCTCGGAGGAGGCTAACGTCTCTTGACATCAATCCTAATAGGCTAATGCTCTGAAGATAGGGTTTAAAGAATACAAATCATTTCATCAGCTAAAGAAACAGATAATGGGAAAAAACTTCTGAAGATTCAGGAATATTTTTAGGTGAATTTCTATAAGAAACTAGGATATTGCCAAGGTCCCCATGTTCTTCAAGGTCAGACTAAACTTGCATTGAGCTCCATTTCCAGGACCTGTAACTGGCAACATGTGGCTCCTATTTCTTTGAGTTCCCCATTCTTTCATTCCTGGTGTTTTGCTTTGCTCTTGCTTTTTTGCTTGCTGAGATGAACTCTGTGTCAAATGCAGAAGCACAGCCTTTTACTCTTTTCCACTAAAAATGTAACCGTGTAAGGAATTTTATGACCGCAGTAGTTTCCCTGAAGACTGAGAGGTTCTGTTGCTCCCCAGCCTTGTGCCGTCTTGTTGGCTCTGCTTCTTTCCCCTTCTTCTCAGGCCCTTTCTATGCCCCGGCTCCCACCATGAGCCCTCTCACTGAGCAGGTGGCCTCCAGGAGCAGAGGCCTCTTGCCCTCTGTCTGATAGATCTGCCTTCCTGGCTTCTCCAGCCTTCCTGATATTCCATTACTCAGGAGTAAAGTAGCTCTCTGTTTGTGTCAAATGGTGGTAATATGAGAGTACTCGAAAAAGTTTGTGGAAATACAGAATTAAAAGATAAATTTTGGGGCTGGCGCTGTGGCGCAGCAGGCTAATGCCCTGGCCTGAAGTGCTGGCATCCCATATTGGCGCCGGTTTGAGACCCGGCTGCTCCACTTCTGGTCCAGTTTTCTGCTATGGCCTGGGAAAGCAGTAGAAGATGGCTCAAATCCTTGGGCCCTGCACCCACGCGGGAGTCCTGGAGGAAGCTCCTGGCCCCTGGCTTTGGATCAGTGCAACTCCGGCCATAGCATCCAATTGGGGAGTGAAGCATAGGATGGAAAACCTCTCTCTCTCTCTCTCTGCCTCTCCTCTCTGTGTAACTCTTTCAAATAAATAAATAAATCTTTTAAAGAAATATAAATTAATTTTGGTTCACAAAATGGAAGTGTGCACAAAATTTGTGAAGACACAAATGGGTGTCTTCAAAGAGTTCTTGGAAAATGTGTATTATAAGAAAACTATGCATAAATTTTTCACCAAAATTAACTTAATTTTTTTAAAAAAAGATGATTTGGAAGGTAGACTTACAGAGAAGAAGAGAAGACACACACACACACACACACAGATAGCCCTCATCTACTTGTCCACTTTCCAAATGCCTGAACTGCCATGGTTAGGCTTTCCTTTTAAAAATAGTTTATTTGGAGGCTAAGCTTCTGCCTGTGGTGCCAGCATCCCTTATGGGCATCGGTTTGTATCCTGGCTGCTCCTCTTCTGATCCAGTTCTCTGCTAATGGCCTGGGAAAGCAGTGGAAGATGGCCCAGATGCTTGGGCCCCTGCGTGCTTGTGGGAAACCCAGAAGCAGCTCCTGGCTCCCGGCTTCAGATCAGCCTATCTCTGGCCATTGTGGCCATCTGGGGAGTGAACCAGCAAATGGAAGCTCTATTTCTCTGTCTCTCCTATCTCTCTCTCTCTTTCTTTCTCTTTGTAACTCTACCTTTCAATAAATAAAAAATTCTTCAAAAATAGTTTATTTGTTTTTCTGTATTTGCAAGGCAAAAATGGAGAGAGAGAGAGAGAGAGCGCGAGCTAGTGAGATCTTCCAACTGCTGGTTTACTCTCCAAATGCCCACAACAGCTGGGGCCAAGCCAGGTTTAAGACAAGGGCAGAGACAAGGCCAGGCCAAATCCAGGAGACAGGCACTCCATCTGGGTCTCCCACCTGGGTGGCAGGAACCCAAGTACTTGAGGCATCACCTGCTGCCTCTCAGAGTAAGGATTAGCAGGACACTGGATTGGAAGCGGATGCCAGACTGGGTCCCAGGCACTCTGATATGGGATATGGACATCCCAAATGCTGGCTTTACCAGTTGTGACACAGCACCTACCTCTAAACTTATCTTTTATTTCTATTTTCCCACAAACTTTTTGAAGCATCATTATATATTTTAGGCACATAATTTGCGCAATGTTTGAACAAGGCCTGAGGTATACATGTACTTAAAGTCTCCTTGTAATAACCGCCCTGGCCAAAGCCCTCAGAAACCAACAGCTTGGGGACAATTTCCCACAAAAATATTTCTATTATCAATGAACTTTATGGAAATGAAACTTAGAATCCACGAATTCTATTTTCATTCTTGTCTGCTTGTGTCTGTTGGTTAACAAAATCCTGAAGTTTGCTGCACTTAGAAAAAAATTGTGCATGGTTTTATTTACCCTAAGTTTGTCCCTACACTTATCCTTATTTATTGTACTCCAGATCCTAGCAAACAAATTTGATATGCTTCAATATTTTATAGATATTGATCTTTTCTACTTTTGATTTTGACAATTTTGTACTGCCTATTGCTGATTTGTCCTTGTGTTTTAGCTTCCAGTTCTCATAGGGTACCAATGTGGGAAATTATAAATAGTCAATATTTCTTCCGCACCCAGCTGTCCTCTTGTCAATACCATTTGCTAATGGTATTGATATTAGAAAGGCAGGCAGTTGCCCAGTTTCTCTTTGCTGGACTGTATAAGAATGATAATATCATATTTTAAAAGTTAATAGAGATTCTTTCATAATGGATTATATTGCAGTAGAGAAGATTGGAGACTTTGAACTCTTCTATTCTGTGAGCTAAGACACTGGATTATTGCACAGTCTTTATTTATTATTATTATAGAAAGCTTTTATTTAATAAATATAAACTTCATAAGTACAGCTTTTGGATTATAGTGGTTCTTCCCCCCATACCTGCCCTCCCATCTCCAAACCATCCCACCTCCTACTCCTTCTCCCATTCCATTCTTCATTAAGACATTTTTAATTATATTTATATACAGAAGATCAACTCCATACTAAGTAGATTTCAACAGTTTGCACCCACACAGATGCACAAAGTATAAAGTACTGTTTCAAGACTAGTTTTACTGTTAATTCTCATAGTACAATACATTAAGGACAGAGATCCTACATGGGGAACAAGTGCACAGTGACTCCTGTTGTTGATTTAACAACTGACACTCCTATTTATGATGTCAGTGATCACCCGAGGTGCTTGTCATGAACTGTCAAGGCTACGGAAGCCTCTTAGGTCCATAAACTATGACATTATTCAGACAAGGCCATAATCAAAGTGGAAGTTCTCTCCTCCCTTCAGAGAAAGGTACCTCCTTTGATGGCCCGTTCTTCCCACTGGGATCTCACTCACAGAGATCTTTCATGTAGGTCATTTTTTTGCCACAGTGTCTTGGCTTTCCATGCCTGAAATGTTCTCATGGGCTTTTTAGCCAGATCTGTATGCCTTAAAGGCTGATTCTGAGGCCAGAGTGCTATTAGGGCATTTGTCATTCTATGAGTTGGCTATGTGTCCTACTTCCCATGTTGGATCATTCTCTCCTTTTTAATTCTATCTATTACTTGGTATTATTTATGTGATCCCTTTGACACTTAATCTTATCTTTATGATCAGTTATGGACTTAAACTGATCTCTTTAACTAGTAAGATGGCATTGGTACCTGCCAACTTAATGGGATTCGGAGTCCCATGGCAAGTTTTTAACTTTACCCTTAGGGGTAAGTCCAAGGGAATGTGTATTGCACAGTCTTAGTTCTGGAGATATGGCTAGGCATATTGGGAACCAGGAGTGTTGTTTAATTTTTATCTTCCCTGTTCATGATTACTAAATTCTAAAAAAACTATCTTCCTGCCCTGAAAAACATAATATGCCACCTAACAAATAAGCTCTGGACCGAAGACTAAGTTGAAATGATTGCTGATGTATGTAGAGTCAGTGTCCTCAGGAAGTGGGCTTTAGGTTTAAAATTCGAACATTCATTAGTGAACAACAACTATGTGTGTACAAGGTGCTATGCTTGATACCAGAAGTATAAAAAAGAAAAAAAGTTTTCCTTACCTACCTCTTCTCTCCTGCCCCATCCCCAAGGGTATATGGTTTACAACAAAGATCAGACAAAAACAGCAAGGCAGTGGCCACCATCATGGCATAGCAGGTTCAGCTGCCACCTGCAATGCTGGAATCCATATTGGAGGGCCACTTCTAGTCCTGGCTTCTCTGCTTCCGATGCAGGTCCTTGCTAATGTGCCTGGGAAAGCAGCAGAAGATGGCTTGGGTAATGTGGCCCCTGCCACCCACATGGGAGATACAGATGAAGTTCTCAGCTCCTGGCTTTAGCTTGGCCCAGCCATTTGGAGAGTTAACCAGTGGATGGAAGATCTCTTCCTTTCTCTGCCGCTCTTTCACATATATAAAAATCTTAAAAAAAACCACAAACTTAAAAAAAAACCACAAAAAACCCAGTAAGGCAGCACACAGCTCTGATGCAAACCTGAGGCAGAGGGAGCTAATGGGACTTTAAGGAAGGCAAAGAACACATCTCACTGGAACCAGGGACTAGTTCATGAGGGGGATCTTAGTGGTACCTGAAGCATGGCCAGCAATGGTGCATTGAGAATATTCTAGGAGGTATAGAAGTATAGGATAGATAAGACAGTGAGCAATTGTGTGAATAAAAGAAGTGGCGTTTTGGGGCCGGCATTGTGGCATAGTGGGTAAAACTGCCACCTGCGATGCGGGCGTCCCATATGGGCACCGGCTGCTCAGCTTCTGATCCAGGTCCCTGCTAATGTGCCTGGGAAAAGCAGCAGACTATGGGTCCCAGTGTTTGGGCCCCTGCCACCCACATGGGAGACTGACATGAAGCTCCTTGCTCTTGGCTTTGGCCTAGCCCAGCCCTGGCTGTTGTGGCTGTCTAGGGAGTGAACCAGTGGATGGATGATCTCTCTCCCTGTTTTTCTCTCTCTGTAATTCTAATAAATCTAAAAAAGAGTAGAGTTTCAGCCTGAAGTAGTAGGTTGAGTCTGATACAGAAGGGTCCTCATTATCAGGCTAAGAATGTTCTGTTATCATCGACTTTCTCTCAACTCCATATATGTAGTCTTATTTCTATAATAGCTTGTGTTCTGATACATCCTGGCTAACTTGTTGAAATGCTCACATTATTATTGGTTTGGGGGCAGTTTAAAGTCCTTGTTGGTCATTTATTTATCTTTCTGTCATAGGTGCAAATCAGAATACCTGTCATATGGAAGGAACTTGATAAATGTAGCTTGAATTGAAGTCCCCTTCCAAAGTTTTGTTGTATGAATGTTATTTATTACTTGAAAACATCACATGTACACATCCACCACAGTTTCACAAAAAGTAGATTTTACAAGTTGAGTATTTACAAAATGCTTCCATAGCCTTGGCAACTCATGACAAGAGCCTAGGGTGATTACTGATGCCGTAAACAAGAGTGTCAATTTGCTAAGTCAACAACAGGAGTCACTGTGCACTTACTCCTCATGTAGGATCTCTGTCCTTAATGTGTTGTTCAATGTGAATTAATGCTATACCTAGTACTCAAACAGTACTTTACACTTTGTGTTTCTGTGTGGGTGCAAACTGTTGAAATCTTTACTTAATACATACTAAATTGATCTTCTGTGTATAAAGAGAATTGAAAATGAATCTTGATGTGAATGGAAGGAGAGGGAGCAGGAGAAGGGAGGGTTGCAGGTGGGAGGGAAGTTATGGGGGGAAAGCCATTGTAATCCACAAACTGTACTTTGGAAATTTATATTTATTAAATAAAAGTTAAAAAAAAAACAAGTTGAGTTTTTCTCTGGAAGTTATTGATTCTTCTATGTTCTTAGTGAATGTGGCAGGATCCATTTTGTTATGACTTGTAGCTTTCACAGGCTGCAAAAACGGTTGTCGACTTGGCGATGACATTTTTCAGACTCTCGGATTCTCAGTTGTTTCAGAGAAGGCACATTACCGGCAGCATTTTACAATAACAGTTCGGATGGAAGAAAACAAATTTTTATGGTCCCTGTTTTCTTACAGAATGAAGCCCAAATTTTTGCATAACATTCAAGACCTGTGGTATTTGCTCAAAGGAACTGTTTGGACTCATCCTCTACTACTCTGCCCCTTGTGACTACATTTCAACCACAGTGAACTCCTCACCCTCCTCAGGCTGTGCCTTGAACTTGAACACTGCATCTTTGCATGTGCTGTTCCTTCTCATGGAAATGGATTAGGATAACCTAGTGATGGTAGTGGCAGACAAAGTCCGGAATCTCAGGGGCTTAATGTGAATTAAACTTAGTCAAATGCAGTCACTTCTGTTGGGTGGCTTTTCTGCACATGTTTTCATGGGCCCAGGTTTCTCCATCTTGAGGTTTCATCATCTTCACACTGTGACTCCCAAGGTTGTGCTAGTCATCTTCAGTCTAGTCTGTAGGAAGGGAAAGCGCATAGAGAGTTGTGAGTCAGAGGCTAAATGGACCAGACCTGGAAGCAGCAGATGACATTTCTGTCTTCATTTTATTGAGCAGAACCGAGACCATTGTACTGTCAGCCACAAGGGACACTGGAAAGTGTAGAACAGCAGTGTGCCTAGGAGAAAGAGGGCTAGCTAACTACTGTCCTCCACAGTCATCCCATCTGGTCACCAAAGATCTATGCCATTCTTCTCTTACACAGAACATACTAATCTTTTCCCCATGGGAGACAGACTAAAGACCCACAGAGGTAACCCAAGAGCTCCAGGTGATGTACAGTCTCTTCCATGGTGTCTAGATAGGACATCTGGTGGTGACCTGAAAATAAAAAGACAATCTGTTCATCCATACCCTCTCAATATACAGGAGTGGAGGATGGGCAGGATGAGTATGAAAATAACTTTTTTTTGGAGAAGAATGGGAGACACTCAGCAATTCCTGACTGCTAGAAAATATGGAATACTACTAAGCAGGCATTGTGAAGTCACCTACCCTGTGGTGGGGATGTTCCTTGATTAGATTCTGTGTTTGCTGTCTGGGAGGAACTTCTTGACCATAGCCTTGGTCCCTCTTCTGGAAGGATCGTCACATCCTGCCCCTTCTAGCCACATCTGAAGAGGACATTTGGGAATATATTCTTATTTAGTAATTTTTTTTAAACTAAAGTCTTATTTATTTATATTTATTTGAAACATGGAGCAGTAGAGAGAGCTCTTCCATCTGCTGGTTCACTTCCCAAATGCCTTCAACAGCTGGGGCGAGGCCAGGCTGAGTCCAGGAGTCCATAACTCCTTCTGGATCTCTCCCAGGGTTAGCAGGGACCCAAAAGCTTGGACTATTACTTGCTGCCTCCCAGCATGTGCTTTACAGAAAGATGGATCGGAAGCAGCACGGGGACTTGAACCCAGGCACTAGGATATGGGACACAGATGCAAGAGTCCCAAGTACTGCACCACAATGCCCACTCCAGAATCTATTCATCTTGAGGGCTATATAATTTTCACAGCTGGATTCCCACTTGTGCAAGTGTGGGGTCCTAAGGATTTCTTTAATGCTCTAATAGTTCAAGGCTTTTCCAGGTTGGGATCATGTTTATTTGCTATACAATTCATTTAGAAACAAAATATTTCTGATCTGTTGAATTCCAATCAGTTTCATGTGCTAGTAGTTGCCCATATGTCAGTTTCAAGTCTCATTTATTTTTTTACTTCCCTGCCCCTATGTTCTTCTTTCTCAATGTTGTGCTAGGTACCTTGAGGCCCATAGGTTTGGGTGAAAGGCCAAATTTTTAATGTCATCTTTGCAGCAACACTGAGGTTTTAAGAATATTCAAATTATTAATTCTCAGTGATTGCTAATTCTATTACATAGAGTAATACAATATAAAAACATACAATTAATGAATTAATTTTCACTTAGAAAATTTGATTGTTACTCATAAAATACAGCATATAGAACTTCCATTAAAACTATAGCTTTTAGTGGTGAGTGTTTAGCCTTGTGCTTATAGGACATCTTTGTCCCACATCTAACTATTAAAGCCAGGAGCCAGAGACTCCATCTTGGTCTCCATATGGGTGAGAGGGGCCTAAGTGCTTGGCTCTGTATTCCACCACATTCCCAGGTGCATTGGCAAAAAGCTAGATTGGAAGTGGAGCAGCTGGGACTTGAATTGGCATTGTGACATGGAATGCTGGCATCAAAAGCAGTGGCTTTCCTCACTGTGCCACAAAATCTGCCTCTCAGTTTGACATATTGAGCAAATTTATCCACATCTGAACAAGTAACTCCATAGCTCACTAATGTAAAAATATTCACAAAAACCTACTTTAAAATTCTCAGATATCCAAAAAGTCCAGAAGCTTTAAAATGAGGCAGAGTAGTGCCAGTAATATCCCACAACATTATTTTGTTATATTACCAACTCCCATAGCAAATGAGGTAATAAAACCACACTGGCCAGGGAACATAGTTCAGTACTACTGACATCATTCATTTAAGAAAATAAACTGTTAGTAAACCTTGGAATTAAAAGGCATGATCAAAGAAAACACCAATAAAATAAGACCTCTTGAATCTGTGAGAAGGAATTCAAAATGAGGTCTGTAATTCCAGTACTCTAAAATACTTCCTAGAAGCTCAAAGTATCCCTGGTAGGATTTTAAAAGATTTAAAAAGATTCAGCTGTAATAAAATAAGTGGGAATGATATAGAACAGATCTGCTAAAAGCACCAGTAACCAAGCATATTGAATCTTCGAGTCCCTTTCTTTTAGAAGAACCTGGTTTTCCATACTTTTGTTTGCATACATGAAAGTTGTTATGAGCCCAATTCCAAGACAAATTCTTTTTGTCTCTAAATTGTGGATTTTCAGCACATGGAGTTTATCCGGATACAAACATCTCCAGAATGAAGGCAAAAGCTTTAGCAATCATTTTATCCATGTGTAATTTGGAAGCTCATCTTCACTGCTTTTCACTGCTCTGTTGTGGATTCCTTTAGAATTCTTAAATGGTGAAAGGCCTCTTTGTTCTTATGACAAATTTATTTATTCATTTATTTCAGTGAGGAGGGGGGAGAGAGAGAGAGAGAGAGAGAGAGAGAGAGAGAGAGAGACCCCTTCTACTGTTTCACTCTTCAAATGCCTGTGACTAAGCCCAAAGCGAGGAGCTGGGAACTCAATCTAAGTCTCCTATATGGGTGGCAGGAACCAAATTCCTGAACTATCATCACTGCCTCCCATGGTCTGCATTAGCAGGAAGCTGGAGCCAGAAGCTATAGGTGGGTATTGAACACAGGTACTTTGATGTGCTACTTGGGCATCTTAACTGCTCGGCCAAATGCCCATGCTCATCACTGTTCTTTTTCAAGGTTGCTTTGAATGTCACAGGTCTTTTGCAGTTCTGTCTAGGTTTTGGAATCACGTTTTCAATTGATATAGAAAAGCCTGCTGGGGTCAGGCACTGAAGCTGGGGAACTAGGGGCTCAGAAAGAAGAGCTGGTGATTTGGGGAGGCGTGACTAAGTAGCCTATTGAAAAACTGGCTTGGTGGAGTAGTCAGAGCTTCAGGGGGATCTGCAGGGGTGGGTGGGACAGAAAGTGGTCTGCTGTAGGAGTCTCTGGAAGACTGTGGCCTTTTCCTACCTGTTGCCTCTGTGGGTTGCAACAGCCATGTGGTTGCAGGTTGCTATTGGTCAGCAGGGCAGGGCTGGCACATAGGAAGAGCAGAAAGAAGATATAGAGTTGGGAAGAAAATCAAAGGCAGATTGACTCCTACTGGCATCTCTGTGTCTATCTTTCATCACCTACAACCATGATGACCTTCAAAGCATAATGGCTACTCTTGCACTTCACTTTCCAAATCTCAACCAAGTTTCTCTTTGGTCCAGCCCAACCCAAAATCAAATAGGCAGGGAATTCTAAAATGTTGTTGCAATGTATCCAGACTAACACAGAATAAAACCACCTTATCTATGCTCTCTTCTCATCATCGTCTTTACTCAAATAGCCATCAAACCCTATCGATTCTATATCTTTAACACATCTGGATTGAGACCTCTTCTTTGCTGTTGCCTTTCCGTAGTTTAAGCCTCTTACATTTTATGTCTAGGTTACTGTAAGTGCCTCCTGACATGCAGATCTGTTGTTTGCCGTATAGGTTGTTTCCTGCACAGTGCCGGGGTGCCATTCATAGACCATGGTTTAATGACCCTCCTTACAGTTGTACAGAATACAACCTGGACATCTATCATTAGCTCCTCCCCCTCCCTTCAGTAACTTGGGCTAGCCTTTAAAAAGGAAACTGATCATGTCACTCTCCTCCCTAAAATCCTTCTTTGCCTTCTGTGGCCTCAGAGTTAAAGTTCAAACTCCTTAGGGTAGCACATGATTCATTCATGATTAGTAGACAAACCTAGGATCTGGAACTGGAATTTCTGAATTGGAATTCTATCCTTGCCATCTGCAAAATACATGATCTTGGGTAAATCACTTAATCTCACTGGACTTCTGTTTCCTTAATTGTAAAATGGGAGTAAGAGTAAGAGTAGTCCTTTCCTCATCTATTTTTGTCCTGATTCAATGAGATGTAGAGCAGTCAGTATAATGGCTGGGATATGCTAAACTGTCAATAATAATTGTTGAAACATTTTCACTGTTATTTCCTGTTTAGTGAAATCTCTCAACATTGCTCATACCCACACAAACTTTGTGCTTCAGCTAAACCTAGGTTTTTGCAGTAGTTCTGCACACTGTGCTCCATGCTGCCTCTGTGCCTGAAATACCATTTTTCTTTTCCTGGCTAGAACCTGTCCATTCCCCAGGACTCAGAGACTCATCGTCATTTCCTCCTAGAAGACCCCCTGGTTCTCTCAGCCTGTTAGTGGTTACTCTCTTGAGCTGTCTGTCAGGGTTTGATTCCATCACAATGAACTCTATTCTTCTGTTACCTTCCTAATCTCCCCTACTATTTAAATGTATTAGTCAGGATTCTCTATAGAAATAGAATCAGTAGGAAACACACACACACACACACACACACGAGTATGCATGGATTTCAAAGATTTTTGCTCCAAAATAAACTCATTTTTAAATTCCATTTTTATGAATGTTTGAAGTATTCTTGTGTATGTGTGTGTGTGTGGGGGGGGAGGTAGTGTGAGAACTGGCTATGCAATTGTGGAGTCTGAAAAGTCAAGCAAGCTAAAGAACAGGGAAAGCCAGTGGTCTAATTTGGTCTGAGGCCAAAGACCTGAAAACTGGCCAGCTGCCGGTGTATGTCCCGGAGTTCCAGTGTCTGAGGGCAGGAGATGATGAATGTTCCAGCTCAAGGAGAGAGAAAATTTTCCCTTCTTTTGCCTTTAAAATTTTTCTTTGTTTATGTGAGAGTATACACACGCAGAGTGGCACACACACACACACACACAGAGAAAGAGAGCAAGAGTGAATAGTCCTACTTGCTGGTTCGCTTCCTAATGGCCTGCAGTGTATGCAGGGAACACACTCCGATTCTCTTATGTGGGTGAACCTAATTACTTGAGCCATCACCACCACTTCCAGGCATTAGCAGGAAGCTGGAATAAGGAGCTGGGTCTGGGAGTTGAACTCAGGTGCTCTGATGTGGGAGGCAGGTATCCTAACCACTATGCCAAATGTCAGCCCCTGCTTCTGCCTTTTATCCCACTCAGGCCCTCAGTGGATTGGCGATGCCCACTCACAATGGTGAGGGCATCTTTTTTACTCAGTTTGCTGGTCCACATGCTAATCTCTTCAGGAACCATGCCACAGAGACTCCTCCAAATGGTGTTTTATCAGCTATCTGGACATCCCTTTACCCAGGCCAGCTGACACATGAAGGTAACCATCAGAATGAAGCAAAAACTGACTCCTGTAGTAGATCACTGTCTTCCTGGAGAGTAAGATTTTTTTTATTTGTGTCTTTAACTTTAGCTTTAAAGGAAGCACAGACTAAGTTCTTGAATATGTTTATTGAATTAATGAATGGTGAAGAATGATGAGAAATCTAACAGACATTGATAGACTTGTTTAGAAATATAAAGACAATGCACAATAGCAGTTCTGCAATTTTAAAATTTAATGTTCTGGTAGATTTTGAAGCTTGTTTCTGTTAAGAATGGAAATTCTCTTGATAGAATGACTAAAGGCTTTTTTGTCAAGGCACTCTTTCACTAGAATTTGTTCAATATCCATCAGTTTAAGACCTCTTACACAATATTATTGGATAATCCATAAAAAAAGTTCTTAATACTGTCAGTGGTCAATTTTAGTACTTAAACCTACAGACTTACTATTCTTGGCAAATTCTGCACCAACATCCTGACAACTATCTGTTAGTCATATAACGTCTTTATGAATCCAATTGTTTTAAGCTGTACTTGACTTCAGCCAATAGTTTATACTTAGGTTTCTGATGGTGATCTTTAATTTTTTTTCAACAAACATCTTTGAATGTCATCATTCTATGAACTTAAAAATTTATTTATTTTATTTGTAAGAGAGAGAGAGAGAGAAATATGTTTCATTTGCTTGTTGAATCCCAAATCCCCACAGCAGTCAGGCTGGAACAGGCCAAAGCAAGAACTTCATCTGGGCCATCCATGTGGGTGACAGGCAAAGTACTTAGACCATCATCTTTTATCTCCCCAGATGAGCATTATCAGGAAGCTGGATCAGAAGTGGTAGAGGTGGGACTGGAACAAATGCACTCTGATCTAATATAGGATATAGGTATCTCAAGAGGTGACTTAACTGCTATGCCAAACACCTGCCCTAGTGGTGGTCTTTTAATGAGAACAAGTAATTTCTTTCTGAGGTTTTATTTTTGTCCAAAATTTCAATTTCCATATACTAAATATGCTTAGAAAAAGTATGTATCTGTAAGGATTTCTTTTCATATTTATGGATCAATAATAACTTAATTTCTTAAAACGGAATAAAAATGCAAACACAATAACTTTTTTTTTTTGACAGGCAGAGTGGACAGTGAGAGAGAGAGACAGAGAGAAAGGTCTTCCTTTACTGTTGGTTCACCCTCCAATGGCTGCTGCAGCCGGTGCGCTGCAGGTGGTGCACTGCACTGATCCGAAGGCAGAGCCAGGTGCTTATCTATAGGGGAATGAGAAGGCCATGCGAAGGTGACCACTGGCAAGTGAGCGTCAGTTAGTCAGGAATGGCTTTGAAACCCACCTGGCTCTGGAAACTGCCTGGCGACAGGCTGTGATTGGATGGATTTGAAACTGCCTGGTGACAGGCTGTGATTGGATGGCTCTGGAAACTGCCTGGCAACAGGCTGTGATTGGTTGGGGCATAGACCGCCCCTTGACCAGATTGGCTGGTCTTGGCTTTATAAGCTGTTGTACCAACTGTAATAAACGAGTCTGTGGGCTGCTCGCCTCAAGCCTGCTTTCACCTGACTCCCGGGGTCTGTGTGGTGACTCCGTGCCTCTTGCCCCCACAACTCTCCTCTCAGAAACGAACCCACTGCAACATTGTGGAGAAATCAATGGATACACTTATCCTGGTCTCCCATGGGCTGCAGGGCCCAAGCACTTGGGCCATCCTCCACTGCACTCTCAGGCCACAGCAGAGAGCTGGCCTGGAAGAGGGGCAACCGGGACAGAATCGGGCGCCCTGACCAGGACTAGCACCTGGTGTGCTGGCGCCACAGGTGGAGGATTAGCCTATTGAGCCACAGCGCTGGCCATAACAATAACTTAAGAAATATTAAATCTAGAAGATGGTGGAATAGTGAGGGCATGCACTGATAGTCCGGGAAAAGATAGTTCAATAAAAGTGGAGTTACTGTAGTCTCAGGAAAAGGCTTGGGAAAAAACTGCAGAGGAAACTCTTCCAGATCTAGTGGATATGACACAGAGGACCTTTGGGGAGAACAAGGACACCCACGGTGTGGAAGACCAGCTGCAGAGTCTGCATGCCAGTGCTGGAAGGGGAGGTGAGACAAAAACCTCGGTAACCTGAGACATTGGTGGGGAAAGGCAGAAAGAGCCTAGAGGGAATGAGGCTTGAAGCCCCACTGTGGAAAGTTCACCAGGCTGACTGGAGGAGAGAAAAAAAACGAATAAATAAGGGGAACCAGCACGGACACTAGCCTCTCTCTCTACTTGCCTTACAAAGCCGAGCAAGACAAAGAGCAGGCGCCATTTTGGACATACTTAAGCGGTGCCCGCCATCAGCCAAGCAGAAAAACCCGACCCTGGTGGGGAGAAATAACAGGAGGTTAGGACCTAGTGAAAGTGTGGAGCAAACGAACTGAGACTGTGAAAATCTGAGGGTGGGCGAGAGAATTCATCGAGTACACAAACTTGGTAACCTTGGCAACCCGGTGAGAGACTGCAGAGAAATTTGAGACCACACTGAGGGCTGCATAAACCCTTTGTGTGGTCCCAGAGGTAGGGCAGACAAATACCCACAGGGGCCAGATTTCATACATCAAATACCCTCAATTCCACTTAGCTGAGCAGAATTACTTCCCTTCTGAGTAAAAAAAAAAAAAAAAAAAAAAAAAAAAAGAAAGAGCGAGCGAGCGAGCCAGCGAGAGAACAACCTGGGTGAGTCTGGGTGAGTCACCTTTGGCACACCCTTAATGCTGAAGAACCAAACAGAGCTCTCTGACCACACCCATCACAGCCTCTAAGGATCCATCAAAAGCAGACAGCCCACTTAATCTAGAGTCATAGTATAATGAGAAAAAACACCACAGTGAAGAAACCAAAGAATATCTCCAATATGCCAAACAGCAAATGCAGAAACCGAGGTAATAAGAACAAGGAAGACACTATGATGCCCCCAAATGAAAAAGACACCCCAATTCAAGATTATGAAGGTGATGAGATAGAAAAAAATCAAGAAGCGGATCTCAAAAAATTGATAAGAACATTAAGAAATCCTCAAAAACAAATTCTTGAACTACAGAAATCCTTACTGGACAGGATAGAAAATATATCTCGCAAAAATGAAATATTAAGAAGGAATAAAAATGAGGCCGGCGCCGTGGCTCAACAGGCTATTCCTCCACCTTGCGGCGCCAGCACACTGGGTTCTAGTCCCAGTTGGGGCGCCGGATTCTGTCCCAAATGCCCATCTTCCAGGCCAGCTCTCTGCTGTGGCCAGGGAGTGCAGTGGAGGATGGCCCAGGTGCTTGGGCCCTGCACCCGCATGGGAGACCAGGAGGAAGCACCTGGCTCCTGCCATCGGATCAGCGCGGTGCGCCGGCCGCAGCGCGCCAGCCGCGGTGGCCATTGGAGGGTGAACCAATGGCAAAGGAAGACCTTTCTCTCTGTCTCTCTCTCTCTCACTGTCTACTCTTCCTGTCCAAAAAAAAAAAAAAAAAAAAAAAGAAGGAATAAAAATGAAATGAAGCAACTAGTAGAACATGAAACTGTGATAGTGACGAGAAATCATAATGAAATGAAAATTCAATAGAGCAAATGATAAACACATTAGAGAACCTTAAAAACAGAATGAGTGAAGCAGAAGAGAGAATATCAGACTTAGAAGACAGAGAACAGGAAAGTATATAGTCAAACCAAAGAAAAGAAGAGGAAATTAGAAATCTAAAAAATATTTTCGGGAATCTACAGGATTCTATTTAAAAAAAAAAAAAAAAAACAACATTCGGGTTCTAGGAGTTCCTGAAGGCAAGGAGAGGGAGAAAGGATTAGAAGGCCTTTTTAGTGAGATACTAGCAGAAAATTTAGCAGGTTTGGAGAATGACAGAGACATCCTAGTACAGGAAGCTTATAGAACCCCTAATAAATATCACCAAAAGAGATCCTCACCATGACACGTTGTAATTAAACTCAACACAGTGAAACATAAAGAAAAGATCCTAAAATGTGCAAGAGAGAAACGCCAGATTACTCTCAGAGGATCTCCAATTAGACTCACAGCTGACTTCTCATCAGAAACCCTACAGGCTAGGAGGGAATGGCGAGATATAGCCCAGGTACTAAGAGAGAAAAACTGCCAGCCCAGAATATTATATCCTGCAAAGCTCTCATTTGTGAATGAAGGTGAAATAAAGACCTTTCATGGCAAACAGAAATGGAAAGAATTTGTCGCCACTCGTCCTGCCCTGCAAAAAATGCTTAAAGATGTGTTACACACAGAAACTCAGAAACATGGCCATCAATATGAAAGAAGGTAAAGGAAGAAAACCTACCAGTAAAAGATCATAGGAAGCTCAAAGCATATACTAGAAAATATCTTTGGGAAAATTGCAGGGCAAAGTTACTACTTATCAATAGTCACATTGAACAGTAATGGACTTAACTCTCCAGTTAAAAGGCACAGACTGGCTGAATGGATTAAGGAACAAAACCCATCTTTTTGCTGCTTACAAGAAACTCATCTTTCCAACAAAGATGCATGCAGACTGAAAGTGAAAGGTTGGAAAAAGATATTCCATGCCAACAGAAATGAAAAAAGAGCAGGTGTAGCCATATTAATATCAGATAAAATAAACTTTAACGCAAAAACTGTTAAGAGAGACAAAGAGGGGCACTATATAATGATTAAGGGTTCAATTCAACAGGAAGATGTAACTATTATAAATGTATATGCACTTAATTACAGGGCACCGGTTTATTTAAACGATATGGTAGGGGACTTAAAGGGAGACTTAGATTCCAATACAATAGTACAGGGGGACTTCAATGCTTCACGCTCAGAAATAGACAGATCATCTTGACAGAAGATCAACAAGGAAACAGCAGATTTAATAGACACTATTGCCCAAATGGATCTAACGGATATCTACAGAACTTTCAGTCCTACATCTAAAGATTTTACATTCTTCTCAGCAGTGCATGGAACCTTCTCTAGGATTGACAACATACTAGGCCATAAAGCAAGTCTCACCAAATTTAAAAGAATTAGAATCACACCATGCATCTTCTCAGACCACATTGGAATGAAGGTGGAAATTAGCAACTCAGGAATCCCTAGAGAGTATGCAAACACATGGAGACTGAACAACATGCTCCTGAATGAACACTGGGTCATAGAAGAAATTAAAAGAGAAATCAAAAACTTTCTGGAAGTAAATGAGGATAACAACACAACATATCAAAACTTACGGGATACGGCAAAAGCAGTGTTGAGAGAGAAGTTTATAGCAATAGGTGCCTACATCAAGAAATTGGAAAGGCACCAAATAAATGAGCTTTCAACGCCTCTCAAGGATCTAGAAAAACTGCAGCAAACCAGACCCAAATCTAGTAGAAGAGAAATAATTAAAATCAGAGAAGAAATCAACAGGATTAAATCCAAAAAAAATTACAAAAAATCAGCCAAGCGAAGAGCTGGTTTTATGAAAACATGAATAAAATTGACACAACATTGGCTTAAATAACTAAAAGAAGAAGAGAAAAGACCCAAATCATTAATTCACAGATGAAAAAGGAAACGTAACAACAGACACCACAGAAATAAAAAGAATCATCAGAAATTACTACAAAGAGTTGTATGCCAGCAAACAGGGAAATCTATCAGAAATGGATAGATTTCTGGACACATACAACCTACCTAAATTGAGCCAGGAAGACATAGAAAACCTAAACAGACCCATAACTGAGACAGAAACTGAAACAGTAATAAAGGCCCTCCCAACAAAGAAAAGCCCAGGACCAGATGGATTCACTGCTGAATTATACCAGACATTTAAAGAAGAACTAACTCCAATTCTCTCAAACTATTCAGAACAATCGAAAAGGATGGAATCCTCCCAAATTCTTTCTATGAAGCCAGCATCACCTTAATTCCTAAGCCAGAGAAAGATGCAGCATTGAAAGAATTACATAACAATATCCCTGATGAACATAGATGCAAAAATCCTCAGTAAAATTCTCGCCAGTAGAATGCAACAACACTTCAGAAAGATCATCCACCCAGACCAAGTGGGATTTATCCCTGGAATGCAGGGATGGTTCAGTGTTTGCAAAACAATCATTGTGATACACCACATTAACAGACTGCAGAAGAAAAACCATATGATTCTCTCAATAGACGCTGAGAAAGCATTTGATAAAATACAACACCCTTTCATGATGAAAACCCTAAGCAAACTGGGTATAGAAGGAACATTCCTCAATACAATCAAAGCAATTTATGAAAAACCCACGGCCAACATGCTATTGAATGGGGAAAAATTGGAAGCATTTCCACTGAGATCTGGTACCAGACAGGGATGCCCACTCTCACCACTGCTATTCAATATAGTTCTGGAAGTTTTAGCCAGAGCCATCAGGCAAGAAAAAGAAATTAAAGGGATACGAATTGGGAAAGAAGAACTCAAACTATCCCTCTTGGCAGACGACATGATTCTTTATTTAGGTTGTCTTTATTTAGGGGGTCCAAAGAACTCTAAGAGACTATTGGAACTCACAGAAGAGTTTGGAAAAGTAGCAGGATATAAAATCAATGCACAAAAATCAACAGCCTTTGTATACACAGGCAATGCCACAGCTGAGGAAGAACTTCTAAGATCAATCCCATTCACAATAGCTAAAAAACAATCAAATATCTTGGAATAAACTTAATGAAGGATGTTAAAGATCTCTATGATGAGAATTACAAAATCTTAAAGAAAGAAATAGAAGAGGATACCAAAACATGGAAAAATCTTCCATGCTCATGGATTGGAAGAATCAATATCATCTAAATGTCTGTTCTCCCAAGCAATTTACAAATTCAATGCAATACCAATCAAAATACCAAAGGCATTCTTCTCAGATCTGGAAAAATTGATGCTGAAATTCATATGGAGACACAGGAGACCTTGAATAGCTAAAGCAATCTTGTACAACAAAAACAAAGCTGGAGGCATCACAATACCAGATTTCAGGACATACTACAGATAGTTGTTATCAAAACAGCATGGAACTGGTACAGAAACAGATGGATAGACCAATGGAACAGAATAGAAACACCAGAAATCAACCCAAACATCTACAGCCAACTTATATTTGATCAAGGATCTAAAGCCAATTCCTGGAATTAGGACATTCTATTCAATAAATGGTGCTGGGAAAACTGGATTTCTATGTGCAGAAGCATGAAGCAAGACCCCTACCTTACACCTTACACAAAAATCCACTCAACATGGATTAAAGACCTAAATTTACGACCTGACACCATCAAATTATTAGAGAGCATTGGAGAAACCCTGCAAGATATTGGCACCAGCAAAGACTTCCTGGAAAAGACCCTGGAGGTGCAGGCAGTCAAAGCCAAAATTAACATTTGGGATTGCATCAAATTGAGAAGTTTCTGTACTTCAAAGAAACAGTCAGGAATGTGAAGAGGCAACTGACAGAATGGGAAAAAATATTTGCAAACTATGCTACAGATAAAGAGTTGATAACCAGAACCTTCAAAGAGATCAAGAAACTCTACAACAACAAAACAAACAACCCACTTAAGAGATGGGCCAAGGAGCTCAATAGACATTTTTCAAAAGAGGAAATCCAAATGGCCAACAGACACATGAAAAAATGTTCAAGATCACTAGCAATCAGGGAAATGCAAATCAAAACCACAATGAGGTTTCACCTCACCCGGTGAGAATGGCTCACATTCAGAAATCCACCAACAACAGATGCTTGCGAGGGTGTGGGGGAAAAGGGACACTAACCCTTTGCTGGTGGGAATGCAAACTGGTTAAGCCACTATGGAAGTCAGTCTGGAGATTCCTCAGAAACCTGAATATAACCCTACCATTCAACCCAGCCATCCCACTCCTTGGAATTTACCCAAAGGAAATTAAATTGACAAACAAAAAACGGTCTGCACCTTAATGTTTATTGCTGCTCAGTTCATAATAGCTAAGACCTGGAATCAACCCAAATGCCCATCAACAGTAGACTGGGTAAAGAAATTACGGGATATGTACTCTATAGAATACTATACAGCAGTCAAAAACAATGAAATCCGTTCATTTGTAACAAAAATGGAGGAATCTGGAAAACATTATGCTGAGTGAATTAAGCCAGTCCCAAAGGGACAAATATCATATGTTCTCCCTATCGGTGACAACAAACCGAGCACCAAAAGGGAAACCTGTTAAAGTGAAATGGAGACTGTGAGAAACGGTAACTTGATCAGCCCTTGCCCTGACTGTTGATGAACAACTTGATACGTTATCCCTCTTAGTATTTTTTTTTTATCTGTTCTACTTAATACTATTGGTTTAATTCTGTAATTAATACACAGTTATTATTAAGTGTTGAAACTTAACTGAAAAGTGATCCCTATTAAATATAAGAGTGGGAATAAGAGAGGGAGGAGATGTACAATTTGGGACATGCTCAATCGGACTTGCCCCAAACGGTAGAGTTAGAAACATACCAGGGGATTCCAATTCAATGCCATCAAGGTGGCATGTACCAATGTCATTTCACTAGTCCAAGTGATCAATTTCTGTTCACAATTGATCATAATGATAGGACTAAGAGTCAAAGGGATCACATAAACAAGACTAGTGTCTGAAAATACTAACTGATAGAACAAAAAAGGGAGAGAACAATCCAACATGGGAAGTTGGATACATAGCAGACTCATAGAATAGTGGATGTCCTAAACAGCACTCTGGCCTCAGAATCAGTCCTTAAGGCATTCAGATTCAGCTGAAAAGCCCATGAGAGTATTTTAGGCATGGAAAGCCAAGACACTCTGTCAAAAAAAAAAAAAAAGACCTAAATGAAAGATCTCTGAGAATGAGATCCCAGTGGATGGAATGGGGCCATCAAAGAAGGAGGTACCTTTCTCTGAAGGGAGGAGAGAACTTCCACTTTGACTATGACCTTGTCTAAATATGATAAGAGTTGGTGAACTCAAAAGGCTTCCACAGCTTTGGCAACTCATGACAAGAGCCTAGGGTGATTACTGATGCCATAAACAAGAGTGTCAATTTGTTAAGTCAACAACAGGAGTCACTGTGCACTTGCTCCTCATGTAGGATCTCTGTCCTTAATGTGCTGTACATTGTGATTTAATGCTATAACTAGTACTCCAACAGTATTTTTCACTTTGTGTTTCTGTGTGAGTGCAAACTGTTGAAATCTTTACTTAATATATACTAAACTGATATTCTGTATATAAAGATAATTGAAAATGAATCTTGATGTGAATGGAAGGGGAGAGGGAGCGGTAAAGGGGAGGGTTGCAGGTGGGAGGGAAGTTATGGGTTGGGGGGGAAAGCCATTGTAATCCATTAGCTGTACTTTGGAAATTTATATGCATTAAATAACAGTTAAAAAAAAGAAATATTAAATCTAAGCACATCTGTGGGCTGTAGATATTGACCTGTTTTTTCTTCAAATATGTTCTTGCTTTGGTATAAGTAAAATTTTAATAAAAAGGGAGATGGTCCAGTATCATATTTTGTTAGTTTATTATTTCCAATTCTAAGATTTTTTTTTTTTAAAGTATGACTTAGCGGGATTCTTCTCACCCTTCTAAATTTGTATATATGAAATGCATGAAGTTTGCATACCTTAAATACAATTTAAAAATGGACTTGCTTAAGTATTTTTGCATCTTACAAATGAATAAGAATAGATGAGAATTTCACTAGAGAAATGGGAATGGTATATCAAGTGAGTTAGAAAAGGAGAAATAAAAATGGCCAATAAATGTATAGAAAAGCTTTCACTTTATTGGTAAAGAAATGTAAACCAAAATGATAGTGTGATATTGGCTTTAATCTATCACAGAGTACAGAATGGGAGGAAACGGACACTTCCCTCCATTGCTGGTGGTTGTGAAGGTCTGCAGTCTTCCTCTGTGACTTGATAACATGTGTGGAAAGGTTAAGAAATGCTCCTGGCTTTGATTCTAGAGTCTCACTTGGAGAAATCTGTCCTAAGGAATTAATAAGACAAATGTGCAAAGGTGTGAGTTAAACAATGGTCACTGTGACGTTGGTATAAAGTGTGTTGAGTGGGGCACCTCCTTTGCCTGGCACCCTGTTTCTCTGTGGAAGAATGGTGCCACCTTTGTCGTTCCTCAGGCCCATTCCTGTAACACAGGGGAAAAGAAGTAAATTGCTTCATTGATGAGTGACGACTGCTCCTGCCACTCTCCCATGTTGAGATCTGTCTGCCTGCAGAGATGTGAGCTCTCCTGAACTCCCTGCCAGGTGGTGCGTTGGTGAGGAAGGCCTCCTTCCATGGGGGAGGCTGGCAGTGTTCCAGCTGTGCTGGGGCTATGTGGGAAACTGTCACTTCCATGTACCGTGTTAGCAATCTCATTGAGCTGCACACATGAGCCATGCCACCAATCCCACTTTTATAAAAATATAAATATGTTTGACTCCCTTTTATTGTACAGTTGATACTGAACTAGCACTTTCTGACATACCCCAAGAAATAACAAGAAAACAAAATCAGGATATCCTCAAACCTGAGGTTGATGAAGAAGGCTTATCTATTAAATTGAATATGATGTAATTACTCACAATAATCTTGTTGATGTATATTTGTATACTGATAAATGAAGAAAAGCAAATTGTAATATAGCATTTTGTTTATGAACAAAAACTCTTTACTTTTTCTTTTTTCTATCCTCACTATGTTTTCTAAAACTTCTGTAAATACTTCTGTTAAAAGTGAAGTAAAAATGAGTTGAATACATTTCTACTTCTTCAAAGGCTGTTTTTATGCCTGTTTGCTATGTTTATTGTGGCTGGAGTATGCTTGACCTGACTTACTCTTTGGTCTCTCTGGCAGTTTCCATGGTGGGAGATAACCAAGGTCTTGGTCGCGGGTAGCTTGGGTCAGCTTTTCCTAGCCAGACACTTCCTCCTTGTGGATACCTCTTGTAGGCAAGGGCTCGTCATAATTGATAGCTATTGATTCCACCCCCTGTCTGCTCAGTGGAGCCTCACCTGGTCAGAAACAAGCTCAGTTGCGGGCTCAAATGAAACAATAGTCATCATGTTCCTCCACGGTCCCATTCCTGTTCCCTCCCAAGAGGTGCTGTGTCCAGGGATCATTTTGGGGCTATTGAGGGATGGCAGAATTCTCACACTGAAAAGGATAAAGCTGTAGATTAAAACAAAATCATGGTGAGCTGGTACCCAGAGCAACTTTTAATTCATGGAGATGCCAAAATTATCATTTGCAATGGCTCCTGAGAAATGGGATGTTACACATAACTGAACTTTCTAGCACTTAATACTTTAAGAACCTATACATTTTTCTTATTTATTTATTTGTTTATTTGATTTGATTTGGCAGACAGAGAGACAGAGATCTCCCATCATCTGTTTCATGCCCCATCTGCCAGTGATGGCTGGGGCTGGGCTAGACGAAAGCTGGAAACTGGGATCTCAACCCAGATCTCACATGCAGGTGGCACAGACCCAACTACATGAGCCACCACCTGCTGCCTCCTGGGTGTGCATTAGCAGGAAGCTGGCCTGGATAGCAGAGCGAGGACTCAAATTCAGGCCTCCAATAGGGGATGCAACCCTACCAAGCAGCATCTTGATCACTACATCAAATACTTGCATTTTCTTAATCTTTTTTAAAGATTTATTTGAAAGTCAGAGCTACACACAGAGAGGAGGAGAGGCAGAGAGAGAGAGAGAGAGAGAGAGAGAGAGAGAGGTCTTCCATCCACTGGTTCACTCCCCAGTTGGCTGCAATGGCTGGAGCTGTGCTGATCCATAGCCAGGAGCCAGGAGCTTTTTCTGGGTCTCCCATGTGGGTGCAGGGGCCCAGGGACTTAGACTATCTTCCACTGCTTCCCAGGCCATAGCAGAGAGCTGGGTTGGAAGTGGACAGCTGAGACTCAAACTGGTGCCTATATAGGATGCCAGTACTGCAGGCGGCACCTTTACCTGCTACACCACAGTGCTGGCCCCTTCTTAATCATTTTTTAATGGAAATCTTTTTGGAAAGTTTTCAGTTCATTTCAACAAACATCCAACATTCTCTTGATGATCCAATCTCATCTTGATAAAGAATATTTTATTGTGCTGTGGGATGTGATGCTTTCTGAGCTCATTAAACCATGGGGCTTTGATGAGCAGCTTCTTTTGAGGTCATGCTTGTGGTTTTCAGATTGATTGCCTACTTGCCCTGCCGAAAAGTGTTCCATCTGAGACTCTGTGTTTCAGATGCTTTAAGACCTTGCTCTATCAAAGAAGCATTTAGTTGGGAATGGCTGATTAGCACCCAGTTTCAACATATTGTAGGAGTCGTCTCATTGCTGCTGTGACTCCATTTCCACTTTCTGAGTTTGCTGCTGAGTTTTGGCCACTGTGGTTTTAGTGGTTAGCAGTCTGACCTCTGATTGAACAGGCCATTCTTGTAACAAGATTTCTGTTTACCTAATTTTTTCAAAAGATTATTTATTTGAAAGGCAGAGTTACAGAGAGGAAGAGGCAGAGAGAGAGAGAGAAAGAGAGAGAGAGAGAGAGAGAGACTTCCATCTGCTGTCTCATTCCCCAAATGGCCACAATGGCTGGAACTGAGCCCATCCAAAGCCAGGAGTCAGGAACTTCTTTCGGGTCTCTCATGTGGGTGCAGGGTCTCAAGCACTTGGATCAAGTTCTGTTGCTTTTCCCAGGCACATTAGCAGGGAGCTGAATTGGATGTGGAGCAGCTGGGACTTGAACTGTTGCTCATATAGGATTCCAGGGCTGCAGGCAGCAGTTTTACCTGCTATGCCACAGTGCCGGTCCCTTACCTAATTCTGACACCCAAATTTTAATTATCACTTTCCTTTACAAGCTATTTTCTTACTGAGTAATGATCATTTACATTATAATTATAGGAACAGTAGTTCAAACAATGCAGTAAATTTTCTAATCCTGTCCACAGTGAAATATTTATGAAGTTCAAAATCTGTTGCTGAGGCTATACAAATGGACATCACAGGCTATTTCTAAGGAATTCCAAGGGGACAATTCCACAATCATGTACTCATCTACTTAATAACTCTATTCAACTTGATTAAGAAGTGGATTCTTTTATTGATTTTCTTAATGTATAAAGCTCAATTGCTATAACATTGTATCAGTTAGAAGTACCAAAAACATAGTGGTTTAAAAACAAAATACAAATTTTTTATATTTTATTAGTATGTGGGTCAGAGATCATACTTTTGATCTGAAACAGCTTGGCTGGAGCGAGATAGTCCAAGTGGGTCTCATGAACAAGTCTGGGGTCTCAGTTGAGAAGGTTGGAATGACTGAGACCTCACTTTTTGAAGTCTCATGTTCTAAGGGGCTGGCCTGAGTGTGTCACTTGGTGGCAAAAGAGGTTTTAGCAGCAAGAGAAGGAAAAATCCGAAGCCTACATACTCTTTAAGCCCCTGCTCATGGGCATTTGCTAACATTGTATCAGCCAAAGCAGGTGACATCGGCTTGAGCCTATGTGGAGGGGCCTTTGCAGGTGCATGGGTACAGGGAAACACAATTCACAGGGACCCTTACCACAGCATGTTCCGAGTTTTCATTCTAACTATGCATTCCAAAACTGGCTGAGGAGCATTGGGATGCCAGGGTGAAGTCACAGGAGTTTGTGGGACTTTTTAAAATCTTGAGGGAAGCATAGTTTTACTTTAAGACTGTTCGACATCACATAAATTACTAGTTTGCAATATGTCAGTGTCATACTGATACATTCCTTTTGGTGCTGTCATATCTTTGCAAAGCTGGTCTTCTGATGGTTGCTATAATAAATAGTAAGTACTTCCTGAAAATCAGCATGGAACAAGAGATGAAGGTGGTGGTGTCCAATCTTATTACAAGATATTACAAGCTGTGCATTACCCATATTGGTGTTAAAACTGAAATAAGGGTGCCCTTGTGGTGCAGTGGATAAACCACTACTTGCAACTCTGGCATCCAATATTGCAACATCCATTTGATTCCTAGTTGCTGTGTTTCTGGTCCAGCCATCAGCTAATGCACTTGTGAAGGCAACAAAAAGTGGCTCAAATATTTGTACTCCTGTCACTTGCTTGGGAGACCTGGATGGAGTTGTTGGCTCCTAATTGTTGTGACCACTTGGAGAGTGAAGCAAATTCCAAAAAAAAAGAGAGTGAAATAAAACATCTAAAAAATTTATGTGCATTATGTTTCAGGTGGTAGCTAAGTTGTTATAACATACATATTTATTAAGCACTTAGTAAATGGAAATATTAGGTATTTCTTTTGGCCTGGGGTCACCATGAAAAAATTTATAAGTCATTAATGATGCTGTGAACCAAGGGAAGTTGGGAACTGCTATTCTAACCTTATTTTCTCCTGCAAATTAAAGAAGAAAGGAAGGAAATGAGTTTTATGAACATGTGAGTGGATTCAGCTTGGGAAAAGCTGAGTCTGAGAACCTACTGGGCCATTCAGGAAAAGATAGGACAGGATCCAGTCTAGGATCTGGAATGGAGCTAATTTCATACCTGAGTAATTATGTGCATGCTTTCTTCCTGATTACCTTGGTTCTTATGTGTACTCAAGCATTAATTCAGAGGCTGGCGCCATGGTGCCGTGGGTTAATCCTCCACCTGCGGCACCAGCATCCCATGTGGGCGCCGGTTCTAGTCCCGGGTGCTCCTCTTGCAATCCAGCTCTCTGCTATGGCCTGGGAAGGCAGCAGAGGATGGCCCAAGTGCTTGGGCCCCTGCACCCATGTAGGGGACTGGGAAAGAAGTACCCAGCTCTTGGCTTAGGATCAGTGCGGCTCCAGCCATTGTGGCCAACTGGGGAATGAACCAACGGAAGGAAGACCTTTCTGTCTCTCCCTCTCACTGTCTGTAACTCTACCTCTCAAGTAAATAAATAAAATCTTAAAAAAAGAATTAATTTGAAAAGAAAAAGGCAGTTTATCTTCCATGTGGTCAGCGCTCATCTCAGGAAGGGATTAACAATGTCTAGTAGAATGTGTAATAGTTACTGAAAGGGGAGGGAACTAAATTTACTTGTTACCTACTGTGCACCAACTGTGAAGTTGGAAGGGAGGAAGGGAATATCATTGTGTTCTTAGAATTGTATCTGCAAATCACATTGAATTTGTTAAAAACCAATTAAAATAAAAATATAAAAATAAAAGCTGTGCTATTGACTTTACATATATAATTTTTTATAATTTTAAAAATCAACTTGCTGGGTCTGGTGCTGTGGGGTAGTGGGTAAAGCCACTGCTGCAGTGCCGGCATCCCATACGGGATGGGATGTTCCAGTTCAAGTCTTGGCTGCTCCACTTCCTTCTTCTTAGTTTCATTTTACATATGTATTAAAAATCTCATAATTGCTCATCTTTCATAACTGAAAGTTTGTCTTCTTTGACCAGCATCTCTCTTTGATCATTTCCCCACTTCATGTTTATACTGAGACATATATTTGTGTACTTCAAATATACAAAATTTTCACTTATCAATTATACTTCAATAAATTATAAAACTTCTAGAAATCTAATAATTATATAGGAAACAAGATAATACTAAAGTGTAGGTACACACTGGATATATTATAACATATTGAATTATTAGCCAAAGATCATAAAGAAATTGAACTTTTAATGATTACATTTATGCAATAGTAATTTATAACTTATAAATCAAAAATAGAAACATTTAATTATCAATTCAGGATCATGCGTTCAGTACACTTACAGTGAAGCCTTTTAAATTTCAGGAGCTTAAAATATAAATATACATATGAGATGACATGGCATAGCGGGTCAAGCTACCACCTGTGATGCCAATATCCCATATAGGTGCTGGTTGGAGTCCTGGCTAATCCACTTTCATTTTTTCTTTCTTTCTTCTTCTTCTTCTTCTTCTTTTTTTTAACTAATAAACCTTTTATTTAAGGTATACAAACTTCATGCATTTCATTTCTACTTCCAATCTGGCTCCTTGCTAATGTGCCTGAGAAAGCAGTGGAAGATGGCCCCTGTACTCCTGTGGGAGACCCTGAAGAAGCTCTTGGCTTTAGATCAGTCCTGCTGTTATGGCCATTTGGGGGTGAACCAGAAAGAGAAAGAGAAAGAGAGAGAGAGAGAGAGAGAGAGAGAGAGAGAGTGAGCTAGAGAAGTATTACACCTGCTGGTTCACTCTGGAAATGCCTGCAATAGCTAGGACTAGGCCAGGTTGAAGCCAGGAGCTAGGAACTCCATCTAGGTCTTCCACATGAGTGGCAAGAACACAAGTACTTGGGCCATCATTCATTGCCTTTCTTTTTTCTTTTTTAAAAGATTTATTTATTTATTTGAAAGTCAGAGTTACGCAGAGAGAGGAGAGACTGAGAGAGAGAGAGGTCTTTCATCTGATGGTTTACTCCCCAGTTGGCCACAGTGGCTGGAGCTGCACCGATCCAAAGCCAGGACCAGGAGCTTATTCCAGGTCTCCCACGTGGGTGCAGAGGCCCAAGCAATTGGCCCATCTTCTGCTGCTTTCCCAGGCCATGGCAGAGGGCTGAACCAGAGGTGGAACACCGGGTCTCGAACTGGCCCCCATATGGGATGCCGGCACTTCAGGCCAGGGCATTAACCTGCTGCACCACAGCAATGGCCCCTGCCTTTCTAGGTATATTAGCAGGAAGCTGGATCCAAAGCAAAGTAGCTGGGAATTGAACAGATATAACCACAATGCCTGTCTCGACCTGCTTTTTTTTTTTTTTTTGTGATAAACACATATAAAATACGTTTACCATTTTAATCCTTTTACAGTGTGCAGTTGAGTGGCATTAAGTGTATTTACATTGTTTACAGCTATCACCCCTATCTGTCTCCAGAACTTTCCTCATCTCAAACTGAAACTCAACAGTCATTAAACAAGGACTTTCAATTTCCCCTCTTGCCTGCCTGAGTTTGACCAACTTAGGGGGCTCATATCAGTGGAATCATAAGATATTGTCCCTTTGTGTGTATCAGAATTTCATTACTTTTAAAGAGTGCATAATACTTTATTGTATGTATTTTCCATCTTTGCTTATCCATTCATCTGTTGGTGGACATTTGGGTTCTTATTGCCTTTTTATTGTTGTAAGTAATATTGCTACAATCACTTGTGTACAAATATCTCTTTGAGTCTCTGCTTTGAATTCTTTGGGAAATAAACCTTGAAGTGGAGTTGCTGGATCCTATGTTTAATTCTGTGATGAAATAACACACTGTTTCCATTGTGACTGCATCATTTTACATTCCCACCAGTAACGCACAAAGATTTCATTTTTTCTGCATCTTTGTCAACCCTTATTTTCTGTTTTTGATAATAGCCATCTTCTTAGATGTTGTGGAAAGTTTGCTAGGTTTCTTTATCTCCTGTTTCACACATTACTGAGTCCAGAAAACTCAAATCATAGAAGGGACCCCCAATGTAGAGACAACACACCCTGTTTATAGCTAAAGCTTGACTACAAGATCAGCTTCAGGAAGGATGAGGATATGATGTGGACGAGGTAAAGTCTCCCCTGCTTCCTGCCCTTTTGGGCTAAGGAGATTGCAGAAAGGAGTGGAAAGAGAAGAGAGTGATTGTTGTGTGTCTTATAATTTTTTCCCTTTTTGGAGGGTGTGATAAGAGCTGGCAGGTCTTCCAGGTGTCCTCTGTTCGTCCAGCCCCAGCAAGGCAGTGGGAATTGCATGGCCAGTAGACCAGATGAGGGACAGAGCAGTCACTCTTTGGTCTGTGGCCATGCAACAGGAGTGAGCTGAGTCTTGCAGAGGTGCTACTGGGTCCCAATAGAGCAAAAAGGCCCCACTGAGTAGTGCTCATCGTCCTGGAAATCAGCAGTGACTCCCCACCCATATCGAGCAAATGTGTGAGGCCAGAAGGCTCTTACCCCTATGCCACAGGAATCTATCAACACTCCCTCTCCTCAGGCATCCAGATGCCATCTTCAGGAGAGAAGCAGGGGAGGTCAACATTGACTACATAATGGACTACGCCCAGTGCAACAAGCAAGATGGGAAGTCTTTTTTTTCAAAAATTAAAAATTTCCAGACTGTGTCAGCAGAGTGTTGGTATGGGGCCCTTCTGAGTGTAGAGTCCCATGCATCTGCACAACTTGCATGCCCATGAAACTGGTTCAGCTGAGAGCCTAAATGTTTTTTCCCCTTAGATAACATCACTCAAAAGGATTATTTAAATGATCAACCTGGATGAAATTTAAACCGTATTGAGCATAAAGTTGATTTGTCTTCCATTATCTGGTGAATGGGAGCATGCAAATTTATGGACAGTCAAGACATTACTGAGTTGAGTGTGGGTTAAATTTATGGTCCTGCTTTAATGACATCATTTTCTCCCTCTTATACGAGAAGTGCCTGATGATAGAGAGGTGAAGGGGTTCTTCAGGTGAAGTGGAGTGAATTGGGTGGTGAAATTGAGATTTAAATCAGAATACAATTCCAGAACAGAGTTGTTTCCACTTTTCTCAAATGAAATAATATCAAGGTTAAAAATAAATTTGAAAGATATGAACTTCAGAGTGACAATTCTTTTAAAATATGCTTGTTTTCTTTTTTTTTTTTCCTCTCAGATTCACAAACAGGTTTTAATTGGCTCACACAACCAAAAAAAATTTAAAAAATAGCCAACAACTTTAAGGCAAATTGGGAGACTTCACAAAAAATCCTTATTTCTGGCATCTTTTGAAATATCTGAAGATCTGCACACTGTTCCTGAATTGCCCATAGTGACACAAGCTGCTTGTCCTGTATCTCTTTGCTTTAGACAGTGCATGTTTTTCTCCAGTGTGCCATGGCTCCCACCAATAGCTGAAGTCTTGAGAAACACTTTGGCGCTATAGACATTTGGGATTGTAGTTTTAGAAGATTGCTCAATGATTGCCACAATAAACAGACAAAAACTCTACTTCTCCATATTTTTTTTTCTTTTTGACGTTTAATTAGCTTTATTTACAGAGCAGGGATTTTTTTTTTTCAGTCTCCAATGGTGCCTAGATAACATCATTAGGCAAGAATGCCAGTTTAAAAGAAATCTATGCAGAATCCTAAAAATAGCGATGCCGGAGCTCCCGGAGAGGAGGCCGCCTGACTGGGTCTGCAGCTCGCCAGGCCTCAGTTACTCAGGAGCAGCTCCGTTGCCGTCTCTACATCCCATGATTTTGAAGACAAGGCCACAATTACCGCGTTCCTATCAAAGCCCATAGCACATAGGTTTTCTATTTTTTTGGTGTATTCTGGACTAGACACTGGTGCTCCAGCATACACGTGCGCCCACAGCCGAGCTGTCTGTTTGAACATTTCAGGATTTTGTTTGTACTGATTTGCTACTACTGCATCTTGTGGGTCATCTGATTCTGCAGCTGCCAATAGTGCTTGCAATGACAACAATACTGTGCGGAGAGTCATTGCTGCTGCCCATTGATCTTTCAGGATATCCAAACAAATAGCCCCTGTGACGGAACTAATATTAGGATGCCATATTTTAGTGATAAACCGGACCTTAGGGGGATTAAATGGGTATGTTTCTGGTATTTTTATCTCTAGTTGATATCTTCCTCCTTCATATGGTGTGTCTGGAGGTCCTGCTATTTCTCCTCTTAATTCTGTAAAATTCTTATCTACAAGATCTACTTTAATTTGATTTTTGCTCGTCTCCTCACTCTTCAGCACCTCCTTGAACTCCCGCTTGATTCGCTGCACCGCGATGTTGGCCATGTCTCCGCCCGCAGCTGATTCGTACCCGCCTCCTCCGCCACACAGAGATACATTGATCTAAAATATGCTAGTTTTCTCAAGCCCATAGATTCCTATTTTTAATAGGAATGATACTGCCCCAGAGAGGGCATGTTGAGCTATTTTGGGTTGCTTTTGGTAGTCTGAAGGAAGTCAGAGGCACTCCATGGCTGCTAGAAAGCTGCCATCTGCATACAAAGGAGAGTTGTTTGGTATTCTGCACAACCTGAAGGCCTGACAAGCCACTCAGGTATGTGGAAATTGTTTGAGTCTAGAACCTAATTACATTTTATATGTAAACCTACAATAATTTTTGCATGGTTTATATATATATATTTAATTATTTTTTAAAATTTTATTTAATGAACATAAATTTCCATTTTTTAATTATTATTATTTTTTAAATTTTATTGCATGGTTTTAAAATACACTGAATTTTTTTAGCCCATTTGTAATTTTTTGGAAGAGTATATTTGATTCATTGGAAGTTTGCCACCAGTCATTCCCTCTTTTGGAAAACCACATTTCCCAAGCATCATGCTGCTTTTAATATTCAAATCACCAATAAACATGCATAAGTCAGTTTGAATTTGTAGAAATCAAATTTGCACTGATTTGATGTGTAGATTTATTGACTATTTAACTGTCTTCTGATATAGCTGTTAATGAGTCTATTGGCATGCACAATACTCATATTTTGTTATAAATTTCAGTTTTCATTTCTCCTTTGTATTGTAGTCAGGGTACTATACTGTTTTGTTAAAAAATTATATGTGGGAGCCGGTGCTGTGGCATAGTGGGTAAAGCCACCGCCTGCAGTGCTGGCATCATATATGGGCACCAGTTCTAGTCCCAGCTGCTCCTCTTCTGATCTTGATTTCTGCTATGGCCTAGAAAAGCAGCAGATGTCTCAAGTTCTTGGGCCCCTGCATCCATGTGAGAGACCCAGAAAAAGCCCATGGGTCCTGGCTTCAGATCAACCCAGCTCTGGCTTTTGCAGCCTTTTGGGGAGTAAACCAGCGGATGAAAGATCTCTCTATATATATATTTCTCTCTTTGCAATACTCTGTAACATTGCACTTCAAATAAATAAGTAAATCTCTCTCTGTAACACTGAATTTCAAATAAATAAATAAATCTTAAAAAAAGTAAAAAAAAATTTATATGTGTAGGCAAGTAAAAATTGTTTTTTTGAATTCCACTTTAGGACAGCAAGAAGAGCACTGGAAAATATTTTCTATACAAAAGGATGAGGTCAGAGACATGAACATTTGGAATTGGTAAAAAACAGATTTGTTTTGCAAGAAAGCCCTGGAGTCATTTATTTTTCCTGGAGGACTTATTGGGCTATTGATATGGTGAGACTAGGCAGGCAACTAGTCAGCCCTAAGTGACCTGGAAACCTTAAATACCTGCAATACACTGTTTCTCTACCTGTCAGTCAAAAATACTCACCTTCCCAGAATGTCCCTGTGTCTCATGTGGGTCCCAGAAGGGGAGATGCCGTGAATGTATGGTTATTAAACTCCATATGGAGGTGCCGTAAAATTCCCAGATGGCATCACAGATGCTAAGGCACCACCCTCTACCTCAAAAAACAAGCTGAGAATGAGGGAGAGCTCTCTTTTCATCACAAACATGGTAGGGGGTATTATTCAGGCCCTTTGCCCCCTTTGGACAGCCCACTGGCCCACTCACCATGGGTGTTTCTCACACTCTCCTGTGTATGTATGCTTTCTCTCTCACTGTTAAATATTCCTGTTCCTACTTGATATATTACAACACCTCCACTTAGAGGTAAGAACCTGAAATGAAAATTAATATGCTCAGGCCCACATCACTATGAGGGCAATATTCATGTTCTTGACATGAGAGTTATTAAATCTTTCAAGGGATGATGTTCTGTGTGTTAGGAGTCAGGATGGCTGGCCTAATTTACCCAAGGAATTGGGTTTTTCAGGTGCACTCATTTTTAACTTTTTTGAACTTAGTGATTTTTGTCCTTCAGTTTGAACAAACCTCTCCTTTTTCATTTGAAGGAACAAGCTTGGCATAAAAAGAGAGGAAAACTCCTTTGAATTGGGGTTATTTTGTTCCTTTTGGGGAAAATATCACTTGGAAGGTAAAATAAGAACTGTACTAGACATTCATATTGAGACTGGAAAGGCTCCCTGTTGCTAGTTGTGAAGTAGCACCTTGACAGTAGGGACTCCATTTTGGAGCACTTAAGACTCCATTCTGGGAAAGCACCCCCCCCCCCCCGAGACTCTGGTCTGAAACTATGATCTAAAACAGTAGAACAATAGCAGTCCACTACATCACACTTGGCAGAGCATAGAAACCCCCTCGCATAATTGTTCAAGCTTGAAAGTAAAAAGGTTGCACCTGAGTTAATGATAAAAATGTAATTCGTCTATGTCCTACATATAATTAAAACCAATACCTGGATTAATGTCAGGATTATAAGATTGTAACTGGTATTGTCAAGATTATAATTGATACTAGTTTCCCATAGGTTTTAGGTCAGCTTGACCCCGGTAACCATGTATTCCCCCCTGTTCCTAGCAACCATGAATTCCCCTCCTGATTTTGTGGTTTTTGCCTTTATAAACCCTGTTGCTTTAGGCTTCAGGGTCGAGAGTTCTTTAGGGCATGAGCCCACTCTCCACCACCGGCAAATAAAGGACCATCAAATTTTATCAATGTATGGAGCTCCTTTGTTCATACTCGCTCAGGTACAACAGTTGCCCTGAGGAGTCCGGAATCATGAGGGTGCTGGGCCCAAGGTCTGATCTGTGGAGTGTCCTGCAGGGCCACATTCCTTACGTGACCCTGGGTTTCTGCCCTTTTTGTGGAAGGGATGTGTGCAGCCTCTTACTAACAATGTTATTCTTGCCAATCATGTAAGGAGTTGCTGAGAAGAGGGTTAAAAACCAGTATTTTGTTTTGGGTTTGAATCGTATCTTCCAAACAGGGGACTGGTCCCACCTTAGAAGGGCTGCTTTGATAAATTTTATTCTAGACACTTGGGATCATTCCATGAAGTGACTGTCATTAGTGAAAAACCTTCCTTTCCCTCTTTTGGACCCTCTCGGTTTCGGATCCTCCCGGCTTTAGCACCAGTGGCTCTTTGAGCCCTTGAATGCTGCACCATGGACTTGCTTCTCAGTCTGCCCAGCCTCTGGTCTGGATGACTCATCAATCAGCATGGGGGGAAGGGAGACAGGAAAGTGCATGTGCACCTTTTATTATTTATTTATTTGGAAGACAGAGTTGCAGAGAGGGGGAGATCTTCCACCCACTGATTCACTCTCCAAATGATCACAACGCTGGCTGAAACCAGGAGCCAGGACTTCATCCCGGTCTCCCATGTGGATGCAGGGGCCCAAGTACTTGGGCCATCTTCTGCTACAGGGAGCTGGATTGGAAGTGGAGCAGCCAAGTCTTGAATGGGTGCCCACAGGGCATGCTGGCCTTGCAAGTGGAGGCTTAACCTGCTAAGCCACGACACTGGCCCCAGTAACATTAATTTTATTGAAAAAAATTTATTGATTGAACACCTGTAGCATTCCAAACATTGTACTAAGGCCTGTGGACACACTGATGCTCAAGATGGAACATGTGGGGAGACAGACCATCAACAAATCTACAAAAGGTAAACATGATAAGCTCATGTATACATGATAAATTCGTGTATATAATTAACTTGGGAAAGAAAAGGTTTATTTTGGCTTACAGATTGGATGTTACAGTGCAGGTCAGGTGCCCTGTAGGCTGCTTTCTGTGGAAGCTGTTCACGTGGGTCCCTGGGAACAATCACATGGTGAGTCAGGAAGGCATGGGAGAAAACTAGGCTGAACTTGAAATCAAATAAAAATCAACACTCTGAGGGCATGTCACAAATGATCTACCTCTCAGACACATGACTGGGTCAAGTCTCCAACCCTAATCCATTTACCATTAACATTAAGGCATCAGCGATTAAACATCTGCTTGACTTTTAGAGAGACAAGTACTATTCAACCCATAACAAGCATAAAATCAAATCTGTGTGAATATAGTGACTGGAAAAAAGGGCTATTTCAGTTAGAAACGTCAGAGAAGGTCTAATAACCCTTGGACTGAAAGATGAGTATGAAGATATACAGAAAAACCTGAAGGCACAGTGAGTAACATACAGAGAAAAGCCCCACAGAAATATGACTAGTCCGATTATCAGTTTTCTCTGGAGTGAGCTTTGACCGTGTGACTTTCAAGGAAGTCATCCACTTAATCTAAGCCGTAGGATTCATAGGCACCATTTTTCATAATTTTTTGGTTAGAACCTAGAAAGCTGGGAAGAACCCTGCTGCCATTATCACCAAAAAAGAGGTGGCGATGGTGGTTGTGGAGAAGGCGGAGGAGGAGGAGGAGAAGGAGGAGGAGAAGGAGGAGGAGGAGGAGGGGGAGGAAGAATCTACAAATCACATTTCATCAGAAAGCTGAGGTTGCAACAAAATGGCTAGCTAATCCAAAATTTCAAGAAATACTGGTGTCTCCAAAGACAGACAGATGTAGGTGCTGTAGGATCTACAGTGGAAACGTCTTTTTTATTCCTGATGTTTTATAATTTTTTTCCTCTCCTTTTTTTTTCCTTGATCAGCCTGGCTAGGAATTTTACCAATATTATGTTCTGTTCTAAGTGTCAGGATTTTTTTTAAAAAAGATTTATTTTTTATTTATTTATTTTTTAAAGATTTATTTATTTATTTGAAAGTCAGAGTTACACAGAGAGAGGAGAGGCAGAGAGAATGAGAGAGAGAGAGAGAGAGAGAGGTCTGTCATCCGATGGTTCACTCCCCAGATGGCTGCAATGGCCGGAGCTGAGCTGATCTGAAGCCGGGAGCCAGGAGCCTCTTCTGGGTCTCCCACATGGGTGTGGGGCCCAAGGACTTGGACCATCTTCTACTGCTTTCCCAGGCCATAGCAGAGAGCTGGATCAGAAGTGGAGCAGCCAGGTCTCAAACTGGTGCCCATATGGGATACTGGCACTTCAGGCCAGGGTGTTAACCCACTGTGCCACAGCACCAGCCCCTATTTCTTTTTATTTGAAGGCAGAGCAACAAAGAGAAAGGGAAGGAGGTAGGGAAGGAAGGAGAGAGAAGGAGAGGAAGAGGAAGAGACAATATGAGATTGAGATCTTCCATCTTCATCTTTTGATTCCCTTCTCAAATGCTGGCAAAAGCCAGATCTGGGCCAGACTGGAACCAGGAACCAGGAACTCCATCCTGATTTCCCACATGGGTGTAGGAGCCCAAGTACTTGGGCCATCTTCCTTTACTTTCCTAGGCATATTAGCAAGGAGGGTGAATCAGAAGTGAAGTAGCCAGGATTTAAACCAACACTCTAACAAGGGATGCTCATGTCACATTACCTGCTGGGCCACAACTCTGGCTCCCTAAGAGTCAGCTTTTCATTTTCTTGATTTTTAAAATTGATTTTCTGTCCTCAATTTTATTGATTTCTGTTCATACCCTTCTTCTTCTCTTTTTTCTGTTTGGTTTGGGATTCTTTTAGTTAAAACTTTTTTCCTAGTTTCTTAAGGTAGGGGCTTTGATGATTAATCTGAGAATTTTCTATTTTATAAAAGTACTTATTTATTTATTTGAGAAATACTACCTATTTGTCCATGACTTCAAATATTTATCCCCATGCCAAATTTCTCTTCCGCCTTATGTCTAAAAGTGAGCTCCTGTTTTTCCTTCATAATTCTATTCTACTCCCAACATTCTCAGTTAATGGCCCCTTCATTTTTCTAGTTGGTCAAGCTAAAACTTCAGAGGCAAACTTAACTTCTTTTAAACTCTACATCCAACCCATGAGCAAATCCTGCTGGCTCTACTTTCAAAATGTTTCCAGGATTTGACCCTTACTAAACATTTTCACTGCTACCATTCTGATGCAAAACACCATCATCTTCCCTGTGAGCTATTGTGATAACATCCAGACTGGTCTTTCTGTGTTTAGGCTAGCCACATATGGTCTACTCTCTACACAGCAGAATGATCATTTCAAAACTGAAGTAATATGTGGCACTACACTGTTAAAAATTCTTCCAAGTGTCCATATTTTACTCAGAGTAAAAGCTAAAGACCTCACAATGCCTACATGGTCTTGCATCATGTGGACCCTTGTAACTTCTCTGGCCTCACCACCAACTGCCTTTCCTTTTGCACACTCCGCTTCAGCCATATTAGCTTGTATGGTCTGAATGCGTCCCCCAAAAATGGTTATGTTGGAAACTTAATCTCCAATGCAACAGTGCTGGGGAGGTGGGGCCTAATGGGTAGTGTTTAACATTTACAACCAGCACAGCCAGGAGTATATAAGAATTCCAGTTTGCATCCTTCCCATCTCTTGGTGTTTGCTTTTTTAATTAAAATGTTTTATTTTAGAGAGAGACACACACACACACAGAGGGGAGAGAGAGAGAGAGGAAGAGAGAGAGAGAGAGAGAGAGAGAGAGAGAGAGAGAGAAAGAAAGAAAGAGGTAGAGAGAGAGAAAGGGAGAGTGAGATCAAGTGATTTCCCAGCCACTGATTCATTCCCCAAATGCCTGCAATGGACAGGGCTGAATCCAGGAGCTGGGAACTAAACCCAGGTCTCCCACATGGAAGGGACAAAACTACTTAAGCCATTGCCCTATTGCCCTCCAGGGTGAGCATTAGCAGGAAGCTAGAATGGAGAGTAGAGCTGAGACTTGAACCCAGACACTCTGATATGTGATGCAAGTGTCCCAAGAAGTGATGTTGGGCAGACCTCCAAAAAACCCAGGGATCATGGGGCCGGTGCTATGGTGCAGCAGGTTAAAGCCCTGGCCTGCAGTGCCAGCATCCCATATGGGCGCCAGTTTGAGGGTCCTGGCTGCTCCTTTTCCTATCCAGCTCCCTGCTAACCTGCCTGGAAAAGCAGCAAAGGATGGCCCAAATCCTTGGGTCCCTGCACCCATGTGGGAGACCTGGAAGAAGCTCCTGGCTCCTGGCTTGGGATCATCTTAGCTCTGGCCATTGTGGCCATTTGAGGAGTGAACCAGCAGATGGAAGACCTCTTTCTCTCTGTTGTTCCCTCTTTCTGTAACTCTTTCAAATAAATAAAATAAATCTTAAAAAAAAAAAAAAAAAACAGGCATGAGACTGCCGAAAGCTCCTGTGAATTCTCTTGAAATATTTGGGCCATCTTCTCTTGCTTTCCCAGTGCATTAGCAGGAAACTGGATAGAAGTAGAGCTACTGGGACTGGCACTCAGATATGGGATGCCAGCATTGAAAGCAGTTGTTTAACCTGCTGTGCCACAATGCTGGATCCCATAATTAATTTGTAAAATACATCAAACCTCAGCTCTAGAGTAGGTATAGAACCAGTTAAAAAAGTCACATGGCTGGGGTAGGTGTTTGGTGCGGTGGTTAACACGCCACTTGGAATGCCTGCATCCCATATTGGAGTGCCTGGGTTCAAATCTTAACTCCACTTTTTATCCCAATTTCCTATTGTACGCCCTGGTAGGTAGCTAGGGATGACTCAAGCAATTGAGGCCCTGCCACCCATTTGGGAGACCTGTGATGAGCTCCCAACTTTGGTCTTGTCGAGCCCTGGCTGTTGTGTGCATTTGGGGATTGAATCAGTGGATGGGGGGAATCTGTCTGTCTGGCTGTCTTTCAACAACTCAGTCAGTTGTTATCAGAATTATAAAGATTTTATTAAATAAGCTGTTTTATATGAGGAAAATGAATCAAGATTTGATTTAAATAGGATCTATTTTGTTTATTTTTATTTTATTTTTAAAAGTTTTTAAAATTTATTTGAAAGACAGAGAGTGGTAGAGGCAGAGAGAGAGAGAGAGAGTCTTCCATCTGCTGCTTTACTCCCAAAATAGCTGCACTGTCTGGATCTGTTCGAACTTATCTGAAGTTAGGAGTCAGGAGTTTCTTTCGGGTCTCCCACATGGGTGCAGGGACCCAAGCTCTTTGGGCCATCCTTTGCTGCTTTCCCAGGTGCATTAGCAGCTGCTGGATCAGAAGTATAACAGCCAGGGTTTGAACTGGCACTCATAGGGATGCTGGCATCCCAGGTGGCGGCTTTACCCTCTATGCCACAGTGTGGAAACTCATTGAGCACTACTAGAAAGTGATGGCTTGTTTAGAATCAATCGCAATGTCATGGCAAAGGTGTGTTTGAGGATGGTGTTATTTTTTCCCTCTGGAAGGAGACTTGGTAAATATGTATGGATATTACACATTTTGATGCATTTAGCAAATATCTTTAAGCTCCTAATAACTTCTAGAGAATGTGACAGACCTTGGATAAACAATGCTGAACAAAATAGCATGTTCCTAGCCTCATGGAGCTAATGTAGGAGAGAGTTAAACTAATAAACACACAGAAATATACTCTTATAATTTATATGTTAACATTCCAGCTTTTCCTTAGACATCATGTAAATTTTGTCTGTACTATTATCTGTCATGAGATCAAGGAAATAGTTAAATACTTTCTCTAGGTAAGTATTCAAAAGATTATCTGAAAGTGAAAATGGTTTCTCTGATTAATCTTGTGTAGTCATCTGATTGTAGGAGAACATTTTGTGTTGCACAGTTATTTGCATGCTAGTCACTTCTGGCCTGGGTTATTTTATATTCACAGTAACTAATGAGACAATTTGTGTGCTTGAAAAAGCAGGGTGGGAATAAATGATTACAATTGTGTAACTAACTCTTGGTTCCTGGGTAGTGTTCATTTTGCTCAATAGCATTATGCTTTTTTTAAAAAAAGAGATTATTATATACAAAGGCCTGATTTTCCTAATTATTTTGAATATTTCTATGATTCATTAAAATGTTGAATTAAAATCATTCAACTAATGTTATGATATTTGCATTGTTATATCTACTTTAATTATTATCAAACTGCTTTGACTAATGGATTTCTTTTCCTTTTTCTTCATGCCTACCCTTTGGTTAGTCTTGGTGCCTTCTATTATTATTTTATTTTATTTTTTTAACTTTTATTTAATGAATATAAATTTCCAGTGTACAGCTTATGGATTACAATGGCTTCCCCCTCCCATAACTTCCCTCCCACACACAACCCTCCCCTCTCCCACTCCCTCTCCCCTTCCATTCACGTCAAGATTCATTTTCAATTCTCTTTATATACAGAAGATCAATTTAGTATAAAGATTTCAACCGTTTGCACCCACATAGAAACACAAAGTGAAACATACTGTTTGAGTACTAGTTATAGCATTAAATCAAAATGTACAGCACATTAAGGACAGAGATCCCACATGAGGAGCAAGTGCACAGTGGCTCCTGTTGTTGACCCAACAAATTGACACTCTAGTTTATGGCGCCAGTAACCACCCTAGGCTCTTGTCATGAGTTGCCAAGGCTATGGAAGCCTTCCAAGTTTGCCGACTCTGATCATATTTAGACAAGGTCATAAAAGACAGGGTGAGGATAGTAACCAATGATCCTAAGAGTGGCATTTACCAGGTTTGAACAATTATACAGCATTAAGTGGGGAAGAGGACCATCAGTACACACAGGTTGGGAGTAGAGCCATTGGTGGTAGAGTAGAGGTTATGATTACGAAGGAATGAGGCCCAAGTGCACTAGACAGGGCCTAGAACAAAGGACAGAGTCATTATTAGAGGAGCTAAGAAAGGTGCTGTCTAAGCAACAATTAAGTTTTCTGATTGAGAGACAAATAGAACCTGACAGAAGGGGCTTGATAATAATCTGTTGGGCTTTAGGCCTTGTAAGTTAAGAGGCCCAGACCTATCTATCTCTTCACATGGGGTATATCCTAAGGGAGGTGTGAACCTCCTAGGGGAAGGCACTCTGTTGACTTTCATTACTTGGCTGGCCTGGGAGGAGAGCTGGCCAGGTAAAGGCAGGTGGCATCTCTAACAAGAAATTTACAGTTCTGCCTGTAATGTTGCTGACCCTACTTGACCATCCCCTCAGCTGCAGTGGTCACTTTGGAAGTTGGGCTGAGTGAAGGGCTTTTCAGCTTAGAGCCAATAAGATCTGTGGCTCTGACCTGGGCATCCTTCGACTCCAGGGCAGGTCCATTGGTGCCTTCTGTTTTGAAGGTGTTTTTCATTCTTTGAAGAGTTTTCATTTGATATACTTCGTAAAGCCCAGTTTTAAGACAACTGTAGTATGGCTTAGAGGTTTAGGGGAAGTAGTGCTGGCCTCGGTACAGGAGTCAGACAGACCTGGGTATGAATCCCAGCTCCACTCTTACTTAGCTATGGCATCTTTGGTTAATTATGTAAATGGTGAGTCTTAGTTTTCTCATCTGTGAAATGGAGATAATAATATCTTCATAGGGTTGGCAGGATTAAATGAGATTGCATACAGAAAGCACAGCATGGTGCCTACCACTTGGTGGGTGCTCAGCTGTGTATGTGCTGTTTGGCAGATCAAGTCATACTTCTTAGGATTCTATTTTAGATAGTGGAAGTAGATTTGCATGAGTTATTCTTTCTTCCTTTACCTTGTCCCTTTGTGTCTAAGTACAATTTTTCCTTTGGGACAGAGGAAAGTGTTATTGGGTAGAGGGAGGCTGGCTGTGCCCAGGAGGGAGCAGCACAATGTCAGCGCACCCTCTTGAGCAGAAGGCTCTGTGTTTGGCGTGCGCAGCCTAGGCCAGTGGTTAAGCAAAATGTCCCAACCTTGTGGAAGAAAGTGTGGTTGAAGCTAAATTATAAGGTGTAATCAGGGTTAAAGCCAAGAATCCAGGCTAGTCATTCAAAAAAAACCACACATCAGGCACATTGCTAAGCCCTGAGTTCATCACAGTGGGGCACTGTGCCCCAGGGTCTTATGCTATAGAGAGGGAGTCCCATAATTATAGCACATTGTGGTAAGTGCTAGCCAGGGAGAGGATGCAGGGATCTGAGAGATTTAAAGGAGGGACAGCCATTTTCTATTTCTAGGAGAGGGATGGGGACAGAGAGTTTAATAAAGCCACACCTGAGCAGAGAATGGAACAAGAAGTGTAACAAGTGGTAACAAATAGGAAGGTCATTTGTGGGTCCAGTGGAGGGTGGGTTTTGAAGCACTCTTGTTTTTGGTGCTTTGGGGGCAAGGAGCAAAGCAAACAAGGTAATGAGGTTGATTCTGAGAGTACCTGTGGGATGCTCTCTGGAGGTCCAGCATTGCTTAGAGAACAGAGACATTGGGGACTGAAATGGTGACCTTGTTTATTGACTTGCAGCAGGAATTACTTGCATGACTTTAGTGACCTGAAATAGTTCATATGTAACTTCTGTTGATGCTCTCCTGAGAGCAGGATAAGGTTTGCTTACAGAGTTATCAAAATTCCTGCTGATTCTACGGAATGGGAGGAATGGCAGTGGACAATTTCACTTCTTGCTCTGGAAAATTTAGTGGACTGGTGTATTTGGGGACACTTTGGAAACCTGGCTAACTATTTTAAATTTTAATAGCTAGTCTTCTCACTAGAGATTTTTAAAAGTATGTGTGTGTGTCTGTGTGTGTGTGTCTGAGTGAGTAAGCGAGAGGTACTCAGAGTCAATTGGTTTATCTTGTTTCCTTGACTGGCAATGCCTGGCTGTACAGATGTAATGTGAATGGGCAGTCCAGATGTTGATGCACAAGAGGGTGCATAACTCGTGTGTGGGAGCTGGGAGATTACTCATTAATTCAGTTTTGGTACTTGTCATGCTATTCATCTTTTCTTTTAAATTTGTTCTTAGGAGACCCATCTGTGTGATTGTCTGGAGGATGACACAGCTGAGAGACTAACGATATTTACTAATACGAGAGATATTTGCCAGGTCGATTTCCTAGTCAGGATTCACTTGAGAATAAGCAGGAACACCAACTTGTGTCTACATTATGATTTTAGAATAATTTCATTCCAAAATTTTCTCAAGCAGCAAAATTCTGAGAAAGTGACCCTTTATATAGGAAATTACTTCTATTGTTCTTACATTTCTGCATTCCTTGATTTTAATAGACACAGTTAAGTCTATAAAATATGGAAGTAACTTGCAAAGTAAGGCAGTAGGTATTTAGGAATTGAATTATTAAAATCTGTAAATGTAATTTAAAAGCCATCAGGGGATTTAAAGCTCACTGTTTGAGTATATTTTTCCTTTCGACTGTTGTGCAGAGATTTTTTTAAACTTTTATTTAATGAATATAATTTCCAAAGTACAGTTTATGGATTACAATGGCTTCCCCCCCCGACCCATAACTTCCCTCCCACCCCCTGCTCTCTCTCCCCTTCCATTCACATCAAGATTCATTTCCAATTCTTTTTATATACAGAAGATCAATTTAGTATGTATTAAGTAAAGATTTCAACAGTTTGCACCCACACAGAAACACAAAGTGTAAAATACTGTTTGAGTACTTAGTTATAGCATTAAATCACAATGTACAGCACATTAAGGACAGAGATCTTACATGAGGCGTAAGTGCACAGTGACTCCTGTTGTTGACTTAACAATTGACACTCTTTTTTTATGGCATCAGTAATCACCCTAAGCTCTTGTCATGAGCTGCCAAGGCTATGGAAGCCTTTTGAGTTCGCAAACTCCGACCTTATTTAGACAAGGCCATAGTCAAAGTGGAAGTTATCTCCTCCCTTCAGAGAAAGGTACCTCCTTCTTTGATGACCTGTTCTTTCCACTGGGATCTCATTCACAGAGATATTTCATTTAGGTCATTTTTTTTTTTTTTGCCAGAGTGTCTTGGCTTTCCATGCCTGAAAAACTGTCATGGGCTTTTCAGCCAGATCTGAATGCCTTAAGAGCTGATTATGAGGCCAGAGTGCTGTTTAGGACATCTGCCATTCTATGAGTCTGCTGTGTATCCCACTTCCCATGTTGGATCGTTCTCTCCCTTTTTTTAAATTTTTTTTTAATTTTTGACAGGCAGAGTGGACAGTGAGAGAGAGAGAGACAGAGAGAAAGGTCTTCCTTTGCCGTTGGTTCACCCTCTAATGGCCGCCGCGGTAGCGCGCTGCGGCCGGCGCACCGCGCTGTTCCGATGGCAGGAGCCAGGTGCTTATCCTGGTCTCCCATGGGGTGCAGGGCCCAAACACTTGGGCCATCCTCCACTGCACTCCCTGGCCACAGAAGAGAGCTGGCCTGAAAGAGGGGCAACCGGGACAGGATCGGTGCCCCGACCGGGACTAGAACCGTTCTCTCCCTTTTTGATTCTATCAGTTAGTATTAGCAGACACTAGTCTTGTTTGTGTGATCCCTTTGATTCTTAGACCTATCAGTGTGATCAATTGTGAACTGAAATTGATCACTTGGACTAGTGAGATGGCATTGGTACATGCCACCTTGATGGGATTGTATTGGAATCCCCTGGCACATTTCTAACTCCACCATTTGGGGCAAGTCTGATTGAGCATGTCCCAAATTGTACATCTCCTCCCTCTCTTATTCCCACTCTTTTTTTCTTTTTTAAAAACTTTTATTTAATAAATATAAATTTCGAAAGTACAACTTTTGGATTGTAGCGGTTTTTCCCTCCATAACCACCCTTCCACCTGCAAACCATCCCATCTCCTACTCCCTCTTCCATGCCATTCTTCATCAGGATTCATTTTTAATTATCTTTATGTACAGAAGATCAACTCTATGCTAAGTAAAGATTTCAACAGTTTGCACCCACACAGAAACACAAAGTGTAAAGTACTGTTTGAGTACTAGTTTTACCATTAATTCACATAGTACAACACATTAAGGACAGAGATCCTACATGGGGAGTAAGTGCACAGTGACTCCTGTTGTTGACTTAACAATTGACACTCTTGTTTATGGCGTCAGTAATCACCAGATGCTCTTGTCATGAGTTGCCAAGGCTATGGAAGCCTCTTGAATTCACAAACTCCGACCTTATTTAGACAAGGTCATAGTCAAAGTGGAAGTTCTCTCTTCCATTCATAGAAAGGTGCCTTCTTCTTTGATGGCCTGTTCTTTCCACTGGGATCTCATGCACAGAAATCTTTCATTTAGGTCTTTTTTTTTTTTTTTTGCCACAGTGTCCAGTGTCTTGGCTTTCCATGCCTGTAAAACTCTCATGGGATTTTTAGCCAGATATGAATGCCTTAAGGGCTGAATCTGAGGCCAGAGTGCTGTTTAAGACATCTGCCATTCTATGAGTCTGCTGTGTATCCCACTTCCCATGTTCCGGTGCCGTCTAACTAGTTAAAATGATCAGTTTCAGTTCATAATTGATCATAATGATAGGATTAAGTGTCAAAGGAATCACATAAACAAGACCAGTTTCTGCTAATAATAATTGACAGAATTAATAAGAAGAGAATGATCCAACATGGCATCGGTACATGCTAGCTTAATGAGATTTGGAGTCCCATGGTACGTTTCTAGCTTTACCATTAGGGGTAAGTCTGAGTGAGTGTGTGCCGAACTGTACATCTCCTCCCTCTCTTACTCCCACTCTTTTTTTTTTTAAACAGGGATCAATTTTCATTTAAATTTAAGCACCTAAGAAAAATTGTGTGTTAAAGAGTTCAACCAATGTTATTAAGCAGAAGAAGAAAATACTAAAAAGAATAAAATAGTAATCTATTCCTCGACAGTCAGGACAAGGGCTGATCAATTCATGGTTTCTCATAGTGTCAGTTTCACATCTACAGGTTCAGGAGCTGTTTCTTAAAAGAAGTTAAGAGTTAGCAGACGAGGACTTCAAGGATCTTTGCTGTAATATCTCTAAAAAAAGTTATTTACTTAAGAAGGAGAGGAAAAAGGTGGAAAGAAAGGGAGTGGGGGAGGGAAGAGGTGAGGGAGAGAGAGAGTCTTTCATTAGCTAGTTTATTCCTCAAATGCCCACAACAGCTGGTGCTGGGCCAGGACAAAGCCAGGAGCCTAGAGCTTAATCCAGTTTTTCCATGTGGCTGTCAGGAACCCAACTACTTGAGCCATCACTTCTGCCTCTTTAGCAGGAAGCTGGAGTCAAGAGCTAGAGCTCCCTGCTGAACCGAGGCACACTGATATGGGAAACAGACATCTTAACCACTAGGCCAGCTTACTTCTATGATTCACTTACTAGGACTTGCTAGAAGTTTCCACCCAGTGTATTTATTTACCACAGATGCATGGAGTTCCTCTGGATTTAATGATCAGGAGGTGGCAGAGTGGAGTGCATCCAAGCTTGGACCTCCTGCAGAGACTTCACTAGCTCTGGCCCCACTCAACACTAGCAGACTCATGGCTAGTCAGTAAATGGGTCCAAGCCGAGCATGTGTTATCCAGTGCTTCCAATACCCATACAATGCTCAATGCCTTTCCAGGGCTTCTCCTCCATTCTCCTAGTGGCAGTTTATGAGAACTCCCATTCCGTCATGTCCTTATCTTACTCGCTGTTATTCCGCTTAATGTTTACTAATCTGTTGGGTGCAGAAAAAAATTCTAATTGTGTTATAGAGGAATTTTGCTTACTACTAATGAGATTGAACATCTTTTAAAATATTTATTGACATTTTTTGTTTTCTCTTGTTTGGAACATCTGTATGAATTATACTCATATTTGTATTGAACTATTTATCTCTTATTGCCATTTAAAATGCTATTTATATTTTGGGTAGAATCTTCATTTACCTACTTTCCTTTGGCTATAAAAAAGAAAATAGTGAGCTTATAGTGAAGAGACTCTGTTGTCAAGGGGTCTTCCTTGAGTTTCCTGCCTGTGATTTCCCTTCTACATTTTCTTTTCCTTTCTGAGGACATTTGTGAAATTCCTCTGAGGCTTTGTCACCTCACCTGTCATCTCATGTATTGTCTGCGGAGTGGCAGTAGGGGTAGGTGCTGGTGAGAGGAACATGTGGCAGAGAAAACACATCTCGATTCATGGAATCTTTCTATTTCTTTTCATCTAGTCATCATTTCAAATATGGCCTTGAAATTCTGTCCCTGCCTTTGAATGCTGCCAGTTTTTCCACACTTATTTGATGTTCATTTTAGTAGGATCTGTTTTCTAGCTTTTAAAAAAATGGCTTCACAAAACAATCCAGTTAAGGAATGGGCAAAGGGCTTGAATGGTCATTTTTTAAGAGAGGAAATTCAAATGGATAATAGGATCTCTAGGCATCAGGGAAATGCAAATAAAAACCATAATGAGTTTTCACCTCACCCAGTCAGAATGGCTATCATACAGAAATCAACAAACAGTAAATGCTGGTGAAGATATGGAGAATGTAACCTGATCTACTATTGGTAAGAATAGAAACTATTACAGCCATTGTGGAAGACAATATGGAGATACCTCAGAAAGCTAAAAATAGATATACCATATGATTCAGCAATCCCACTCCTGGGAATTTACCCAAGGGAAATGAAATCAGCATTAGAAAGAATTATTTGTACCCCCATATTTATTGCAGCTCAGTTCACAATAGCTAAGATATCGAATCAACCCACATGGACATTAATTGATGACTGGATAAATAAATTATGGTATATATATATACACTATGGAATACTACTCAACAGTAAAAAAATAAGATGCAATCCTGTCTTTTGCAACAAAATTATATGTAACTGATAACCATTATACTTAGTGAAATAAGCAAGTCCCAAAATGACTGGTTATTCCCTGATCCAAAATTGTAATGTGTAGGAGTGAAATTGACATTTTGAGCTTCAGCACTTGTTCACAGCCTTTGTCTCAACTGTTAAGGAGCAGTGATTTTTTCTTCTTAGTATTTGTTGAACTCTTTTTTTTTAGTGCAGGGATAACCTTATGAATGTAGAATAAACTGAAAGTAGATCACTGTAAAAATTAAGAGAGGGACTAGGAGAGAAAGGAGTAGGAAGGGTAGGAATGTGGGCAGGGGAGGGTAGAGTGGGAAGTATTACTGTGTTCCTAAATTTGTATATATGAAATACATGAAATTTGCTTACCTTAAATAAAATAAAATATTTTAAAAATTTAAAAAATGGCTTCAGTTTTTTCAATTCTTTGAGAAATTGTTGACAATGGTCATTCAGGAAGTCCACACTTGAATAAGTGAATTATTTACTGGCTGCTTTTATTAAGAAGAGCATTTCTGATTTGGTATATCAGAGGCGTGGCTGTTTTTGAATTTTTAAATTAATTAATTCAAAAGGCAGAGAGACACACATATACATACATCTATCATATACATATATATCATATACATATATATCATATACATATATACATCTATCATATACATATATACACATATGTATACACATATATATAAATATTTAGAGAGAGAGAGAGAGAATCTTCCATATGTTGGTTCATTTCCTAAATGTTCACAACATCTGGGGCTAGGCTAGGCTAAATCCAGTAGCTAGGAACCAGGTGCTCAATTTGGGTCTCTCAGTTGGATAGTAGGGACCCAAGTACTCAAGCTACCACCTGGTGCCTTCCAGGGTTTGCATTATTAGGGAACTGAATTGGAAGCAGAGCCGGAACTGAAACTCAAACTTCCACCTGATACATTCTGATGCTAACCCATCTTCTTTCATGGAAATATCTGGCATTGCTTTTTTTTTTTTTTTATTAAATCATTTGAGAGAGAGAAAGAAAGAGAGTAAGAGCAAGTTAGCTCTTTTGTCCACTGGTTCACTCTCCAAGTTTCTTCAAAGGCCAGGACTGCTCCATGCCAAAACTGGGGTTGGGAACTCAATTCATTTCTCACAGGTAGGTGACAGGGGCTCAAATGCTTGAGCTACCACCCCTGTCTGTCAAGGTCAGCATCAGCAGGAAGCTGAAGTCGGCAGCTGGGACTTGAACCCAGACTGGGCATCCCAACTGGCATCTTAAGTGCTACAAAAATTGCCCTTCCCTAGGACTACTTTTAAAAACTGAGCTACAGGGGCAGGTGCTGTGGTGTAGCAGGTTAACACCCTGGCCTGAAGCGCCAGCATCCCATATGGACGCCAGTTCTAGTCCTGGCTGCTCCTCTTCCAATCCAGCTCTCTGCTATGGCCTGGGAAAGCAGTAGAAGATGGCCCAAGACTTTGGGCCCCTGCACCCACAAGGGAGACCTGGAAGAAGCTCCTGGCTTTGAATCAGCACAGTTCCAGCTGTTGTGGCCATCTGGGGAGTGAACCAGCAGATGGAAGACCTCTCTCTCTGTCTCTACCTCTCTCTGTAACTCTGTTGTTCAAATAAATAAAATAAATATTTTAAAAACATTGCCCTACATGTTGATTTTAAGTTGATTTCCTCAGGTTAATAATATTGGGAATAAGAGGTTATTTTTACATTTTTTTTTTTTTTGACAGGCAGAGTGGACAGTGAGAGAGAGACAGAGAGAAAGGTCTTCCTTTTGCCGTTGGTTCACTCTCCAATGGCTGCCGCGGTAGCGTGCTGCGGCCGGCGCACCGCGCTGTTCCAATGGCAGGAGCCAGGTGCTTATCCTGGTCTCCCATGGGGTGCAGGGCCCAAGCACTTGGGCCATCCTCCACTGCACTCCCTGGCCACAGCAGAGAGCTGGCCTGGAAGAGGGGCAACCGGGACAGGATCGGTGCCCCGACCGGGACTAGAACCCGGTGTGCCGGCGCCGCTCAGCGGAGGATTAGCCTGTTGAGCCACGGCGCCGGCCGTTATTTTTACCTTTGGCTCTACATTTCTTCTTCTTCTTCTTCTTCTTCTTCTGGTCATTAACTTTTAAAAATTTTATTTATATAAAGGGAACAAATTTCATGTATTTCATATTTACAGTTTTAAGAGCATAATGATGCTTCCCACTCTACCCTCCCTTACCCCCACCCTCCTACCTCCTTCTTTTCTTATTTTTCTTTTAATTTTTACAATGACTTACTTTCAATTTACTTTATAATCACAAACTTAACTCTGCACTAAAAAGGGAATTAGACAAGTAGTAAGTAGAAAAAGCACTGTTCCTCAAAAGTATAGACAAGTGCTATAAACAATAATCAAATCTCAAAATGTTGATTTCACTCATATCCATTACTTTTTCTTGTCCTCTGTATATTAGTTACCGCAAAACAGAGAAAACATGCGTTTGTCTTTTTGGGACTGGCTTATTTCACAAAGCATAATGGTCTCCAGTTACACCCATTTTGTTGTGAAAGGCAGGATTTTCTTTTTTAATGGCTGCATAGTATTCCATTGTATATATGTGTGTGTGTGTGTATGTGTGTGTATACATATATATATATATATATCATAATTTCTTTATCTGGTCATCAGTTGATGGAATCTTGGTTGAATCTGCATCTTAGCCATTCTGAGTTGAGCTGCTATAAACATGGGGGTACAGAAAATTTTTTCATATGCTAATTTAATTTGCTTTGGTTAAATTCCCAGAATAAAATGGCTAGGTCATATGGTAGATCTAGTTTCAGATTTTGGAGGAATCTCCATACTGTCTTCTACAATTATTGTACTAGTTACATTCCCACCAATAGTGTATTAGGGCACCTTTCCCCCACATCCTCACCAGCATTTGTTGTTTGTTGATTTTTGTGTGAGAGCCATTCTGATTGGAGAGAGTTGAAACCTGACTGTGGTTTTTATTTGCATTTCTGGATGGCTAGTGATCCTGAGCATATTTTCATGTGTCCATTGGTTATCTATATTTCATCCATTGAAAAATGTCTGTTCATATCCTTAGCCTATTTCTTAACTGAATTGTTTGTTTTGTTGTTGTTGAGTGTCTCAAGCTCCTTATATATTCTGGATATCAAAGCTCTACATTTCTAAAACATGGTGCTGCTAATTGATGCAATACTCTAGGAGAAGATGGCAGGTTGGAAATCAATTTGGCATCTCACAAATTTGACTGTGTAAAAATGGAAACTCTTTTTCCATTCTATTCCATAATGAAAATTTTCTAGCTTGAATACCTATCTGGTCTTAGGCAAAAATCTTAACCCATTCACTTAGAAGTAAACTCAGGCACTTCTGACTTTTTTAAGACATATTTCAGGTTTAACTTTTAGGATTTTTAACACTCACTCCCCAACTTCTTTGCTCCTGAGTTTCTGCTAAGCTTGGGTAGGGAAGAGGTACAAGTATCATATAAAACAGGTGCAAGATTACTGTGTATCCACTGAAAAGTGTTCTTTGTTACTGTCTGTCAATGTCACGGAGAAAGTCCTTATACTACTTAGTCTTGATTATCTCCATCCACGCTGATACCCACAGAGTTTCACCCACCTCCAGTCCAGTCTTTAGCCTCATGATCCTATTTCTACATTTTCTTACCTGGATATGTGCATTACTTTGCTATTGCTGCATAACAAATGGCCACAATTCTGCTGGTTCACAACTACATTCATATGTTAATTCACAATTTCTATGTCTTGGAAATCTGGACTCTATTTAGCTGAGTCCATTGTTCAGTGCCTTACAAGACAGAATCAAGGGGTTGGCCAAGCTGTGTTCTCACTGGAGGCTCTGGGGACTCATCTGCTTCGAGACTGACTCAGGCTGTTGCCAGAGTTAATTTCCTGTGGTTCCATAACGAGATTCTTGTTTTCTTGTTAGCTGTTGGCCGGGGATCACTACTGGCTTTGAAAACTGCCCTTAGGTGCTTGTCATGTGGCCATTGTACAGGCTGCTATGGTTTGGATACAGTTTGTTCCCCCAAACCGTATGTTCTTGAGGGTTGGTCCTGCAAGTAATGATGTTGAAAAGTGGTGGTATCTTTTGTACAATTTGGGACATGCTCAATCAGACTTACCCAAACGGTAGAGTTAGAAACGTGCCAGGTGATTCCAATTCAATCCCATCAAGGTGGCATGTACCAATGCCATCTCACTAGTCCAAGTGATCAGTTTCAGTTCACAATTGATCATAATGATAGGACTAAGAGTCAAAGGGATCACATAAACAAGACTAGTGTCTGAAAATACTAACCGATAGAATAAAAAAGGGATAGAACAATCCAACATGGGAAGTTGGATACATAGCAGACTCATAGAATGGCAGATGTCCTAAACAGCACTCTGGCCTCAGAATCAGCCCTTAAGGCATTTGGATCTGGCTGAAGAGCCCATGAGATTTTTTAGGAATGGAAAGCTAAGACACTCTGGCAAAAAAAAAAAAAATGACCTGAATGAAATATCTCCATGAGTGAGATCCCAGTGGAAAGAACAGGCCATCAAAGAAGGAGGTACCTTTCTCTGAAGGAAGGTGAGAACTTCCACTTTGATTATGACCTTGTCTAAATAAGGTCAGAGTTGGCGAACTCAAAAGGCTCCCATGACAAGAGCCTCAGGTGATTACTGACACCATAAACAGGAGTGTCAAATTGTTAAGTCAACAACAGGAGTCACTGTGCACTTACTCCCATGTAGGATCTCTGTACTTAATGTGTTGTCCAATGTGAAGTAATGCTATAACTAGTACCCAAACAGTACTTTACACTTTGTGTTTCTGTGTGGGTGCAAACTGTTGAAATCTTTACTTAATATATACTAAATTGATCTTCTGTATATAAAGATAATTGAAAAATGAATCTTGATGAAGAATGGAATGGGAGAGGGAGTGGGAGATGGGAGGGTTGTGGGTGGGACGGAATTTATGGGGGGGGAGCCACTGTCATCCAAAAGCTGTACTTTGGAAATTTATATTTATTAAATAAAATTAAAAAAAAAAAAAAGAAAAGTGGTGGTATCTTTAAGCGTGGGGCTGATAAGGTTATGACCTTTTTGAAGGGATTGATGTTGGTCTCTCCAAGTGGGTTAGATCTGATGGGAGTGGATTACTTCTTGTGAGAGTAAGTTGTTAAAATAGATCAAGTCCTGTCCTGCCCCCCAGCCTGTTTTACCAGGTAATCTCTCTTGCATGCACTCCCACCGTGGGATCCCATCTACCATGCTGTGTCGCCACCAGAGGGCCCTCACTGGAGACTGACCAGATGAAGCTGCTCAGTCTTGTGACTGTCTGCTATGCAAACCTCTTTCCTTTGTAAAGTTCCCAACCTTAAATACCCTGTTATAGTGACATAAAACTAAGACAAAGGCCTTCCTCCCAGCATTTAATTGCTTCTTCATGGCCAACAGAAGAATCATTTTTACTTTAATCTTAGGGCTCACTTGATTAAGTCACTTCTATCCAAAATAATCTTCTTTGGATTAACTCAAAGTCAATTACTTAGGTACTTTAACTGTGTCTTCAAATTCCCCTTGCCTTTGCTGTATAAGGCAATCCAATCACAGTTGTAAAATCTCATTGCACTTACACAGGGTACTCAGATATCCGGGGAGCAGGATTTTGGGACTAACCCAGAGCTCATTAGACCCTTCTGTGGGACCCTCAGAGCTAGTTTTCTCGCTGCTAACGTCTGTGTCTCCCTTGGGGTTTGGGGCCAGGGAAATTCAGGTGCTTTTCCTGTGCCATCCAGAGACTGAGAGGAAACTTAGGGTTCTTTATAGCTCCAGGAAGCTATCTGTTTTCTTCTCTGGGGCCAAGGGAACTGAAGACTGGTTTCTCATTGAAATCTGTCTCATAGCCTCAGACTCACAGGGAGAACCATCTTTCTTTCAAGCTGAGAGTCCCTGGCAAAGGCAAAGGCAAAGGCAAAGGCAAAGGCAAAGGCAAAGGCAAAGGCAAAGCCAAAGGCAAGAATCATCTTTTCCTTTTTCTCCGAACTCTTGCCACCTCCTCTATCCATAAGGATTTTATTTGCTCTCCCCAGTGTGGAAAGGGAAAGGTGATGGAAGGCATTCCCAGATAAATAGTCTTTTAAAAAATATTTATTTATTTATTTATTTGAAAATCAGAGTTACACAGAGAGAGGAGAGGCAGAGAGAGAGAGAGAGAGAGAGAGAGAGGTCTTCAATTCAATGTTTCTCTCCCCAGATGGCTGCAACGGCTGGAGCAGCGTTGATCTGAATCCAGGAGCCAGGAGCTTCTTCCAGGTCTCCCGCATAGGTGCAGGGGCCCAAGGACTTGGGCCATCTTCTACTGCCCTCCCAGGTCAGCAGAGAGCTGGATCAGAAGTGGAGCAGTGGGACTAGAACCAGCAGCCATATGGGATGCTGGTGCCTCAGGCCAGGGCATTAACCCGCTGCGCCACAGCCGGCTCCCAGATAGTCTTTCATTATGCTAGGACCCCAGCTCTGGAATCTTAAAAGCTAAAAGTTAACTTATTTTGTTTCAATTTGCATTTCAACTATGGTCTGGCTCTTGTGGGTGTAGCAGAGCCAGGATTAGTTTAAAGTAGGGGATGGGAGCTTCAAGATAACCAAAGGAGTTGTAAAGCTGTCTCATTCCCCCGCCTGGTTATTTATGGGTTAAAATTTACCACAGGAATTTCCAAAACAGTTTAGGTTTTCTGACTACCTGGAGAATTGGATAAATTCCACGTTAATTTTTATGCCTCATCTACCATATTCTTTGTCGATGATCACTTTTATCCATACCTTCTCAGAATCAGGTGGAAACCCCAGAGGAGGGTGAATTGTAACACTTCTAGAAAGTAACAAAATGCTAATTAAGTTTTCTCTTGTTGAGGGGGGACTAAAGCTTGGCAGTGTTTCAGAGACAATAAAGGACTCATGCTTGTGCTAATTAAGAGTATTACTCAAGTGAAATAACTGGAAGTCAATATAAGCTCCACCACTTAGTAAATACAGAGTAGTGCTGAGTTGGAATCAAAATGGGCAAAGGAATGTGTCCAAAAAGCACTTGGTATTTCTCACCAGAATGGTTATGTTCGGGTAATTTTACACTTAGCTACTAACCACCATTTCCCTCCATCCTCAACCCTCAATACCAGGGCTTGATTGCCACATAAGCAATCTGCTAATTTGTGGCATTAACACAACTCATGGAAAAATCTCGAAGAACACTGCAACCTTGGTTGGCCTGTTGCCTCAGAGCCTGACAGGGCTGTTCTCAGGTTGCTCACTCACCAGGCCGAGCTGCCAGGGGGCCCTTCTTTCTTTGCCATTTTCCTCCTGATGGGCTTTTTCATGTTCTTTCGCCCTACTACCAAAAGCATGAATTTATCCCAGGCAAAGCCTATGTCGTGTTCACACAGCTCATTTCAGGATGTTCATTTCTTTCTGATTTTTAAACTATCTTTTCTGTGGTAGAGACTTTTGTCTTTGTATTCCCAGCACCTAACATGGACAACTGGAATATAGTAGCTGCTCAAATATTTGTGGATAATAAGAAATCAATGAAATACCTATCTACTTACTTGTCTTTCTCTCTCCCCACTGCCTTACTCATTTTTGGACCCTCAGTACCTAACACACTGCCTGACCTACAGTACATTCTCAAGCAAAGTTAACTTTGTATTAGACTAATAATAATCAGGAATCTACTGATGTATCTCAGTTTATTGTAAAAATAATAATACATTCTGAGGATATAATTTCAGAATGTATTATCACACAAGTAAGTAAAGATCTCCAAGTTGGTTTTTAGATAATGTAACAGAGTGACTCAAAATTTAAAATTTCCCACAAGATATAACATACCCGGGTCTAGGTTAACTTGCTTGGTTGCTTCAGAATAGGAGCTGTTCCTTTGAAATAAATAAGTTATAGGTATCGGTCTGCTCATCCGGCTGTGACTGGCATATTTCTGGCTTCTGTACTTCTGCTTGCTTGCTTGAGAACGACCAAGGCCACCAGGATGTGTTTTCTGACTTTAAAAGCTCCCCACAGCTGCAACTTGGGGCTGTCTTCTCCGGACTTGTTCTGTGAGCCGGGCAGCCGCCAGCTGGCTAATACAGACTCCTCGATTAGTGGTCCATTGCTTGGTGCGCCCCACAACAGTAATTGCTGGGAAGTTGGACAGGGAGGGATGAAAGGAGGAATAATTTTTAAGAGATTACAGGTGGGTGTTCCTCATGCAGTCTTCACAAAGTAGAGCACATTTCTGATTCAAAGTTGAGAACAGATGCACCCTTTCTTTTCTTTGAGATGAAATATAAACTTTAGATACCTTCTTGAAAATCATTATGAAATCTTCCAATCCAGTGCCCTCAGGGAGTTGAAATCTGAGCTGATGTCTGAGTCAGAGAGTTGGGAGGATTTTCATGAGCAGTACTGCTTGTGCCACTGCTGATTTGGTAACTACCTCAGAGCACTTCTCATGTATTCCCAGGGTGGACTTTAATTTAATTTAACCAAAATGAACAAAAAGATGATGAAGAACAGAACCTGTTTCTTTCTCACTGGTGTGCTCAAGTTGGAAAGTAAAATGAAATGTTGTTATTCTATCATGCTTCGCTCAGATTTCATTGGCTGACTTGCTCTCTCCTCCATCTTTGCTTACAGTTTCTTGTACATTTTAATTATCTGGATGTAATCATTTTCCCTTACAGAGTTGAATTCTCTAATATTTCTAGATTAACTAAGGTCATAACTAGTTTGATTCTATATGTACCTATTTTACTGTTGTCAATCCAGACTTCAAATTGATGACAACATATTCAAATTTAAATAGGAACTTAATTTCTTTGAGGTGGTGTTATATCATGGGAAGATGATAGATTTCAGAATCATGTGTGTTCAGCTTCTGTCTTAGCACAAGTTGTGAAGCCTTAGGTATTTCTGCTGATTGACACATGTGGAAAGTAATTACATTGTAAGAGTTGCTTGAGATTTAAATAAGTTAAAATATCTCAAGAAATAAATTTATTTTCTTCCCCAAACATTTCAACTAACACTGAAATTTAATATTAATTTGATAATGCTTCTTTTTTAACATTTACTTATTTATTTGAAAGGCAGAGTTACAGAGAGAGAAGAGAGGGAGAGGGAGAGGGAGAGGGAGAAGGAGAGGGAGAGGGAGAGGTGAGGGAGAGAGAGAGAGAGAGAAAGAAATCTTTCAAATGACCATAACAACCAGGACTGAGCCAGGCCAAAACCAGGGGCCAGGGGCCAGGAGCTTCATCTTCATCTCCCATGTGGGTGGCAGGGGCCAAGCACTTGGTTCATCCTCCACCGCCTTTCCAGGTGCATCAGCAGTGAGTTAGATTGTAAGTGGTGCAGCTAGGACTTGAATTAGTGCCCATATTGGATGCCAGCATCGTAGGTGCTGGCTTAACCCACAGTGCCACAATGCTGGCTCCCAGATTTATTTTCATAGCAATACTAAGGTGTTGTCATCTTAACTCTTATTTTATGTGTGTCCAGCGAAGTTTTCCATAGACTATCTGACATGAGATGTCATGAACAGAGTGAATGTAGAAAGAGATGTAGGAAAACAGCTGTTGTCTATTAAGCGAGCCATTAAGGAAGTCTGCAAACATAAAACAATGCCATTCTTCTAGTTATGTTTTTGAAAAAAATAGTTGTTTTGTGTGAAAATATGTGTGATGGTTAGTTTTAAGCTTGAATGTGACTGGATTAAGGGAATTAAGATCACTGGTAAAGCAGTATTTCTGGCTATATCTGTACGGGGATTTCTAGAAGAGATTGGCATTTGAGTCAGTGTACTGAAGATCATCCCAATGTGCATAGGCATCATCCAAGGTATTGAAGGCCCAGGTAGAGCAAAAAGGCAGAAGAAAAGGGAATTTGTGTTCTCTTCTGGTGCTGGAACATCCATCTAGTACAATGTTATTTACATTAGCCTGTGATGGTTTTATTTTTCTTACTTTAAAATGACTTAATAAACATTTAAAATATTCTCAATTTATGGTTTTTTAAAGATTTATCTATTTATTTGAAAGTCAGAGTCACACACAGGGAGAAGGAGGGGCAGAGAAAAAAGAGAGAGGTCTTCGATCTGCTGGTTCACGCCCCATTTGGCCACAATGGCTGGAGCTGCACTGATCTGAAGCCAGGATCCAGGATCCAGGATCCAGGATCCAGGATCCAGGAGCTTCTTCTGGGTCTCACACACAGGTGAAGGGGCCCTAGGACTTGGACCATCTTCCACTGCCCTCCCAGGCCATAGCAGAGAGCTGGATCAGAAGTGGAGCAGCCGGGACTAAAACTGGTGCCCATATGGGATGCTGGCACTGCAGGTGGCAGTCCCATCCACTGTGCCACAGTGCCAACCCCATCTCAATTTACATTTATAATGTACTGAGTATTATATACATTGTATATAATATATAGTGTATATATTATATAATATACTATATACATAGTATATACTATATAGTGTATATAGTATATAGAGTACTATATACATAGTATATAATATATAGTGAGTAATATATACATAGTACAGCCTATGTAACAAAAAGTCTTTGGGGTCTTTAATGATTTTGAGAATATAAATGGTGTCCCAAGACAAAAAAATTTGAGAATTTCTATGTTAGTACTTCTAGAAAATAAGTACACAGTAAAGTCAATACACTGTGCTGTTAGACAGTGTCAAGGGTCCTAAGAGAAAATGCAGCCAAATAAGGAAATAGGTAAAATGAATGATCAGTAAGAATCAGTGTCTGCAACCTGTGCTCTGGTTAAACTGAATCATCTAACATTCCCTGAACACAACTAGTGCTTTCCCACTTCCATGCCTTTGTAATGCTCTTCTTTCGCTTAGTTTGGCTTTCTTGCATGTTCATTTACTAAAATCTATTCTTTTAGGGCCCATTTCCAATGTTTGCGAGCCATGATTCCTTCCCTTATTTTCTTTCAACAGTAGTGATTTATCTCCCTTTTATTGTTTCCAGCCTCAAGAAAACATTTTGCTCGATTTCTCCCACTCTCATAATTTTCTGCCTTGTACAAATTTATAGTTATGTGTATACTACTCATATCATTCTTTAGTTTATGATTGCAGTTGGGAACTCTTGGTTATTTCCTTTGAATACCAAGCTTTACCTGTATCAGTGAAGCCTAGCAGTAACAGAAAACTTCCAAATAACTGCAGTTTCATCAAGATAGGCAGGTATTTTTCTCACATAGTCAGAGATAGGCAATCCAGGGCTCTTAGCTTCTGTTACTTCCAGCTCAGTGGTCCTCCATCCCAAGAGTGTGGTCCTCAGCTTCTACGAGGTGGCGTGTTTGATTCTGGAGGAAGAAGGGAGGGAGAAACAATGGTAGAGTGGGCTAACAGCATGCACTTACGTTCTTAAGATTCCTGGAAGCTGCAAATGTGGCACTTCTGTTTGTTTTCCATTGGTAGAACTTAGTTTTTTTTTTTTTAACTTTTATTTAATGAATATAAATTTCCAGTGTACAGCTTATGGATTACAATGGCTTCCCCCTCCCATAACTTCCCTCCCACCCGCAACCCTCCCCTCTCCCGCTCCCTCTCCCTTTCCATTCACATCAAGATTCATTTTCAATTCTCTTTATATACAGAAGATCAATTTAGTATAAAGATTTCAACAGTTTGCACCCACATAGAAACACAAAGTGAAACATACTGTTTGAGTACTAGTTATAGCATTAAATCAAAATGTACATTGGTAGAACTTAGTAACACGAGCATATCTAGCATCAGAGAAATGTATTGTTTATTGCTAGTGGTCTTTACTGCGGACAAAGGGGACAACAGATATTGGAAGACAACTTTTAATTTATTATACTTCCCAAAATGTCTACCACAGGTACTTATTCCAGGAAAACACCTAAAAATCACTTTTACCAGGTAAAGGATATTTCCTTCATTCTCACAATCATTTGTAGGGTAATGGATGCAGTGAAGAGTTAGTCTTACATTTGCTTGCTGTCTTTAAGGAATGTACTGGAAATGATTAAGGAACTTTATTTAATCATTGCATGGTTCACAAGTTGTTCAACTGTAGAATGGGAAGTTCTTTTAGACTTCCCAGCTTGTTGCTGTAATCATTTTATTTTCTTCTCACCCTTCACCACAGTGATAGAATTCTCTCAATTCTTCCTTGCCAGAAGAATCTTCAAACGTCATGGATCATATGATGTCCCTATTCTCAGCTGCTCTGTAAACTCATTGCCTCCTCTCAAAAGAAACCCATGGTGGCTTGATTTAGTTGTTGGGCTAGTCAGCTAGTCATCTTTTCTCAAAAGATCTCACTTATTTATTACTGGCCCAATCCACTAGTCGCAGCCCTAATCGAATATGACTAGCTGTGCACACGATGGTCACATCTTCAGCTTGATGTGGTGGTCAAAAAGATAGTGACATTGATACAGCATAAATATGTGTGCTGTCCACTCAAGTGCAATTCCTTATAGACTCAGCTTGGTTCCTCTCCAATGTCTCCTCTTGGAGCTACATCTGATTTTATTACTAGTTTTCATCTGGATCCATGGAGGAATAGGGCAGTTTTGTTTTAGTTTTCTGGCCAGGAATCTCTTGATTCTGAAGGTCTTGTGAGAAGACATGGTGAGGAAGTGTCAGGTACACTCACCATGATGGCAGAGGAAAGGAGAAAAGCAGCATATTTAATTTAGTTGTTGGGTTAGTCTGCATATTTTTTCCTCATAAAAGCAGAGGAAAGGACATTTGTAATTGCAAGGTACTAAAATTGCTGGGACATGGAACCACTTCCATATTACTTATTACATATTACTGTTCCATTACGTCTCAATACATGCAGATCTTAATAAATTATGAAGCCTACAGCTTTGAGGAGACTTCAAAAAGTTCACAGAAAACAGAATTAAAAGATAAGTTCATTTTGCTGCAAAATAATTGAAATTCCTTCATACAAGAGGTCTTCAAAATTTTCATAGAAAATGAGTCTCATGAAAAAAGTTTGCAGGAATTTTAAATTTTTTTGCACCAAAATAAATTTATCTTTTAATTTCATTTTCCCACACATGTTTTGAAGTGTTTCATAAGTTTGTGCCTGGATCTTTATTTCCCAAAAATATTTCATTGCAATCTATAGAAGTATCTTCTGTCCCACATTTGCCTTTTCTTCAACACCTTCCCGCAGCACTGACTTGGCTCTCAGAACTTTGAGGAAGTCTCTCCTCCACAAAGTCTGAGATTCCACAGGACTGTATTTATATTCACAATAGCCCATCTGGTCATACTAAGAAGTCCATAGCCTGAAAATAAAGAAACCTGTGGTTTTAGGATATTGGGAATTCTTCCAGAGGCTAATTTTTAGGGAAAAGCTGAAGTAAAAGGAAGAATCTGTTAGAATAGAATTTACTGTTTGATTGATTTTTCTTTGTATGTGTCTTATTCCCTTTGGATTGTGCCATTTTTGAATACCACAACTGTGTCTGATGGATGGTTTTTAGCTGTTAAGTGAAACAAAATTTCTAAAGATTGAGACAATGATGATGACATTGGATTTCTTTGACAATGGGATGAGTTTTTCATGAAAGAAATGGTTAATATATTGGCACTTCATTTGTTCATTAATATTGCAAATACTTGGTGAGCACCAACCAAGTGCCTAGCACTGTCATAGACCATGAGAGACACGATGCACATTAGTATAGTCTCTGTCCATATGGTCTTCATAGTATGGAAGATAAAGACAAAGAAACAATAACTAGGAAACAATTCTAGTAAAATAGGATAAATACTTCTTGGGGGAAGCACAGACCATTAAAAGAGTAGTCGAGTGGCATTTAACTTAGCCATAGGCTTTAACTCAACTGGGACCCTCCAAGTCCTATGTAATGAGTAGTGCTAGGATTATGCTCATTTTCAAGTTAAAAACTAGGTTGAAAAATACCAGCAAGACAGAAGTTCCCATTGACTTGGGTCTGGGCTTTTGATTCCACACTCAGTGCACTTACCATCACCCCACAAAGCAGCTGGAGTGCCAGACTGTGAGGCTGGCTCTGCTGCATCTGCTTCCAGTCTGTGGTTCCTTCAGTTAAGCTTACAACTCTCATTGGCATCAATTAATTAATTCTTGGCATCCACCAAAGGTGCCTGGAAGCCATACGGTGTTCTGGCTATTATGGCCCTTATAGTTCTTTAACTAATCTAGTATTCACGCTGGGAACAGTTCCAGCAATTAGGAAAGGGGCCAAGGGGTCTTTCAAGCCAACATAGAAACACAGAAACTCAACCATAAAGCCTTATTAGGATGAGCCACGAAGCAAGAGTCTGCTCAGTGGTCTGTTTTCCTGTCTTAGTAAGTGGAAGTCAGAGTCCACAAAACGAAAGTAACATTAAAGTGTCCAGAGTTAATTTACTTTATGCTTATACCCTAAGTTGAACAGAGGAGTGAACACCGCTGTTGGGCAGAACATTTCTGCCTTGTTCTGTATTTTCTGTATTTCCTCTTTCTTAACCATTTTTGAGCTTGTTGAAACTTTCCAAGTGACATTAGAGTCTTTCAGGGAAAAGGAAACTTGGACAATGTTGGGGAGGTGGTGATAATTGTTTCTTTAAAGATCATAGGATTTTGGAGTCAACCTGTAATATTGTCCTAGCACTTTTGTTTTCTGGTTCTATCAACTTTCTAGTTTCTTGGGAAATACAAGAAATTCCTTAAGCTTCAGTTTGTTCATAGGCTAGTTGTGAGGATTAGAGGAAAGACCTGTAATACAGCTACATGTAGTACAGTGCCAGGCACATAATTAGCTCTCTATAAATAGGGAATATCACTATGGTTAAACACTTTGCCCTGGGGACTCATAGCAAACACTAAGATATTTTCTGAGCCTGATCTTTCTGGCAATACCAGTCCCTCTAGACTTAACATCATTATTTTATTTTATTTTTTATTGTTTTTTCAAATACAGCTCAAGTCCCTGTAAATTCTTTTCATTATTTATTTATTTACTTACTTATTTATTTTTAAGGAATACACATTTCATAAGTACAACTTTAGGAATATATTTATTCTTCCCACCATTCCTGTCCTCCTTCCCATACTCCCACCTCTCTTCCACCTCCCTCTCCCCTTCCCAGTCCCATTCTCCATTAAGATTAAATTTCTTTTTCTTTTAAAGATTTATTTTATTTATTTGAAAGGCAGAGTTATAGAACAGGGTGGAGTCAGAGAGAGAGAGAGAGAGAGAGAGAGAGAGAGAGGTCTTCCATCTGTTGGTTCACTCCGCAAATGACCGCAACGGCCAGAGGTGAGCTAATCTGAAGCCAGGAGCCAGGAGCTTCCTCCAGGTCTCCCATGTGGGTGCAGGGGCCCAAGGACTTAGGCCATCCTCCGCTGCTTTCCCAGGCCACAGCAGAGAGCTGGATTGGAAGTGGAGCAGCCAGGACTCGAACAGGCGCCCATATGGGATGCCAACGCTGCAAGCCACTGCTTTAACCTGCCGTGCCACAGCTCTGGCCCCAAGATTAATTTTCAATTAACTTTGTACACAGAAGACCAACGCTATACTAAGTAAAGATTTCAACAATTTACACACATACACACACAATATAAAAAACTATGGGAAACCCGGAAGAAGCTCCTGGCTCCTGGCTTCGGATTGGCACAGCTCTGGCTGTTGCGGCCATCTGGGGATTAAACCAGTGGATGGAAGACATCTGTCTCTGTCTCTACCTCTGTACCTCTGTAACTTGTCTTTCAAATAAATAAAATATCTTAAAAAAACTGTTTGAGAACAAGTTTTTTTTTTCACAGTTGAAGGTTTTTTTTTTTTATTTAGTAAATATAAATTTCCAAAGTACAGTTTATGGATTACAATGGCTTCCCCCCATAATTTCCCTCCCATTCGCACCCCTCACATCTCCCGCTCCCTCTCCCTTTCCATTCACATCAAGATTCATTTTCAATTATCTTTATATACAGAAGATCGATTTAGTATATATTAAGCAAAGATTTCATCAGTTTGCACCCACACAGAAACAACAAATCCAATTTTCCCAGCACCATTTATTGAATAGATTGTCTTTACTCCAGGAATTGGTTTTGGATCCTTGATCAAATATAAGTTGGCTGTAGATGTTTGGGTTGATTTCTGGTGTTTCTATTCTGTTCCATTGGTCTATCCATCTGTTCCTGTACCAGTACCACGCTGTTTTGATAGCTACTGCCCTGTAGTATGCCCTGAAATCTGGTATTGTGATGCCTCCGGCTTTGTTTTTGTTGTACAAGATTGCTTTGGCTATTTGAGATCTTCTGTGTCTCCATATGAATTTCAGCATCATTTTTTTCAGATCTTGATTGGTACCGCATTGAATCTGTAAATTGCTTTTGGAAGAATGGACATTTTGATGATGTTGATTTTTCCATTTTTTGGTATCCTCTTCTATTTCTTTCTTTAAGGTGTTGTAATTTTCATCGTAGAGATCTTTAACATCCTTGGTTAAGTTTATTTCAAGGTATTTGATTGTTTTTGTAGCTATTGAGAATGGGATTGATCTTAGAAGCTCTTCCTTAGCTGCGGCATTGTCTGTGTATACAAAGGCTGTTGATTTTTGTGCATTGATTTTATATCCTGCTTCTTTTCCAAACTCTTCTGTGATTTCTAATAGTTTCTTAGCAGAGTTCTTTGGATCCTCTAAATAAAGAATTATATCATCTGCAAAGAGGGATAGTTTGAGTTCTTCTTTCCCAATTTGTATCCCTTTAATTTCTTTTTCTTGCCCAATAGCTCTGGCTAAGACTTCCAGAACTATATTGAATAGCAGTGGTGAGAGTGGGCATCCCTGTCTGGTACCAGATCTCAGTGGAAATGCTTCTAACTTTTCCCCATTCAATAGGATGTTGGCTGTGCGTTTTTCATAAATTGCTTTGATTGTACTGAGGAATGTTCCTTCTATACCCAGTTTGCTTAGGGTTTTCATCATGAAAGGGTGTTGTATTTTATCAAATGCTTTCTCTGCATCTATTGAGAGAATCATATGGTTTTTCTTCTGCAGTCTGTTAATGTGGTGTATCACGTTGATTGTTTTGCGAACATTGAACCATCCCTGAATACCAGGGATAAATCCCACTTGGTCTGGGTGGATGATCTTTCTGATGTGTTTTTACATTCTATTGGCCAGAATTTTACTGAGGATTTTTGCATCTATGTTCATCAGGGATATTGTTCTGTAATTCTCTTTCAATGCTGCATCTTTTTCCGGCTTAGGAATTAAGGTGATGCTGGCTTCATAGAAAGAATTTGGAAGGATTTTCTCTTTTTCGATTGCTCTGAATAGTTTGAGAGAATTGGAGTTAGTTCTTCCTTAAATGTCTGGTAGAATTCAGCAGTGAATCCATCTGGTCCTGGGCTTTTCTTTGTTGGGAGGGCCTTTATTACTGTTTCAGTTTCTGTCTCAGTTATGGGTCTGTTTAGGTTTTCTATGTCTTCCTGGCTCAATTTAGGTAGGTTGTATGTGTCCAGAAATCTATCCATTTCTGATAGATTTCCCTGTTTGCTGGCATACAAGTCCTTGTAGTAATTTCTGATGATTCTTTTTGTTTCTGTGGTGTCTGTTGTTACGTTTCCTTTTTCATCTCTGATTGTATTGATTTGAGTCTTTTCTCTTCTTTTTTTAGTTAGTTGGGCCATTGGGGTGTCAATTTTGTTTATTTTTTCAAAAACCAGCTCCTTGTTTGGCTATTTTTTGTAATTTTTTTTTTTGATTCAATCCTGTTGATTTCTTCTCTGATTTTAATTATTTCTCTTCTCCTACTGGGTTTGGGTCTGGTTTGCTGCTGATTTTCTAGATTCTTGAGATGAACTGAAAGCTCATCTATTTGGTGCCTTTCCAATTTCTTGATGTAGGCAACTATTGATATAAACTTTCCTCTTAACACTGCTTTTGCTGTATCCTATAGGTTTTGGTATGATGTGCTGTTATCCTCATTTACTTCCAGAAAATTTTTGATTTCTCTTTTGATTTCTTCTATGACCCATTGTTCATTCAGGAGCATGTTATTCAGTCTCCATGTGTTTGCACGTGCTCTAGGGATTCCTGAGTTGCTAATTTCCAACTTCATTCCTTTATGGTCTGAGAAGCTGCATGGTATGATTCTAATTCTTTTGATTTTGGTGAGACTTGCTTTATGGCTTAGAGAAGGTTCCATGTACTGCTGAGAAGAATCTAAATTCTTTATGTATAGGATGAAAAGTTCTGTAGATATCTGTTAGGTCCATTTGAGCTATAGTGTCATTTAAATCTACTGTCTCCTTGTTAATCTTCTGTCCTTTTGATCTGTCTATCTCTGAGAGTGGAGTATTGAAGTCTCCCAGTACTATTGTATTGGGGCCCAAGTCTCCCTTTAATTCCCTTAATAAGTCTTTTAAATAAACCAGTGTCCTGTAATTAGGTGCATATACATTGATAATCGTTATATCTTCCTGTTGAATGGATCGCTTAATCATTAGATAGTGCCCCTCTTTGTCTCTCCTAACAGTTTTTGTAGTAAAGTTTATGTTATCTGATAATAAGTTGGCTATGCCCGCTCTTTTTTCATTTCTGTTGGCATGGTATATCTTTTTCCAGCCTTTCACTTTCAGTCTGTGTGCATCTTTGTTAGAAAGATGTGTTTCTTGTAAGCAGCAAATAGATGGATTTAATTCCTTAACCCAATCAGCCAATCGGTGTCTTTTAACTGGATTTTCCAGGCCTTTAACATTTAATGTGACTATCAATACGTAGTAACTTTGCCCTACCATTTTTGGGTTTCCTGTGATCTTTTGCTGTGAGGTTTCCTTCCTTTACCTTCTTTCATATTGGTGACCATGTTTCTGTGTTTCTGCGAGTATCACATCTTTAAGCATCTTTTGCAGGGCTGGACGAGTGGCAACAAATTCTTTCAATTTCTGTTTGCTGTGAAAGGTCTTTCTTCCCCCTTCATTCACAAATGAGAGCTTTGCAGGATATAATATTCTGGGCTGGCAGTTATTCTCTCTTAGTACCTGGGCTATATCTCGCCATTCCCTCCTCGCTTGTAGGGTTTCTGATGAGAAGTCAGCTGTGAGTCTAATTGGGGATCCTCTGAGGGTGGTCTGACGTTTCTCTCTTGCACATTTTAAGATCTTTTCTTTATGTGTCACTCTGGTGAGTTTAATTACAATGTGTCATGGTGAGGATCTCTTTTGGTCATGTTTACTAGGGGTTCTATGAGCTTCCTGTACTAAGATGTCTCTGTCCTTCTCCAGAGCCGGGAAGTTCTCTGCAAGTATCTCACTAAAAAGGCCTTCTAATCCTTTCTCCCTCTCCATGTCTTCAGGTACTCCTAGGACCCGAATGTTGGGTTTTTTAATAGTGTCCTGTAAATTCCCGACAATATTTTTTAGATTTCTAATTTCCTCAACAGGTTTGCCTGTTTCCTTTCCTGTTCTCTGTCTGTCTTCTAAGTCCGACATTCTCTCTTCTGCTTCACCCATTCTGTTTTTAAGGCTCTCTAATGTGTCATTTGATTTATTGAATTCTTCATTTCATTATGGTTTCTCGTCACTATCACAGTTTCATGTTCCACTAGTTGTTTCATTTCATTTTGATTCCTCCTTAATATTTCATTTTCACGCGTGAGAGTTTCTATCTTGTCCATTAAGGATTTCTGTAGTTCAAGAATTTGTTTTTGAGAGCTTCTTAATGATCTTACCAATTTTTTGAGATCCGCTTCTTGCATTTCTTCTATCTCATCATCTTCATAATCTTGAATTGGGGTGTCTTTTTTATTTGGGGGCATCATAGTGTCTTCCTTGCTCTTGTTACCTTGGTTTCTACGTTTGTTTGGCATCTTGGAGGTGTGGCCAAAGAGCTCTGTTTGGTTCTTCAGGGTTGTTCTCTGGCTTGCTCTCTTGCTTTTTTTTTTTTTTTTTTTTTTTAGACTCAGTTGGGAAGAAATTCCACACAGCTCACCGGGTTGCCTAGGTTACAGAGTTTGTTTTACATATGTAAAATGGTGCCTGCTCTTTGTCTTGCTCGGCTTTGTATGGTGAGTGGAAAGAGAGGCTAGTGATACTGCCAGTTCCCCTTATTTATCGCTTGCTTTTTTTTCTCTCCTCCAGTCAGCCTGGTGCAGTTCCTCCACCTCACCCCCCCCTCCCGCCCCTTGTGAGTTCAGACCACGCTCTAACCTTCCTGGCCAATGTCTTGAGTTACCTTTCCTTCCAGTGCTGGGGCTCAAATTCTGCGGCTGGGCTTCTGTGGCTGGGCTCGCTGGGTTCCCCGCTCTCGCATCTCCCGCGGCTCCCTCGGCACAGTGCCGCGCGGCTCCCTCGGCGTGGCAGTGGGTCACCTTGCTCTCCCCATAGATCTTCTGTGTCACATCCACTAGATCCGGAAGAATTTCCTCTGCAGTTTTTTTTCTGAGTCTCTTCCTGAGGGTACAGTAACTCCACTTTTGTTAATCTATCTTTTCCCGGACTGTTGGTGCGTGCCCACACTCTTCCGCCATCTTGGCTCCACCCCTAACTGAATTCGAAAAGTTCTGTAGATATCTTTTAGATCCATTTGGGCTATAGTGTCATTTAAATCTACTGTCTCCTTGTTGATCTTCTGTCCTGTTGATCTGTCTATTTCTGAGAGTGGAGTATTGAAGTCCCCCAGTACTATTGTATTGGAGTCTAAGTCTCCCTTTAAGTCCCTTAATAAGTCTTTTAAATAAACTGGTGCCCTGTAATTAGGTGCATATACATTGATAATCGATATATCTTTCTGTTGAATGGATCCCTTAATCATTAGATAGTGCCCCTCTTTGTCTCTCCTAACAGTTTTTGTGGTAAAGTTTATGTTGTGTGATATTAAGATGGCTACGCCCACTCTTTTTTCATTTCTGTTGGCATGGTATATCTTTTTCCAGCCTTTCACTTTCAGTCTGCATGCAACTTTGTTGGAAAGATGAGTTTCTTGTAAGCAGAAAATGGATGGATTTTGTTCCTTAACCCAATCAGCCAATCTGTGTCTCTTAACTGGACAGTTCAGGCCATTAATGTTCAATGTGACTATTGATAAGCAGTAACTTTGCCCTGACATTTGCCAAAGATATTTTCTAATAATGCTTTGGACTTCCTGTGATCTTTTGCTGTGAGGTTTCCTTCCTTTACCTTCTTTCATATTGATGACCATGTTTCTGTGTTTCTGTGTGTAACACATCTTTAAGCATCTTTTGCAGGGCTAGATGAGTGGCGACAAATTCTTTCCATTTCTGTTTGCTGTGAAAGGTCTTTATTTCACCTCCATTCAAATGAGAGCTTTGCAGGATATAATATTTTGGGCTGGCAGTTTTTCTCTTAGTACCTGGGCTATGTCTCACCATTCCCTTCTAGCTTGTAGGGTTTCTGATGAGAAGTCATCTGTGAGTTAATTGGAGATCCTCTGAGAGTAATCTGACGGTTCTCTCTTGCACATTTTAAGATCTTTTCTTTATGTTTCACTGTGTTGAGTTTGATTACAACATGTCATGGTGAGGATCGCTTTTGGTCATGTTTATTAGGGGTTCTATGAGCTTCCTGTACTAGGATGTCTCTGTCCTTCTCCAGAGCCGGGAAGTTCTCTGCAAGTATCTCACTAAAAAGGCCTTCTAATTCTTTCTCTCCATGCCTTCAGGGAATCCTATTACCCTAATGTTGGGTTTTTTAATTGTATCCTGTTGATTCCTGACAATATTTTTTAGATTTCTAATTTCCTCTTATTTTCTTTTGTTTGACTTATACTTTCCTGTTCTCTGTCTTCTAAGTCCGATATTCTCTCTTCTGTTTCACTGACTCTGTTTTTAAGGCACTCTGATGTGTTTGTCATTTGATCTATTGAGTTCTTCATTTCATTTTGATTTCTCTTCACTATCATACTTTCCTGTTCTACTAGTTTCTGCGTTTCATTTTGATTCCTCCTTAAGATTCCATTTTCTCTCCAACATGGGAAGCGGGATACACAGCAGACCCATAGAATAGCAGATGTCCTAAATAGCACTCTGGCCTCAGAATCAGCCCTTAAGGCATTCGGATCTGGCTGAAGAGCCCATGAGAGTATTTTAGGCATGGAAAGCCAAGACACTCTGGAAAAAAAAAAAGAAGACCTAAATGAAAGATCTCTGCGAGTGAGATCCCAGTGGAAAGAACGGGGCCATCAAAGAAGGAGGTACCTTTCTCTGAAGGGAGGAGAGAACTTCCACTTTGACTATGACCCTGTCGGAATAAGATCAAAGTCGGTGTACCCTAAAGGCTTCCATAGCCTCGGCAACTCATGACTAGAGCCTAGGGAGATTACTGACGCCATAAACAAGAGTGTCATATTGTTAAGTCAACAACAGGAGTCACTGTGTATTTACTTCTCATGTGGGATCTGTCCTTAATGTGTTGTCCAATGTGAATTAATGCTATAACTAGTACTGAAACAGTAGTTTTACACTTTTTGTTTCTGTATGGGTGCAAACTGATTAAATCTTTACTTAGTATATACTGAAGGGTTTTCTGTATATAAAGATAATTGAAAATGAAAAAAAAACAAACTTGGTTTTAAATTGGAAATTGCATAGAAAAATAATCAATTTTTAAAAAATATCATGTAGGATCTCTGTCCTTAATGTGCTGTACATTGTGATTTAATGCTATAACTAGTATTCCAACAGTATTTTTCACTTGGTGTTGCTATGTGAGGACAAACTGTTGAAATCGTTACCTAATATATACTAAACTGATATTCTGTATATAAAGAGAATTGAAAATGAATCTTGTTGTGAATGGAAGTGGAGAGGGAGCAGGAAAGGGGAGGGTTGTGGGTGGGAGGGAAGTTTGGGTGGGGGGAAGCCATTGTAATCCATAAGCTGTACTTTGGAAATTTATATTCATTAAATAAAAGTTTAAAAAAAGATTTCATTTTATTGAAGGAGATTTTCTATCCTGTCTAGTAAGGAATTCTCTACCTCAAGCATTTGTTTTTGAAAACTTCTAATTGTTCTTATCATAAATTTTTGAAATCATTATCTTGCATTTCTTCCATCTCATCATCTTCATAATCTTGGCTTGGGGTGTCTTGTTCATTTGGGAGTGCCATAATGTCTTCCTTGTTCTTTTTTCCATGGTTTCTGCTTTTGTTGCTTGGCATTGTGGAGATATTCTTTGGATTCTTCTTCCCTCACTGTGGTGTTTTTTTTTTTTTTCTTGTTATACTATGACTGTATTAAGTGGACTGTCTGCTTTTGATTGAGCCTTAGCAGCTTGAGATTGGTGTGGCCTTAGAGCTCTGTTTGGTTCCTCAGAGTTAAGGGTGTGCCGAAGGTGACACTCCCAGGTTATGCGTGGTAAATCTCTTTCTTTCTTTCTTTCTTTCTTTGATTCAAAAGGGAAGTAATTCCACACAGCTGAGCGGAATTGGAGGTAGTTAGCAGGCGAATGATATACCCACAGGAGCCAGAGATCAGAAGCTCTTTCCCAAGGACCACTCAGGGAATCTGTGCTGCCCTCTGTGTGGGCTCAAATTCTTCTGCAGTCTCCCACTGGGTTGCCAAGGTTACCGAATTGTAGAGTCTCTGGAGAGTACTCAAGTGAATTTCGTGAGTTCTCTCCCCCACAGTCTCTTTTTTTCTCAGTCTCAGTTCATTAGCACCACACATTCACTAGGTCCTAATCTCCTGCTATTTAACACCACCCCCCCACCCCGAGTCAGGTTTTTCTGCTTGGCTGAGGGCCGATGCAGACCTGAGGTTGCCTTGCTTATAACATATGTCCAAAATGGCGCCTGCTCTTTGTCTTGCTCGCTTTTGAGAGGTGAGCGGAGAGAGAGAAACTCGTGTCCACATCGGTCACTTTTTTTTTTCTCTCTCTTCTCGTTAGCCTAGTGAACTTTTCCCCACGGGGTTTCAAGCCTCGTTCACTCTAGTCTCCTCTTTCCACTTGCCCGCCAGTGTCTCGGGCTATTGAGGTTCGGCTCACCTCATGTTCCAGTGCTGGTGTGTTGATTCTGCCACTGGTGTCCCGAACCGTGGGCTCCCACACTCTCCATGCAGGTCCAATGTGAATCACTAGTTCTGGAAGAGTTTCGTCTGCTGTTTCTTCCCCTACTCTTCCTTGAACCTGCAGTATCTCCACTTTTATTAAACTATCTCTTCCTGGACTATCAGTGTGCTCCCCTCCTATTCCGCCATCTTGCTGCTCTACCTTGAGAACAAGGTTTACAGTTAATTTTCATAATACAACTTATTGAGGACAGAGGTCCCACATGGGAAGTCAGTGCACAGTGACTCCTGTTGTTAACAATTAACACTTATGTATGACATCAGTGACCACCCGAAGCTCTTAACATGAGCTGCATAGGCTATGGAAGCCTTTTGAGTCCACAAACTTCATCATCATTTGCACAGGTTCATAAGCGAAGTGGAAGTTCTCTTCTCCCTTTAGAGAAAAGTACATCCTTCTTTGATGGCAACTTATTTCTGCTGGGGTCTTACTCTCAGAGATCTTTCATTTAGGTAATTTTTTGCCACAATGTCTTGGCTTTCCATGCCTGAAATGCTCTCACAGGCCTTTCAGCCAGACCAGGAAGCCTTAAGGGCTGATTCTGAGAATAGAACACAATTATTTTAAATGTATTGGTCTGTATCGCCCAAAGTTATGGCCTTTATGATGAGTTAATCTACAAATATAAGTGCTCAGTACTATTAATTTATAATCTATCTGTGGAGACAGATTATAGGCAATAAAATTAGGAAAAATGAGTGTGATGGCTAAGTCATCACAATGAGTGACACAGGATCACAATTGGTAATACAGGATTTCAGATTAAAAAAATGTGGCCATGGGCTGGGATTTTTGAAGAACTGGAAAGACACTGTCAATAATTTACCATTGTAAGGACTAGTTTGTAGAGAACTAGATCCTGGAGGCAAAACCAGTATGTTGGGACAGTGGATAAAGGCATAGAAGAATGATTGAAATTTAGGTATTGCTGCACAAAACATAGTGTTCCAATGGTAATGGAAATAGGTCGGAGTCCAAGTAAATATTTGGTGAAAAGGTTAAGATAAAGCATCAAGATACCCAACAACTAGGCAGTGTCTAGTGATGGGGATTTTGATATCAACATTCAAAAATTGAGGCAGTTGTGAATAGTACGTCCTCAGCTCTCTAAGTTACACTTTCTTTGGCAGAGGATTTGGGGAATGATTCCAGCCGGTGAAGGTTGTTAGGCTCTAACAACTGTGCTGGTGATGGTGGGGTGAGATACAGACAGTGTAAAAGATTTGAAGACTAAGTGCATGGGATCTTAGGATAATATCCCAAAGTCCCTGGATCATCTGTTTCAAAATCACCTAGGAGGATTGTAATAAACACAGATAATTAGGATAGCTGGAGATGGGCTGAGGATATCCATTTAATAGATTTTCCAGGCCTCCAGGAGAGCAATTTTGGTTGCCTAGTCTTCCCACACCCACAGCTGGCTCTTGTTAACTGGTCTTCCTTGAAAATGAAATGTTGTTATGTGACCTGGCTGAGTATTCACAGGCAGAGCCCAGGTTGCACTGTGATTTTTATTTTTCTTTCTTGTGGTTTGAACACTTAACATGAGATTTACCTTCTTAATGCATTTTTAATTGTACCGCACAGTGTTGTGAGCTATTTAGGCACAGTATTGCACAGCACTTCTCTAGAGCTTATACATGTTGTGGAGCTGAAACTTTCTATCTGTTGAACAGCAACTCCCCCTTGTCTTCTTCCCCCATACCTTGGCAACGACGATTTTATTGTCTGCTTCTAGAGTTTGACTGAGATATCTCAGATAAATGGAGTCATGAGTATTTCTCCTTAAATAGAACTACCATATGGTCCAGCAATCTCACTTTTGGGTATATTCCAAAAGAATTGAAATTAGTGTTTCAAAGAGATATTTACACTCCCACGATCATTGCAGCGTTTTTCATAATAGCTAGGAGTTGAAGCAACGTAACAATTGAGCAATCAATAGATAAATGGATAAAACAAATGTCATATATGCATATAGTGGAATATTAATCAGCTTTAAAAGAAGGAAATCCTGCCATATGTGAAGACATGGGATGAACTTTGAGGACATTAAGCTCTGTGATTTAAAAAAATCATCTATATGCACTCTTTCTCTGTGTACACTGAAGAGGGGCTCCTCTCAAGCATACGAGCTGTTGAGGGCAGAGCTAGTATCTTGTCTTTTCCCCAAATAGAACCTGGAACCAGGATTTATGATCCTAATTTTTTGCTATATGGATTCTTATCATTAAAGTCCTGATGTCCCATTTCTCCACTCTGTGAAAAACTCTTCTTTTAGAATTAATAAATACTTTAGAAAGTCCTGTGAATTAAAACAAAGTTAAAAAGATATTAAACTGACTCTGTTTTTCCATTTCTTCACTCTTTCCTACCTATTCAATTCTCTACAAATCAAACAAACATATTCTCTGCCAATAAACTCTATGTTTATAGAATAACAGCAATGACAAATCATGTGGTCTAATTTTTCCTGATTGTGAAGATCAGAAATAAAAACACCTAGGTAATGTTCTTTTCAATGGCACCAGCTCTATGTGTATCCTGTAGTGGATAATATCACTTTCCTGTGCCTTAATTATTGTACCATTAGGGAGTTGGACTAGACTCTTTCTGTATAATTCTGTTAAGAATCAGAAGTTCTGTAAGTTATGCAAGACTGATGACTTTTCTTTTTATGTGAGGAGAAAATTTGAGTGTAACTCTGTAAAAGTCTTAATTTTGACAAATATATTGATATGATATTCTAATAATAGGGGGAGCTGAGTGTAGGGTGTATGGGAACTCTTTGTACTACAAAATTTTTTGTAAATTCAAATACATTTTGAAATAAAAAGCTTATTTAAAAAACTTTAAAAAGTCAATTCATCTGTGTAATGGGTATCATTTATTGCTTCTTTGGTATCTATTTCTTCATTTCTCCAAGAGTCTTTGGTTTTTGTCTTTAGGGTTATATTCCACTTTGCTAAGCTATGTAGCTGGCATGGAGTGCATACCACATCTGGCTTCAGAGTGGGTTCCTGGCTGGCTCAAAGCAATCAGAGAATCCAATTCCTGTGGTGTGACAATTGATTGTGGAATGGGCATCCGGCCTAATTCAAACTGAGAAGGAAGGAAATTCCTTTGCTCGGGGCCCTAGGACAAGAGGCTTCTTTTTCTCCTGGGAGAGCTGCCCAAAGAGCTTCTCTTCCGGGTGAAGCAGAAGGAAGAAGCAAGTGTGACAGAGAATACCTGTAACTACCAGGCAGCTGTGGGCAGCAGACTGTCAACTGATGGATGGAGCCCAGAGAATGCCAAAGAAAGGAGCTACACGCTGGTGCCTGACACTCTGGGGCAACAATGCCTGAAATAGTCCCTGGCCTTTAAGCACGTGTGAGCCAATGAAGTCCTAGTTTTATAGGTTTAAACACACTTAAAGTGGTTGTTCCTTTACCATCAACTTAAAAGATTTTTAATTTCTTTTCAGGTTTTGTGGAATATATTCTTGAGTATGCATATTTTTATCCTCATACAATTAAACTCTTGATGATTTGTGCATTTTTATTACTGTTATCTCCTAAATTATCAACTGTGAAATCTTGAAGACAAAAATTAAAATAAGATTCAGAGCCTGTCACATAAAAGTTGCTTCACAGAAATTTGTTGGATGAATGAAAGTGAAAAACAAGTCCTGGAGGAGAAATGCTTTGGGGAGGTAAGTTGATGAGGAGGGTACGGGGTGATTGTCAACCTTAAACTGCTGAGTAACCACAGGCAAGATTGTCTTCTCCTGTGAGATGTTAGCTTGCATTCTTTTCCTTGCAACTTAAAATTTAGGCAGAGGGAAAGACTCAGAATCATGAAGTAAATTTTGTTTCAGTTCAATCAATGGATTAATATTTTTTCATTTTATTTTTACCTAGTCATCTTTTATTTAAGGTATACCAAACTTCAAGCATTTCATATATACACATTTAGTTCAATGGATTGATTTAACAGATAATTGAAATGTCCCTGTCCCCAAGAGTTTCCAATTTTAAGGGAAGACTGATAAATTAGTAATAATAACAGAGTTGATGAGTATAATGAGAGAGGAAATACAGAGTTGTGAGAACAGAGCAAGGGGACCTAACCATGACCAGGAAGAGGCAAGCAGAGAGCTGGATAATGAGCAGACACTAGTTAGACAAAGACTGGGAGAGAAGGGTGGTTGTTCCGTGCTATAACCCAAGGCTACAGGGAGTGAGCAGCCACGAGGACCTGCGCGAGGATGAGTAGGAGCACCGTGCCTGAGGATCATGAGGCCCCTGCCCCAGTATTTTCCTTCAGGTGTCTGCACTGTTCCCTCTGCTTCTCTCTGACTGCAGCCCCTCTGCTTTTAAAACACCTTTACACTGGGAAAAAGTTCGAAACGGGCACTGCTTGTTCCCAGAACTGTTTCCAGCTCTACCTTGGTAACAATTTGTTTTTCTTGGTAGACTAATTCTCTCTTTAGTTATGGCATGGGTTTTTGGTAGTTATGACTGCCTGTAAATCACCACTGATTTCAGCTGTTACATCTTCACAGTGGGATCCAGCACGGCAGTGGTGGGCTCTAGCAGTCTTGCTGGGACTGGCTTCTCCTTGGCAAGCAGCAACCCAGGGCTCATGCTGTGTCCCTTCACTGGGATCTTTTGTGTGGCCAGAACACACTCAGCACTTATCCCAGTGGTGAGTAGCTGCTCATTCTCATGTACAACTGCCTCTATGTCCTCATTTTTTTTAAAGGTTTATTTTATTTATTTAAAAGGCAGAGTTATATAGAGAGGTAGAGCCAGAGAGAGAGAGAGAGAGAGAGAGAGAGAGAGAGAGAGAGAGGTGTCTTCCATCCACTGGTTCACTCTCCAAATGACTGCAATGGACAGAGCTGAGCTGATTTGAAGCCAGGAGCTGGAAGCTTCTTCCGGGTCTCCCGTGTGGGTGCAGGGACCCAAGGACTTAGGCCATCTTCTACTGCTATCCCAGGCCACAGCAGAGAGCTGGATAAGAAGTGAAGCATCTGGGACTTGAACCAGCATCCATATAGGATGCTGGTGCTGCAGGCTGGGACTTTAACCCGCTGTGCCACAGTGCCGGACCCTTTGTCCTCATTCTTCCAATGATGGCTTTTGAATTTAAGCAGTAGTAACATTGAATTATTAGGGAAAATGTAAAGTCAAAGAAGTTTTATGTGTGTATAAATACGTATGCATATATGTATTACCAAGAAGGTGCTAATTTATATACCAACCCTAAGAGCCTCAGCATTCCTCAAATAGGCTTCTGGATTCTGTTTGCATAAGAACTTGACAGTTGCCTTGAAAACATAATAAAGGGAATTTGGAATTGTTGATCGGCCCTCAAGGTAAAATTCTTTAGCAAATTGTTTAAGACCGTGTGTGTATGCATGTGTACACTTGTGTGAATGCGTTGATGTGGGATATGGGGAGGATGTGCATAATTATGACGATCCTGAGGTTTGGGGAGAAAGATCAAGATGTCTTTGCTTCCGTGGAGTAACAATTTATGGTCAGTAGGAGGGGAATTTTTGAGCAGGTTATTTGAGATGCCACTGAAATGTTTTCTAACTTAGCCCAGGCAGTAGCTTTTCTCAAGTTATTTGGAAGACAGCCTTGCCGCAAACTAAAAGGATGAGGCTACCCTTTATAAGATTTATTAACAAATGGAGAAAACGAGCTAGTCTGATAGAGGCTGCAATGACGGCAGGAGAATTCTCCCTTATATTTGTGAGAGTAGCAGGCTCAACCAGGAGCCTGGTGGCTAACACTGAGGGGCTGCAGGGAAGAGCATTCATGTTATTGTGGCAGCATCGCTAGCGACATAATTCAGTGTTATAAGGAAAGACTTCAGCCCCTTCAGGAGGGAAGAAGGCAAAGTCTCGGATCCATAGTGATTCCTTTCAGTGGTGACTTGGAACCCTGTTAAACCAGAATCTTAACAGTAATAATAAATGCCTTGTTACAGTGCTTTGAGCTAAGTCCTTACCCGAGTCCTTTTTATTTATTCCTCCAAGGTTAAATTGTTCTAGTTGACCTACCAAGGCCCAGGTTGAGGAACTGAGCCCAGGCAGCCAGCCCCAGAGCTAGCGAGCATAAACATTATGCTATATGGTTTTCACCACTTGCCTTAGTGTCAGTGAGCTTTTCCTCGTCTGGATGTGCACATTATGTAGGTGAGGCCCTGGCCAGCCTCTTATCAAGCTGTGTCATTAATGGGGAGGATAAGAGGAGGATATCACTAGAAATCTTTACTTGGAACATCCCTTGTCCATGCCAGGACCACAGAAGTTATTCAAGAATATTTGAGTGAAGAATGAAAGAATCCTGCTTATGGTAGTGTGAGGACCTCATTTTTGAGTACTGTGCACTCGAACAACTCATTCTAATGACAAAATGCAGAGACTGTTTATATTCATAAACTGACTTGCTTACTGTGGGCTGATAAAATGGAGTGTTTTTTTTTTTGGTACTCTAGCCAGGAAAATGACATTTATTTGGAAAAAATAATAAAACCTAAGCAATGCTTTGTTGAAAAACAAAGTGCAAACACTTGGGATTCTCCCCCAACTCAGTCCAGGCAGGATCTGGTTTGAAAAGAAGCCCAATGCTCTTCTGACAGGCTTGCTTACATTTTAATATTCCATTTATTTATTTTTCTTTTTAAAAAACTTTTATTTAGTAAATATAAATTTCCAAAGTATAGTTTATGGATTACAATGACTCCCCCTCCATAACTTCCCTCCCACTCGCACCCCTCCCATCTCCCGCTCCCTCTCCCATTCCATTCACATCAAGATTCATTGTCAATTATCGTTATATTCAGAAGACCAATTTAAGTAAAGATTTCATCAGTTTACACCCACACAGAACATAAAGTGTAAAATACTGTTTCGGTACTATTTATAGCATTACTTCACATTGGACAACACATTAAGGACAGATCCCACATGAGGAATAAGTACACAGTGACTCCTGTTGTTGACTTAACAATTTGACACTCTTGTTTATGGCGTCAGTAATCTCTCTAGGCTCTAGTCATGAGTTGCCAAGGCTATGGAAGCCTTTAGGGTTCGCCGACTATGATCTTATTCCGACAGGGTCATAGTCAAAGTGGAAGTTCTCTCCTCCCTTCAGAGAAAGGTACCTCCTTCTTTGATGACCTGTTCTTTCCACTGGGATCTCATTCTCAGAGATCTTTCATTTAGGTCTTCTTTTTTTTTTTTTCCAGAGTGTCTTGGCTTTCCATGCCTAAAATACTCTCATGGGCTCTTCAGCCAGATCCGAATGCCTTAAGGGCTGATTCTGAGGCCAGAGTGCTGTTTAGGACATCTGCCATTCTATGAGTCTGCTGTGTCTCCCGCTTCCCATGTTGGATCATTCTCTCCCTTTTTGATTCTATCAGCTAGTATTTTCAGACACTATCTTGTTTGTGTGATCCCTTCAACTCTTAGACCTATCAGTGTGATCAATTGTGAACTGAAATTGATCACTTGGACTAGTGAGATGGCATTGGTACATACCACCTTGATGGGATTGTGTTGGAATCCCCTGGCACGTTTCTAACTCCACTGTTTGGGGCAAATCCGAATAAGCATGTGCCAAACTGTACATCTCCTCCCTCTCTTATTCCCACTCTTATATTTAACAGGGATCACTTTTCAGTTAAAATTTAAACACCTAAGAATAATTGTGTGTTAATTGCAGAGTTCAACCAATAAAACTAGAACAAAAAATTACTAAAATGGATAAAGATTTACATTGTACATCAACAGTCAGGACAAGGGCTGATCAAGTCACTGTTTCTCATAGTGTCCATTTCACTTCAACAGGTTTCCCCTTTGGTGCTCAGTTAGTTGTTGCTGATCAGGGAGAACATATGATATTTGTCCCTTTGGGACTGGCTTAATTCACTCAGCATAATGTTTTCCAGACTCCTCCATTTTGTTGCAAATGACCGGATTTCATTGTTTTTGACTGCTGTATAGTATTCTGTAGAGTACATGTCCCATAATTTCTTTATCCAGTCTACTGTTGATGGGCATTTGGGTTGGTTCCAGGTCTTAGCTATTGTGAATTGAGCTACAATAAACATTAATGTGAAGACAGCTTTTTTGTTTGCCAATTTAATTTCCTTTGGGTAAATTCCAAGGAGTGGGATGGCTGGGTTGAATGGTAGGGTTATATTCAGGTTTCTGAGGAATCTCCAAACTGACTTCCATAGTGGCTTAACCAGTTTGCATTCCCAGCAACAGAGGGTTAATGTACAACAAAAACAAAGCTGGAGGCATCACAATACCAGATTTCAGGACATACTACAGGGCAGTTGTTATCAAAACAGCATGGTACTGGTACAGAAACAGATGGATAGACCAATAGAACAGAATAGAAACACCAGATATCAACCCAAACATCTACAGCCAACTCATATTTGATCAAGGATCCAAAACCAATCTTGGAGTGAGTACAGTCTATTCAATAAATGGTGCTGGGAAAATTGGATTTGCACGTGCAGAATCATGAAGCAAGACCCCTACCTTTCACCTTACACAAAAATTCACTCAACATGGATTAAAGACTTAAATCTACAACCAGACACCATCAAATTATTAGAGAGCATTGGAGAAACCCTGCAAGATATAGGTACTGGCAATGACTTCTTGGAAAATACCCCAGAAGCACAGGCAGTCAAAGCCAAAATTAACATTTGGGATTGCATCAAATTGAGAAGTTTCTGTACTTCAAAAGAAACAGTCAGGAAAGTGAAGAGGCAACTGACAGAATGGGAAAAAATATTTGCAAACTATGCAACAGATAAAGGGTTGATAATCAGAATCTACAAAGAAATCAAGAAAATCCACAACATCAAAACAAACAACCCACTTAAGAGATGGGCCAAGGACCTCAATAGACATTTTTCAAAAGAGGAAATCCAAATGGCCAACAGACACATGAAAAAATGTTCAAGATCACTAGCAATCAGGGAAATGCAAATCAAAACCACAATGAGGTTTCACCTCACCCCGTTTAGAATGGCTCACATTCAGAAATCTACCAACAATAGATGGTGGCGAGGATGTGGGGAAAAAGGGACACTAACCCACTGTTGGTGGGAATGCAAACTGGTTAAGCCAATATTCCATTTATTTTTAAGATTCATTTACTTGAAAGGCAGTTAGAGAGATTGAGGGAGCGATAGAGACAAACTTTCCATCTTTTGGTTCACTCCCCAAATAGCTGCGATGGTCAGGGCTGGGCCAGGCCAAAGTCAGGGGCCAGGAACTTCATCTGGGTCTCCTATGTGGGTGGCAGGAGCCCAAGAACTTAGGCCATCTTCCATTGCCTTCTCAGGTGTACTAGCCAGGATCTGGATTGGAAGCGGAGCAGCTGGGATTCAAACTGGTGCAAATATGGAATGCTGGTGTCACAAGCAGTGGCTCAACCCTTTATGCCACACTGCCGGCCCCTAGTATTCCCTTTCTAGGTTATCATGAACCTCCTAGACTATGCTTCTGTTCCTGAAGAACTCATGTTCCACTGAGGAAAAACTAAGTTATTTACTCACTTTTGGCTATTCTCAAAGCTTTCCAGTACTGATTGATTTCCTTTTATGCTGAAGAAAATACGTGCCTAAGTGGGAACTGATTGACAAATCTTCTGAAAGCTAAGCCAGCAGTCAAGAACCATTCCTGGCTGGCGCTTTGGTGCAGTAGATTAATCCTCCGTCTGTGGCACTAACATCCTATAGGAACACCTGTTCCAGTCCCAGCTGCTCCTCTTCTAATCCAGCTCTCTACTAAGCCCTGGGAAAGCAGTGGAAGATGGCCCAAGTGTTTGGCCTCGGCACCTGCGTAGGAGACTTGGAAGAGGCTCCTGGAAGATGGACCCAGCTCTGACTGTTGTGGCCATTTGGGAGTGAACCAGAGGATGGAAGTCATCTTTCTCTCTGTTTTTCCTCCTCACTGTCTGTAACTCTACCTCTCAAATAAATAAATAAAATCTTTTTTTTTTTAAAAGATCAACTCCTTAGAAGATGAGTGAAAGAGCAGCTATGCATAGATTCTGTCTGTCTAAGCGGCCTTTGCTTCCCCTCCAGCTGTGTGCCAGTTCTCCTAATCTCCCTGGGGAAACTTTCACCTGCCAGCCCCTTTTGGGCTATACCTCCTCTTTTTTGCAGGGCTCCATCAGGAAGGCTGCAGAAGTGCAGAGATATATCTATTTAAAAGACAAGAAAATTGTCTAGTTACATAGAAGAGATTTTTCCATCAGAATAATGATGCAAATAATTTGTGTAGTTCTGAGTATAGGAAATAGATTTGGGTACAAAATCAGGAAGATTAAAGAAAGTGTTTTCTGTTGTGAAAATTGATTTTAGGAAGATATCAGACTTCAGAAATAAATTTGTAACAAGGTAAGTAATTGTGTGCTGGATTCATCAACAGAAAGAATTGTTGAATCCACACAATGTTATTTACCATTTTCGGGCACAGGTGGTTTTTCAAGTGATTTTTTTTTTTTTGTCATGTTGGTCTTCAGTTGGCCTTGCTGTTTTTTTTTTTTCAGAGGTGTCTATCTCTACTGAAGATCTGAGTCTAAGCAAAAGCTGAGGGGTTGCCTGTTGTTCCAGCTCTTCTAGAGAGAACACCCCTGGCCATGCGGGGGAGTAGGGAAGATCCTGAGGAACACTTAGTTGTAGAACTGCAGTCTGAATGTGGCACCTAATGGTAGAGCACAGATAGCTTTACACAGGCTAGAGGAGTGTGTGTGTGTTGTGGGGAGCAGGGCCTATCTCCACGGAGTTGCTGCTTTGTATCGTTTCACCCTTGACTCTGAAATAGGAACTTATTTGTTGGCATTTATCGATTCATGTTGCTGGGGTGACCACGGCGATGTCCCAACTATGGGAAGAACTCACACGTGTGTGGTAACACATGCTTCCTTTTCAGGTGTCCTATCCTATGTTTTGATTTTGAAAGGTCTAGCAAGCAGTTTGTTGAAAGACAACTCTTTATAGGCCTGCTGCATGCTCAGCAGTACTATATTGTTTTTTTAAGATTATTTATTTGAGAGGTAGAGTTACAGAGAGAGGGAGAGAGAGGGAGAGAGATCTTCCATTCACTGATTCACTCCCCAAATGGCTGCAACAGCTGGAGTTGTGCTGATCTGAAGCCGGGAGCTTCTTCCAGGTCTCCCATGTGGATTCAAGGGCCTAAGCGCCTGGGCCATCTTCTACTGCTTTCCTAGGCCATAGCAGAGAGCTGGATTGGAAGAAGAGCAGCCGGGACTAGAACCCAGCACCCATATGGGATGCTGGCACTGCAGTCGGAGACTTGACCCACTGTGCCACAGCGCCACCCCTCTGCAGTACCATATTGTAAATAATCCTCTTAGTGGCACTAACCTTCAAACGAGGCAGTGCAGAAACAAAGATGTAAAACCCAATGAAATGAGGCCTTGCTGCATGGTGTGTCACAAAACAGCCAAGAATTCAAATAGCAGCTGCTCTATTTCAGGAAACTTTGTACAATAATACTCCAAAGAAAGGGATCTCATTCTGAACAGAAAACAAGAAATACAGCTGCAGCTGTGTCCTATCCAGCTGGTGAAATGAAATATCAGGTGGTCACCCTGACTCTGCCCATCAAAATAGGGCAGCCACTGTTGTGATGCACACAGTGATGGAGGGAAAAGATGATGGTAATGGAAGAAGGAAGCCTGCAAACTGCACCTGTTCCTGCAGAAATAGAAAGGCACTTGGGCTTCTGTATCCACAGGTTTTGTTTGTGTGCATCCAAGCAAACTTGAATCAAAAATCTTCAGAAAAAAAGCTGCGTCTGTCCTGAACACATACAATATTTTTTTGGACATCACTTCCCCAAACAATACAGTATAAAACTGTTTATATAGCACTTACATCATATTAGGTATTATAAATAACCCAGAGATGATTTAAAGGGGACATGGGGATGTGTGTTGGTTATGTGCAAATGTTGCGCTATTTTATTCAAGGGACTTGTGAGAAACTCGGTTACTGTTGCCTGCTCTGGATGTGAACTTGGGTTGCTGTTGCTGCTTCCTCTCGCTTTGCTCTGTGATTTCAGTGCCAAAGGGAAAGAGGCAAAGTCAGTGATGGAGTGGGACTCACAGGTAGACGTGCTTCAGTTCAGAGGACTTCCCTTTTCACTGTCCTGGCTTTGTGAGGCCTTCACAGGGATATCAGCACATATCTGCCAGAAATCAGCTGCGAGGCTGATAAACAAAATAAGTGCATTCCCTCATGAGGCCCCTCCCTTCTTGTTTGCACCAGGGCAGGGATTCCCTGGTTTGTTTCTCTGCCTCCTGTTTCTTTCCCCCATTCAGAGTTCATTCTGATGACAGCCACCACGTGAGTCATCCTAGAGCCAAGCCTGGGTCATATCAGCCCAGGCCTCACACTCTGTAGAGGCTCCAGGGGCTCCCCTGGAGGCACAAGGAGCAGCTAAGCCACCTGGGAGTAGCTTCTGTTATCTCAAGGCCTAGCGGATATGAGTTTGGTTTCTCGTGCACTGAAGATAAACAAACCCCCTTCCTTGACCAGGTTCGTACTGGTTTAGGGGGCCAACCAGACCTAGACTGATGTACAGTTCATTATACACTCATTGATAGTAGTGGAAGGGGGCAGTAGCTGGGTTCTGGAAAATCTACTTCCCAAAAGAACCATGGCTGTTTCTTCCCTTTATTAGCATGCACCACCCCTTTCATTAAATAACCATATAATGTAAACACAGTTCAGAGACAGGCCACTCCATTCTTATTGGGGCATGCTCTGACTCTGGGGTATATACTTTCGCTTTCTTAATGAAGCACTTGCTATTTGCTCTTCACCATTCTCCAACTCATTCATGAACTCTTTCTTGGGGGGCAAAGTCAAGACCTGGGAACTGGGCAACCCTTGCTGTCTGGGACCAGAAAGATGTTTGCACCAACTGCCTGCCACTGTGGCCTACCGGATTTGTGCTGCTTTATTCTCTGCTGGGCTCTCCAGGTATAGGTGCATTATCTGGCCTGCCCGAGCCAAAGGAGGCTGATTTCTTTCTTTGTTTCTCTGTCTTTTCTTCCTTCCTTCCTTCCTTCCTTCCTTCCTTCCTTCCTTCCTTTCTTCCTTTCTTCCTTTCTGGTTTTACTTATTTATTTGAGAGTTAGAGTTACAGATAGAGAGATAGAGAATCAGAGAGAAAAGTCTTCCATCCACTGGTTCACTCCCCACATAGCCCCAACAGCCAGAGACAAACTGAAGCCAGGAACTTCTGGGTCTCCCATGTGGGCGTAGGGGCCCAAGTACTTGTGTCATCTTCTGTTGTGTTCCCAGGCACATTAGCAGGGAGCTGGATCAGAAGTGGAACAGCTGAGACATGAACTGGTACCAGTATGGGATGCTGGCACTGCAGGTGGTGGCTTTACCTGGTATGAAACAGCATGGGCCCCACAAGTGATTTTTTTTAAAAGATTTATTTATTTTATTTGAAAGACAGAGTTAGAGCGAGAGTGAGAGCGAGAGAGAGAATCTTCCAACCACTGGTTCACTCCCCAAATGGCTACAATGGCTGTACCAGGGCTGATCCGAAGCCAAGAGTCAGGAGCTTTATATGGGTCTTCCATGTGGGTGCAGGGGCCCAAGCATTTGGGCCATCTACTATTGCTTTCCCAGGCCATAGCAGAGAGATGAATTGGAAGAAGCACAGCTGGGACATGAACCAGTGCTCATATGGGATACAGGAGCTGTAGGTATAGGCTTAGCCTACTACCCCACAGCGCTGGCCCTAGGGGGCTGATTTCTATAGCTTGGTTCACCTAGCTGCCCTTATTTTCTGTCTTCTTGTTAGATTTGACCAATAGCAAGCCCTGCTGGCTACTGGAGAGGGCAGAGGGAGGTACTTGTCTGGATATTGATCCTTTCCCTCTCCTGTTGCTCTCTGTTTTTGGTGGTGACTGAGTCTTGTTGCTCTACCTAGGCCACAATTCACATCAAGTCACCTGTCTTTAGTGGGGCTCTGGGGACTCCATTTCTTTCCTCTGTCCCTTCAGACACACAGATAGGATTGACTGCCTACTCTTGCTGGTCCTTGTCATGTTCTCAATCCATGGTGGATATTTTTCCTCCCTAATTCCTCTAAATAACACTTTTATTAAATCATTTTCCTTTACTCTTTGGAATGAATCATCTCTTTCTTGTTGGAATCTTCTCCCCATCTTTTCCTCTCTTTCCAAGGCCAATGCTGTCACTTGCTATTGACTGAATATATCACTCTCCCTTCTGCCTGTGCTTATCCATTTTCCTCATCTTCCCTGATGGGTACTCAGGCTTGGAGCTTCCTATTTAGTGGACTTCTATTCCAGTGTCAGATGCCTCAATCCTTTTAACTTGATCCCTGTCTAGTCTTTGTTTAATCAGTTCTGGTGGTAGGAGTTCATTATCTCTGAAGACATCAACATCATTCATTCAAGGAACTTGTTTGCTGTCTCATACGTGCCAAGTGATGTATTTAGTTTCTTCCCTCCAGAAGCTCAAAACAGTGAGGAGTTTAACATATAAGTATGAAATTTTGTTGCAAAGTAATGTGTATGACTTTAGTGGTATTCACAAGTGCCATTGAAAGGTGGCCAAATGATCACCCATTCTGTCTTGAGAAGTCAGGAAAATGTTTTCAGATGGCACAATGCAAGAGACAAGACTCAGAGAATGAAGAAAAGTTTTTCAAGCAGACAGATCTATCAGAGGAAATGAACATGAAGAGCAGATGCACATTTTTAGAGGTTGGCGTGTTTGGCCATTGACAATGAGATGCGGCTGGTAGGTCTGAGAGGGTGGCACAAAATGAGTTCTTCCTCATGTATTCAAATTCTGTCAACACTAAACCTAGACAGAATGAATCTAATGAGTTTTCCACCTGAAGACATGTGGAGTCCCCTCTCTTAAGGAAGAAGCCCTTTCAATGACATGGCAGTGTAGCATTACTATCCCCATCTTAGAGATAAGGAAACTGAGATTTAGAGAGGTCGTGAAAAAGCTGTTAAAAGTAGCAAGTACGCAATGGAGTTGAGATCCTAACCCAGGCAGACAGATTCTGGACCCTTAACTTGAAGCTGCTGGTGCTGTTCTGCCATACTCTTATCTTCTATCTGCTGGTTCACTCCCCAGATGGCTGCAACAGCCTGGGCTGTGCCAGCCAAGCCAAGAGCCAGGAGCTTCATCCTGGTCTCCCATGTGAGTGCAGGGACCCAAGGACTTGGGCAATCTTCCATTGCTTTCCCAGGCACATTAGCAGGGAGCTGGATTGGAGGTGGAGCAGCTGAACTTGAACTGGTGCCCATGTGGGGTGCCGACACTGCATACAGTGGTTTAACCCACTGTGCCACAGTGCCAGTCCCGATGTTGGACTCTGACCTTCAACAGTAGCTTTAATAAGTGCTTTTGTAAGCTGCTAAATTTGCAGTAATTTGTTATTCAGAAATAGAAATGTAATATAGTCTCCTGACTCTTCACTGTTTTGTAGGTAATAATCCCATAAATAAAACAAATTGCCTTATTACATAAAAATTTTGCAATTGCTTTATAAGAGGACTCACCAGGAAGTTATGTTGCTTAACACTAGAAATTTTATGAATGCTCTCCTAAGATTGTTTTAGGGTCAGCCTGCGCTTTTCGCTATACCAGCTTTATCAGATTTTCAGAATAAAATGATTCTATCATTTTAGGTTGACTGTTCACTCAGTTGTTGAGAGCTCTGCAGTTAAGTTGGCAGTATAGAAATGCTGAATTCCAGGTAGTCAATTGTCAATGACATTGAAATCTGTCTCTGTCAATTATTAGTTGTCTTCAGGGACAAGTTTGTTACCTGCTTATGAAATCCAGGTTCTTCATTACTAACATGGGAATGAATAAACTCTGCAGGTCTTCTGTGAGGCTTGGGGCTGGGGTATATAAAGTGCTAGTCTACTTCTTCACACTCCCTCTGTCATTTATCCTTGCTCTTTTTATCTCTTTTCTTTTTTTTAAATTAAACTTTTATTTAATGAATATAAATTTCCAAAGTACAGCTTATGGGTTACAATGGCTTCCCCCTCCCAAAAAGACCCAGTGTAGAAAGACACTACATACAAAGGAAAGGAAACAATAAGAAAAGGCTTTTGGGTTTTTGTTAGTTTCTCTTGTGAATTTACTTGTCAATAAAGCTAAACTTAGTATCATGAGGAATATGAGAAGAAATCTTTCCTTTCCTAAAGGGACTGATATTTAAAAGGAGACAGCAAGGGTTCACATATAACATCTTCGTATTTTTGTGTTTCCTGATGATATGGGTGTGGTTCACTTACAAGGTGGGGTTGCTCTGGTGTATTTTCTAAGGCCAGTGAAGTAATCTTTCCACTATGACCTATCTTTGGAAGGAAGAATGAGAATGGGAAAGAGGAATATGTCGTTTTTCAAGGTAATGGCACATGAGTGACAGCTCTTGTTGCTTGTGGTGTACAAGAATGCTTTTGGAACAAAGTATATAAACAAAACATTCATGACTAAGTGTTTTGTAGAATGGAAAAAATCGATGACTAGACTGGGGAAGAAACCATCATCAAGGACAAATACCATGGCTGGCGTCAGCTGCCCAGAAGGACCATAGATGCGATGTAGGGACTGCTGAAGATGCTCAAGTCAAAAAAAATCTAATGAAATATCAATTTCAACTTTCCTAATTGTTTTCTAAAACACATAGATGAAAGAAATCTTTATGTGGTTGAATTTGGCTACTGTTATAGACAATTTTACAAAGTTTAGAACATTTTTCCCCCTTAAAAGCCAACAGAATTCTAGCACTTCACTTAGAAATTGTGTTTGAATTGTGAGTACAGATGTGTGTTTGTGTATTAATTCCCTTCAGCGCAGATGTTTACTTCAGAAAGACAGCCATTGTAGATGCTTCCTGGAGTTTCACCCAAGTTGTTCACAACAATGTTGTCTTGTGCTGTTATGTAATTGAGCAGCTGCTGGTATCTTTTACACTTTTTGCAAGCTTATTTAACTTTTTTCCTTAAGAAAGTTTTCTACAGGAGTGAGGTCATTGTGTCAGTGTTAGAAACTCTTCTCTTTGAAGACAAAAGTGTTATCCTTTTACAAGCTGAGGCATAGGAAAGATAAAGCGGATGTAGAACTAGCACAGGTCTACAGTATGTAGCTAACTACATATTGCAGATGTAGATTATTGTCATGTTAAAAGAGGGTGAAAACTGAAATAATAAAATATTCTTAAATTGCAATCAAGATTAAGAAGGTAGCCTTCTGAAAATTGACCTAGTTTCTAGTAGATCATCACAAAATTCAAATCATATTTAACAAAAAATAAATGCAATGCAATTGTATTCCTTCCTGTGTACAGCTTTCTACACATTAAGTAATTGAATTAAACTGGGCAGTCTAATGACCCATTGTAAAGCATATGAGTCAATATAACAGAGGATCACAGCAGAGTGCAGTTTTTTTAATCTTTCTATTTTCTCTATTATTTTCTTTGCATCCAATTAGAATGAGAAAAGAGGTCTTCATTTGGAACTCAGTTTCAGTGTTTCTTGCAGTGAGATTTGGTAGGCATTTAAAAAATATTTATTTTATTTTATTGAAAGGAAGAGAGAGAGGGAGAGAGAGAGAGAATGAATGAATGAGAGAATGTCTTCCATCTGCTGGCCCACTTTCCAAATGGCCTCTATGGCCAGGGTTGGGTGAGGCTGGAGCAGGAGCTAGGAGCTTCTTCCAGGTCTCCAATATGGGTATAGGGGCGCAAGTACTTGGACCATCCTCTGATGCTTTCCAAGGCACATTAACAGGGTGCTGGATCATAAGTAGAGCAGCTAGGACTTGAACTGGCATCCATATGGGATGCTGGCATTGCAGGCAGCAGCTTAACCTGCTATACCACAATATCAGCCCCAGGTAGGCATTTTTGATAATAGTTTTGAGAAAGAATTAGAATGACTAATAGGTTTTCAAAAAATTTATCCGGGGGTCCTAGTTTTTGCAGCCTCCTCTCCTGTATAAATTTTTCTCGAAGAAATTCTTAGTCTTTCTGATGTACAATTGACAAAAGATGTGTCTGTATGCCATTTGCTCTAAGTAGTTCAAGAAGAAACATGGGGGTGCCCTGCCAGATATATTATACTTATGTATTTACCACACTTATTGCTGCCCCCTCCAGATTTTTTGACATAAAACTGACAAAATTGTATATATTCAAGGGTACAAGATGATATTTTGATATATAAATATATATATCTATTTTATATATATATATATAGAGAGAGAGAGAGAGAGAGTGAGAGAGAGAGAGAGAGAATGAGTACTATATTAAAGCCAAGTAATATAACCATCACGTAACATAGTAACCTTTTTTTTTGTGGTTTCTTCAGATACACTCTCTTAACAAATTTCAGCTAAATAAGACATTATTATTAAGTATAGCCACCATGCTATATATTAGAGCTTTATGCTTTATTAGTCTTACAACTGCAGCTTTATACCCTTTAACCATCATTTCTTCTACCCCCTGACCATTCAACTATTTCTATGAGTTTGACTTTCCTGGATTCCACATATAAGTGAGATCTTGCAGGAGGTGTCTTTCTGTGTCTTACGCATATAGAATCATTTCTTTCAAGTTCATTCACAACCTGGTCAGACTTTTAGTGGATACTATTTTCCCATTACACTTTCAGTGTACATTAGTGTAAATCTTCCAGTCATTAAGTACTTTTCTAGCGCATCGGTTGTAGAGTGTTTTATTTATTCGACAGGTAGAGAGAGAGAAGGAGAGAGAGAGAGAGGGACACAGAGAGGGAGAGAGAGGAAGAAAGAGAGAGAGAGCTATCTCATCAGTTTGTTCACTCCCCCAAAAAAGCCAGGAGCTGGATTCAATTAAGATATCACTGTAAGAAACAATGAACTGATCAGCTCTTGTCCTGACTCTAGATATACAATGTAATACTTTATCCTTTTTAGTATTTGTTGTTGTTTTTGTTGTTGTTGTTCTAGTACTAGTGGTTGAACTCTGTAATTAACACACAATTACTCTTAGGTGTTTACATTTTAACTGAAAGGTGATCCCTGTTAAATTTAAGAGTGGAAAAAGAGAGGGAGGAGATGTACAATTTGGGACATGCACAAAAAGACTTGCCCCAAATGGTGGAGTTAGAAATGTGCCAGGGGATTCCAATACAATCCCATCAAGGTGGCATGTACCAATGCCATCTCACTAGTCCAAGTGATCAATTTCAGTTCACATTCGATGGCTCTGATAGGTCTAAGAGTCAAAGGAATCACACAAACAAGACAAGTGTCTGCTAATACTAACTGATAGAATCAAAAAGGGAGAGAAAGATCCAACATGGGAAGTAGGATACACAGCAGACTCATAGAACGGCAGATGTCCTAAACAACACTTTGGCCTCAGAATCAGCCCTTAAGGCATTTGGATCTGGCTGAAGAGCCCATGAGAGTTTTGTAGGCATGGAAAGCCAAGAAACCATGGAAAAGAAAAAAAGAAGAAGACCTAAATGAAAGATCTCTGGGAGTGAGATCCCAGTGGAAAGAACAGGGCCATCAAAGAAGGAGGTACCTTTCTCTAAAGGGAGGAGAGAACTTCCACTTTGACTATGACCCTATCGGAATAAGATCAAAGTCAGCGAACTCTAAAGGCTTCCATAGCCCTGGCAACTCATGACTAGAGCCTAGGGAGATTACTGACGCCATGAACAGGAGTGTCAAATTGTTAAGTCAGCAACAGAAGTCACTGTGTACTTACATCCCATGTGGGATCTGTCCCTAATGTGTTGTCTAATGTGCAGTGATGCTATAACTAGTACTGAAACAGTATTTTTACACTTTGTGTTTCTGTGTGGGTACAAACTGATGAGATCTTTGTTAATTATATACTGAATCAATCTTCTGTATATAAAGATAATTGGAAATGAAAAAAGGAAAAACCTGGTGTTAAATTGGAAATGGCATAGAAAATTAATTAATTTAAAAAATATATTATGTAAGATCTCTGTCTTTAATGTACTGTACACTCTTATTTAATGCTGTAACTAGTACTCCAACAGTATTTTTTTTCACTTTTTGTTACTATATGGGGGCAAACTGTTGAAATCATTACCTAATATATACTAAACTGATCATCTGTATATAAAGAGAATTGAAAATGAATCATGATGTGATTGGAAGGGGAGAGGGAGCGGGAAAGGGGGAGGTTGTGGGTGGGAGGGAAATTTTGGGAGGGGGAAGCCATTGTAACCCATAAGCTGTACTTTGGAAATTTATATTCATTAAATAAAAGTTTAATTAAAAAAAAGATATCCCACATAGGTGCAGGAACCCAATTATTTGAGCTGTTACTGTTGCTTCCTATCCTTGCATTAGCGTGAGTCTGGAGTCAAGAGCCAGACCCAGGAATCAAACCTAGCGCTCTGATGTGGGACATGAACACCTTAACTGCTACACTAAATATCTTCTCCTGCATAATATTTTATTGAATGGGTACTCTGTGATTTATTGAATTAACCATTCATTGTATGTATATATTTTTAGCTATTTTAAACATCCGTGTTCATATATTTTTGTTTGTGTGCAATTATTTGCCTAGAATAAATTTTATTATTTTTTTAAGGATTATTTATTTATTTATTTGAGAGGTAGAGTTACAGACAGTGAGAGGGAAAGACGGAGAGAAAGGTCTTTGTTCTGTTGGTTCACTCCCCAAATGGCTGCAATGGTCACTGTGCCAATCTGAAGCCAGGAACCAGGTGCTTCTTCCTGGTCTCCCATGCGGATGGAGGAGCCCAAGCACCTGGGCCATTTCTACTGCTTTCTCAGGCCACAGCAGAGAGCTGGATTTGAAGAGGAGCAGCCAGGACTAGAACCGGCGCCCATATGGGATGCTGGTCTGCAGGTGGAGGATTAACCTACTGCACCACAGTGCCGGCCCCTAGGATAAATTTCTAAAATTGGAATCACTGGGACACCTTTTTAAGGGTTTAGAAATGACTTGTTTAATCATCTTGTCAAATATCAAACCAACTATACTCCTATGAAACTGGAGTACTCATTGTCTCTTATCTTTTCCAATCTTAGTTTGGGAGCAAAATGGTATATTGTTTGACTTCACATATTTTATATGTAAAATTATTAGAGCCTTTGGTGAATTCTTTATTCTTAGAAACTTATCTTTCCAAGTTATGGTTTGTTTTCCTTTAAATATGTTGAATAATTTGGCTATTGTCTTAAGGATTTTTTTCTATTATATAAGTTTTTGTTATATTTGTTATGATTTTCTCTCCTTAGGAATGTGCTAGCTTCAGAAAATGAACTGATAACATTTCTCTTATCTAGCTCTAGAACAGTATGAATAGCAGAGGAATGAATGATTTTTGAAGGAATGAAAGAACTCACTGAGCCCAGGAAATTTTAAGGGTGCCATGTAGCAGAGTATAAAGAGGGGGAATTTTTGACAATATTTTACTGTGAAGTATCAGTTGAAGATCAATCCTTGGTAGAGGATAAAGGCAATACAGAAAGTATGAAAGGTTAGTTTGGAACTACACAACACCAGGTGTCTTGGACCCATTTCTTTTGCTACAGTAAAATACCTGAAACTGGATAATTCATAAAGAAGAGAAGTTTACTTGGTTCAAGGTTCTGGAGTCTGGGAATTCCAGGAGCAGAGCACCAGTGTCTGCTCAGTGCTGGTGAGGGCTGTCCTGCTACGTCATAACATGACGGAGGACATCACATGGAAGACAGGGCAAACATGTTAGCTCAGGTCTCTCCTCTTATAAACCACTAATGCCATCATGGGGGCCCATACTCATGACCTCATCTAATTCTGTTTGCACTTAATATTAACATTTATTGAGTTCTTATCATATACCAAGTACCATGTATGTGTATCATATTCTGTAATCCTCATACTGACATCCAAAATAAATAATATCCTGTTAACCATTTCAAGACATGTTATACACTTGGTCCAGCTGTTAAATCTCAAAGATTTTTCCTAGTAGGGAACATGTCTTATGGATCCTCGTATACCCACAGAATAGGGTAGGTTCTCCAGAATGATGGATCTATGACATCGCTTCCCATAAGGTGCCTCATTCCTGTTTCCTGAAGATGTTGCTTCCTTCTTTTAGCCCTCCCCAGCTTGCCCCAGGCTCCCCTGCACTTCCTCTGGCTCTTCTGCTCCTCAGTGCTTTGTCTTCTGCTAGGTCTTGCTCTCACCTAGGAGAGACCCCACATGGAGCCTCCAGCTCAGTAGGATGCAGGCCAAGCAAGCAAGAGAGAATAATAACTGGAGAGAATCATAGCTGAATAGGACCTAAGTTCTAGCTTTGCATGGGCTTTGATGCTGTGGGTTGTCAGAGATTTTGTCTGTCTTGAGAACCCTTTGTTTCCTCAACTGTCAGCACTAGTTGTTTCCCTCCCTCACCCCTGTTGTGTTTCTGCCATGACACTGACTGCTCATTAACAGATTTGATGTTCTCCTTGTCTGTGCCCCTCCCTGTGAGCTCCTTGAGAACAAGGACTGTATTCTCTGTGTTCTGCAACTCTGTAACCAGCAAAAGCACAGTATCTGACGACTAGTGTTCCCAAAATACTTATTAAATCCATGAAGCAAGGTTTTCATGTGGATAGGTCCTCTAGTATGTCTATAAGATGTTTAAGGAAAAGTGAGAATTAACCAACTGTTTGTGAGCTGACATGGGAAACTAATCTTCAGGTACAACATGTTTCTAGAAGAAAGAATTTTGTGATGCTCATGTTTATTTTCAGCAGTAAAAGGTTAGTTCTGCTCCCAGCTGCTGAAGGATCCATTGTATTCTTCTCAGATTGGCACAATTCCTTTTGGACTCAATGGAGGTTGTTTGCCCATGGGAGAGAATCTGACTACTTTTGAATAGAAGATGTTGGAGTAATAAATTTTAGAGTGAATACAATCAACATGTGCGATAGCTTATTGCCGTAATTTGGAGTTTCCTCAGTGACTGAGAGCTCCCAAGGTAGAGCAAATCTCTCAATAATTTCCACACAACACTGAGCTCTTGCCAGGCTCTGACCCTTTCAATGTTTCAGATCACACACAGAGAGTTTGTGAGGCAAACCTTTTTATGTCACTGGTATCATTTCACAATATGAATGGCTTGTGATTCTCTGACATGGGAGGGTATTCAGAATATGTAGTTGGCTTATTTTCTCATGAAGAACATCTTTATTTTTCTTTCCTAAGTGTGAATTTTTGAGCAATGATGTAGCACTGGTGGGTTCAATTTAATCAAAGTTTTCCTGGATCTTTATTGCTGGAGAATGAATCACCAGGCTTTCTGGTGGATTGGATTATAGGAGGAACATCTGTGCATTTTCAGATTTTTTTTTTTGACAGAGTGGACAGTGAGAGAGAGAGACAGAGAGAAAGGTCTTCCTTTTCCGTTGGTTCACCCTCCAATGGCCGCTGTGGCTGGTGTGCTGCAGCCAGCGCACTGCGCTGATCCAAATCCAGGAGCCAGGTGCCTCTCCTAGTCTCCCATGCGGGTGCAGGGCCCAAGCGCTATCCTCCACTGCACTCCTGGGCCACAGCAGAGAGCTGGACAGGAAGAGGAGCAACCAGGACAGAATCCGGTGCCCCAACTGGGACTAGAACCCAGGGTGCTGGCGCTGCAGGTGGAGGATTAGCCTATTGAGCTGCGGCACCGGCCGGAATGGCAATTCTTAAACTAGCCACTTATAATAATGCCACAGAAGTTTGAAATAGTAGCCTGTGACACAAGACTTAAATGCTTCTTTTTGATTTGTTTTACTCATCCTCTGAGAATACAGCAGCATTTTGCACTTACAGAGTGGTTTATACAACTAGAAAAATTTAGATGTTTATTCTTTTTCAAATTTGGTAATGCATAGTCTAACAAATAAAAAATGTAAATTGCATTTATAATTGAATTCCATATGTAATTTCACTTCTACATATTCTTCATTCTTCTTTTAATGTGTTGGTCAAAATTTTTTCCAAAGTGTTCTAGAAACTCAGGATAGAAAGAAAACCATTTCGGGGCTGGTGCTGTCGTGCAGCAGGTTAACGCTCTGGCCTGAAGCGCCAACATCCCATATGGGCACCGGTTCTAGTCCCAGCTGCTGCTTTTCCAAGCCAGCTCTCTGCTGTGGCCTGGGATAGCAGTAGAAGATGGCCCAAGTCCTTGGGCTCCTGCATCCACATGGGGAGACCCGGAGAAAGCTCCTGGCTCCTGGCTTCGGATCAGCGCAGTTCTGGCCATTGTGGCCAATTGGGGAGTGAACCATTGGATGGAAGACCTCTCTCCCTCTCTCTGCCTCTCCTCTCTCTTTGTAACTCTGACTTTCAAAGTAAAATAAATAAATCTTTAAAAAAAGAAAGAAAACAATTTCTTACTTCATTCTTTACTTTTCTAACAGTTTTCTTTTTTCTTCTTCCATGTTTTTTAAAAATTTTATTTAATTTATCCAAGTTTCACGTTTTTCATATATACAGATTGAGGAACATAGTGACACTTCCCCCACCCCCACCCTTCCTCCCACCTGTACTCCAACCCTTCCTCTCCCTCCCTCTCACATCCCCACTCTCAATTTTTTACAAAGATCTAATTTCAGTATAATTAATGATTGTATAGTTAACCCTACTCTAAGTAAAAGAGTTCAATAAATAGTATGAAGAGAAAAAACAAAACAAAAACTAGAACAAAACCCTGTTCCTCAATGGAAGAGACAAGGGCTATAAATAATCATCAAATCTCAGAATGTCTATTTCACTCCAACACATTACATTTCAGGTATTCTGTTGGTTACCTTGGATCAGGGAACACATACGATACCTATCTTTTTGGAACTGGCTTATTTCACTAAGTAAAATGGTTTCCCATTGTGTTCATCTTGTTGCAAAACACAGGATTTCTTTTTTTTTATAGCTGAATACTCCATTTTATATAAATACAAAAATTTCTTATCCAGTCAACAGTTGAGGGACATCTGGGTTGATTCCATATCTTAGCTATTGTGAATTGTGCTGCAATGAACATGGGGGTGCAGATGACCACTTCATATACTGATATACTGATTTTGGCTTGGGTAAATTCCCAGAAATGGGATGGCTGGATCATATGGTAGGTCTATATTCAGATTTCTGAGGTATCTCCATACTAGCTTCCACAGTGGCTGTACCAGTTTATATATATATATATATATATATATATATATATATATATATATATATATATAGACAGGCAGAGTTAGACAGAGAGAGAGGGAGGGAGGGAGGGAGGGAGGGAGAGAGAGAGAGAGAGAGAGAGAGAGAGAGAAAGGTCTTCCTTCCTTTGATTCACCCCCCAAATGGCCGCTATGGCCAGCGTGCTGCACTGATCTGAAGCCAGGAGCCACGTACTTCCTCCTGGTCTCCCATGCGGGTGCAGGGCCCAAGGACTTAGGCCATCCTCCACTGCACTCCTGGGCCACAGCAGAGAGCTGGACTGGAAGAGGAGCAACCGGGACAGAATCCTGCGCCCCGACCAGGACTAGAACTGGGGTACCGGTGCCACAGGTGGAGAATTAGCCAAGTGAGCTGTGGCACCAGCCATTTATATTCCTACCAATAGTGGACCATGGTACTTTTTCCCCAAATCCTTACCAGTGTTAGTCATTTGTTGATTTCTGTATGTAAGCCACTCTAACTGGAGTGAGGTGAAATCTCATTGTGGTTTTGATTTGCATTTCCCTGATGGCTAGTGATCCTGAGCATTTTCTCAAATGTCTGTTGGCCATTTGAATTTCCTCCCTTGAAAAATGTCTGCTCAAGTCCTTTGCCCATTTCTTAACTAGGTTGTTTGTTTTGTTATTGTTGCATTTCTTTAGCTCTTTATAGACTCTGGATGTTAACCCTTTATCATTTGTGTAGTTTGTAAATAATTTTTCCCATTCTGTCAGTTGCCTCATCACTTTGTTGAGTGTTTCTTTTGCAGTGCAGAAGCTTTTTAGCTTGATGTAATCCCATTTGTCAATTTTGGCTTTGATTGCCTATACCTCTGGGGTCTTCTAAGAATTCTTTGCCTATGCCAATGCCTTGTAGGTTTTCCCCAATGTTCTCTAATAATTTGATGGTATTGGTCATAGATTTAGGTCTTTGATCCATTTTGAGTGGATTTTTGTGTAAGGTGTAAGGTAGGTGTCCTACTTCATCCTCATGCGTGTGAAAATCCAGTTTTCCCAGCACCATTTGTTGAAGAGACTATCCTCACTCCAGGGATTGGTTTTAGCTCCTTGGTCAAATATAAGTTGGTTATAGATACTTGGATTGATTTTTGTGTTTCTATTCTGTTCCATTTGTCTATCCATCTTTTTTTGTACCAGTATCAGGCTGTTTTGATTATAACTGTCCTGTAGTGTGTCTTGAAATCAGATATTGTGATGTGTCTGGCTTCGTTTGTGTTGTATGATTTCTTTAGCTATTCGAGGTTTCTTGTGTTTCTGTATTAATTTTAGCATCATTTTTTTCTAGATCTTCAAAGAATGTCATTGGTATTTTGATTAGTATCACATTGAATCTATAAATTGCTTTTGGTAGTGTGGACATTTTGATGCTGTTGATTCATCCAATTCATGAACATGGAAGATTTTCCATTTTATTTTATACCACACTGCTCCTGCAAATTGCCAAACTTAGACCATTATAGCCTCCTACTCTAGTTTTACATTTAGGTTATTGGAAATATCATACAGTTGTGTGTACATTTGCCTCCATACATTTGTGGTGCCCAATATCAGGTGAGCTTTCAAATCTGTTTACAAATCTGGTGGTTTCCTCCCTCCCAGTTGTCCTCATTGACTATCCCAGACCTTCATCACTGCCCTTATAATGCCTCTACTTTGTTTTGTGCTGCCCCTGCTCTCCAAAATGAGTGGACAGGTTTGCCTTGTCCTTCCTGAGTGTGACTTCAAGGTTCTCAGGGATAAAATCCCTTAGCTTCCCATCTTCTTTGTCATCAAGTTTCACAACTTCACCACCCATTTTTTCCAGTTTCTGAAAGACACATTCCCTCCTTCCTTCCATGCTGTTTACTTTTTATTTATTTTAATCTGCTCCAGGACTCAATTTATTGTTTCTTTTTCCATTATATTTTTAGATTTTTTTGCAGGCTCTCTTTGTAGTGGTGACATACATGCTGCCATCTATTCGGTTTTCAATGAAACCAAGTCCTCAAATTCTTTTAAAATTATGTGACCTGACCTGATAAAGCAAGAACTGCTTTGCAGGGATTTCTAAGCTTAAAAAACAATAGAACTTTTTCTAAGCTTTTCTTTTTTCTCCTTCCATTTTAATTGAAGAGGAAATTGAGATAAACAGTAGTACCAGCTTTTTGCTTTTTTCTTCTCCTGTGCTTTCAGTGACAATCCTCTGTCCTTGCAGTCCTGATTTATTCAGCAAAGGCCCCTATTGTCATCATCCGCTGCTGAACACAAGTGAGTTTGTTACTTGAATTTGTGCAGACTGGTCAGAAAATGTGTTCTTCCAGGTCTCCTATGCAGGTATTGGGGGCCCAAACACCTGGACCATGCTCCACTGCTTTCCCAGGATATTAGCAGGGAGTTGGATCAGACATAAACAGTTGAACTTGAAACAACATCCACGTGGGATGCTGACATTGTAGGTGGCAGCTTAACCCATTGTGCTACAGCACCAGCCCCTGTCTATTTTTGTCTTAAACAATTTATAATGGAAAACATTTGTTGCTTGTTCTTTAAAAATAAAATAGCGGAGTCCAGCACTGTGGCAAGTGGGTTAACACCCTGGCCTGAAGTGCTGGCATCCCATATGGGTGCTGGTTCTAGTCCCGGTTGCTCCTCTTATGATCCAGCTCTTGGCTATGGCCTGGGATGGCAGTAGAAGATGGCCTAAGTCCTTGGGCCCCTGCACCCAGAAGAAACTCCTGGCTCCTGGCTTCAGGTCGGCGCAGCTCTGGCCATTGTGGCCAATTGGGGAGTGAACCAGTGGATTTTGGTGACATTTTCTTCATTTCCTGTCGAAATTTAGAGTTGCATATTTATTACTTCTGTCAAAATTTGATTTAGTTTTTAAAACAGTTTTTTCCATTTTTAAGATTTATTTTTCAGTTATTTGAAAGGCAGAGAGAGAGAGAGAGAGAGAGGAGAGAGAGAGAGAGAGCGAGAGCGAGCTATCTTCCTACTGCTGGTTCACTCCCCAAATGGCTGCAATGGCCATAGTTGGGTCAGCTGGAAACCAGGAGCTCCAAGCTTCTTCTGGGTTTTCCATGTGGATGCAGGGACCCAAACACCTGGGCTAACTTCTGCTGCTTTTCACAGGCCATTAGCAGGGACCTGTATGGGAGTGGGGATGGGATACCAACATAACAGGTAGAGGCTTAACCTGCTGTGCTACAATACTAGCCCCAACAGTTTATTTTCTTTAGCTGACTACATTATGCAGAAAAATGGACCCCAAAGAAATTCACATCCTTTCCCTAGAAAAATGTGATTTGTTGCCTTGCAGGGCAAAATGTGATTTCCAAATGTGATTAAGATCTTGTGATGGAGATATTATCTTGGATTGTCTGGATGTGTCTGATTTGGCACAGATGTTTCTAGAAGCAGGAGGCAACTGGGTCAGAATGGGAGTTTCAGAGAAGGCAATGTGTTGATAGGAGCAGAGATTGGAGTGAGGCCATTGCTAGAAGGATCCAGGGGCCAAAGAATGTTGGTGGCCTATGAAAACTCTGGAGGGAACACAACCTGCTGATTGCTGGACTTTAGCCCTGGAAGTTCCTGTTTTGAACTTCTCCAGAATAGCAAGATAATAAATTTGTGGTGTTTTAAGTCATTAAGTTTGTGGTAATTTGTTAAAGCAACAGTGGGAAACTAAAATACTGGACTTTTAGTCAAAACACAACTGTGATTTTCATTCCTTTAACCTAGAAGTTTGTATCAAATTATTTCAGATCCCATCTAGGGAGCACTGTCACCTTAAGATACTATAATGGGCTCACCAAGGGAGGATGGTCCATCTTTTCATTGCCTTCCCAGGCTCATTGGGGAGCTGAATCGGAAGTAGAACAGCTAGGATTCAAACTAGCACTTACATGGGATGCCAGGATTGCAGGCAGTTACTTAAACCGCTGTGCCAAATGCTGGCCCTGATAAGCATCCTTTACATAAATAAAGGTAATTTACTTAAAAAAGATTTATTTATTTGAAAGGCAAAAAAACAGAGGGAAAGAGAGATGGAGATCTATCTCCTGGATCATTTCCCAAATGGCTTTGATACTCAGGGTTGGGCCAGGCTGAAGTCAGGAGCCAGGAAATCCATCCTGGATTTCCAAGTGTGTTTGAGGGTCCCAAGTACCTGGGCAGTCTTCTGCTTTCCTAGGATCAGTAGCGGGGAGCTGGATTGGAAGCAGAGCAACCAGGACTCTAACCAGCACTCCAGCATTGGATGCAGGCATTGCAAGCGGCAGCTTAACCAGCTGTGTTACAACACCAGTAAGGTAAATGCTTTCAAAACCTGTTTTGGAAAACTTAAGATTTGCAAAGCCTTGAATATAAAAGCTTACTATGTTACAAAAATTAAAGGTGATGGGGGGATATCCAAGTGCCTGAGTTTGCTATATGACCTTTGACAAATGACTTAATTCTCTGTGCCTTAGTTTCCTCATCAATAAAATTGGGTGTGTAGTAATAATAATAATAATAATAATAATAATAATAAAGATACTATGATGGGCTCACACCAAGGCAGCCCTGGGCTTATTCATCCAGAAACCACACTAACTGACTCATTGTCTTATCTTGGATCCTTCTCTCCCTAGCTTCTTCATTTCCTTCCATGTTTCTTAGCCTATTGTTGCCTGGTCACTGACCTGACCAGGTTTATGAACAAATTTTTGCTAAGATTGAGTTAATGAGCCTTAGAATCCTCAGCTCTTTTTCTACCTGGTTTGCAGTGCCAAGACATTTGGGTTCTTGCCTGACTTTATGCATATGGCTCTCAACGGTTGGTGCCCTACTGTGACCAACCAGTGTAATCAACATTTTGGGCATTGTTCCACTGTGAACATTCCTGTTTCTATTTATAGTTGTGACCAAGTGTTTGGCTTTGTTTGCTCACCTGTTCATCCATTCTTTAAAGATTTAGTTATTTATTTTGAAAGTCAGAGTTACATAGAGAGAGGTAGAGACACACACACACACACAGAGAGAGAGAGAGAGAGAGAGAGAGAGAGAGAGATCGATTTTCCATCTGTTGGTTCACACCCCAGATGGTTGCAACAGTCAGCACTGGACCAGGCCGAGGCCAGGAGCCAGCAGCTTCATCTGGGTCTCCCATGTGGGTGGCAGAGGCTCAAACATTTAGGCCATCTTCTGCTGCTTTACCACGCCGCTGGATCAGAAGTGGAACAGCTGGGACATGAACTGACATCCATATGTGATGCTGGCTTTTAAGGCTGTGGCTTTATCCACTATTCCACAATGCTGGCACCTCATCCATTTTTTAAGTTATAATTTCTTCAACAGCTACTCTGTGCTAAGATGTGGGAAAAATTAGAATAGATAGGTGAACACATGGTACACATTCTCAAGCAGTTATAGTCTATTATGGGAGACCAACATAGAGAAAGATAATTATCCAAAAATGTGGTAAATGCAAAGGTGTAAATATGAGATTACTCCAAAAAGGTCACAGGAAAATGAAATTAAAAGATAAATTTATTTTGCTGCAATATTTTTGGGAAATTCATACATAGTTTTCCTTTTTTAAATAATATGCACATTCTGTTGTCACTGATTTCAGAGAAAAGAGACTTTTTTTGAGGTAGTGGAAAGGGGGAAACTTGCTCTATTAAAGGAGGATATACCTGAGCTTAAAATTCAGGAATTGGAACTTTCCAGGAAGTGGCAGGAAGGTGTGTAGGGAGAGGAATATGAATGTAGGAGATGGTTCTTAGTGACAGTGGTTCAGGAGAAGAAACATAGAGAAAGGTGTGTGCACAGAACAGCAATGACAAGTGTTATTGCAGTATTGAAGGTAAAGTAGAGAGTTGGGAAGGAGTGTGGAGAGGCAGACTCGTGTCAGACCTTAGGACATCGTGAGTACCCTGGACAGACTCATCCAGCATAGTATACCAGCTGGCCATCTTCACAGTGCATAAGTATCATTCATTCATTTCATCAGCACTCTTCAAAACCCCGAGGATCAGACGTGAACAACAGGATAAATCTACTGCCTTCTTGGAACCCAGTATAGTGGAGGAAACAGATGAAATGGTACATACATGAGATGACATTTTAGGGGCAGTTCACAATCCTGGGTGAGGGTCCAAAAAGGTTTCCCTGAAAATATATCTCCAATTTGAATTTTGATGGATGAATTACACAAGAGCTAGCCACTAACCTCGGATAATCTTATGACCATAGCATGGGGAAGATCCAAAAATCTGCATTTCGCATAGCCTGCTAGGAAGTCCTAATGAAGTTCTAATGAAGGCAGATACATAGAAGGGTTTATACTTTTGGATTTGTTTCCATTAAGTGGGCCTGGGATCTTGGACTTTTATTCATCCTGATGCAGGAGGCTCAGCTCATGAATAGCCTTGTTGAGATGTTGAAACATTTGTGATACTTAAGAAAAGCACTATTGCAATAACTTTGTGTTGTTTTGTCCACATCTAAATGGCTGCTGAGTGATTCAGAGGGAAACTTTGGATGGGATATGATTAGAAGCAGTTTGGGAAGTTCCCTTCCAAAGGTTGGGTAATGTGAGAACATGCTTCCACAGATGACTGAAGCATGGGCAAATCTTCCTTTCTTCTACCAGCTCCCATCAGCTTCCTGCCTCTGACTCCCACTGCTTTCCAAGGATATGGGGCCCAACTACTTAATCCTTAGGCAGAGATAGATGCTGAGGATAACTCCAGTTCCTGTTGAGAATGAACTTCTCCATATAATCACAGGCAAATTATTTAGATTTTAAAAATTTCAGGATGCAGGGTAGTATGTATGGTAGAATGTGAATCCAGGCATGAGACCTGCATTGTGGCACAGTGGGTTAAACTGCCACTTACAACACGGGAATCCAATGATGGAGGACTGGTTCCAGTCCTGACAGCTCCACTTCTGATCCAGTTCCTTGCTAACATGACTGGAAAAGCAGCAGTAGATGGCCCAAGTACTTGGGCCCCTGCCATTCACATGAGAGACCTGGATAGAGTTTCAGGTTCCAGGCTTTGGCCTGGTCCAGTCCCAGCCATTACAGCCATTTGGGGAGTGAATCAGCGGATGGAAAATATTTCTCTCTCTAGCTCTCTCTCTCTCAATCTGTCTTTCTCACACTCTGACTTTCAAGTACATAAATAAATCTTAAAAAAAATTTGAGTGGCTGGCGTTGTGGTGTGGTGAGTTAAACTGCTGCCAGTGATACCAGCATCCTATAGTCCTGGCTTCTTCACTTACAATCCAGTTCCCTGCTAATGTGCCTGAGAAAACAGCAGAAGATGGCACAAGTACTTGAGCCCCTGCTACCCACTTGGGAGACCCAGATGAAGATCATGGCTCCTGGCTTAAGCCTTGCCCAACCCCTGCTGTGGCAGCCATTTGGGGAATGAACCACCAGACAGATGATCATCTCTGTCTCTCCCTCTCTCTGTAACTCTGCCTTTCAAATAAAATAAGCGTTTAAAAAATTTTGAAGCCAGGCTTAGCCATTGTATTTATCCACTCTGTGCTAAGTACTCAGCAAAAAAAAAAAAAAAAAAAAAAAAAAAAGATCCTGTCCTTGTTCCATGGAAGTTTATGGGAACAATAATATGGGGAAAACTAATATGGGAAAATACCTTAGCCAAGCCTGGAGTGAGGCTTACATAAAGAGAAGCTCTAAGTTGAGTTTTGGAGGTGGGGAAGAAATTCTCTGGTAAAGGAAATTGAAGTTAGGGCACATTTTATTTCTTTCTTCTATATTTTGTTTCATTTCTTTTGTTTTACCACAGCATCTGAATGATCTGTACACAGCAGATTTGTGGTCTGATAGAGTCACTATTTACATATTTTCATTAACTTCTTTTTTTTTCCTTGTAAACATGCTTTTTATTTTTTAAAAAAAATTATTTAAAGTCTACAAATTTCATGCATACAGATTTCTGACATAGTGGTTCTTCCCTTATTTGATTGGAATAAATAGATAACTTAGTATGGGATTGTATGACCGAGGTCAGAGTTTATTTGGGGATTTTTATTGGATTAAGTTCAAAACAGAATGCATTTATATGGGTGTTTTGAAAAGTTTGTGGAAATTGGAATGAAAAGATGTTTGTTTCAGTTCAAAAACTTGAAATCCATACAAGTGATCTTCAAAAAGTTTGTGGCAAATGTGTACTACGAAGAAACTACATGGATTTTGAAACTTTTTTCTCCATCAAAAGAAACTTATCTTTTAGCTCCATTCCCACAAACTTTTGGACACATCCTTGTATTTACAAGAGTCTTGTCCTTTGAGGTGATACCCAGTCACTCCAATTCCTTTGAAGTCTCATCAATGCCAGCTGGCTCTTTTGGGATGCAATATGGGTAGAGTGGATAACCACAAATGTGGTGGATTATTTATGGTCCACATCTGACAGAGAACAGTCAGATGACCTTGCTCTGTTCCAAGATAGGCACAGTTTCTCCCCATGCCCACCATTCCTTCTTTTTCTTTCATGGTTAATTAGCATATTTACGAACCCCTATAAGAATCTGATGGAAATTAAGACTCTTTAAAAAAATGCATTAGATCTGACAGAAACGATTAATGTGGGAATACTCAGATATTTTCCCTACCATCTTCCTGCCTAACAAGCAGAATCCTCAGTTTAAGTGAAGGAATTTTTTGTAGAAGAGAAGTTAAATTGATCTACATGATAAAGTTTGCAAAGAGAAAGGAAAGATGGAGTGAGAGAAAAGAAAATTCTTTGGAAGATGGAGAAGTGGTACAGAAGTATTTTTTCCTGGGGTTTTTGAGGAGAGAGATGCTGGAATAATACCTGAAGAGAAGGAACAAAGTGGGCAGAGGAATAAAAGATATTTTAGTCAGTGCGTTCATGCATGTGTACTTACATCCTTTTGAGTAGTAAAACACAGGGCTTCTTAATTAGATTGATTTATTTTGGCTGTTCTGTGCTTCTTTTTATGTGATGGGGCTTTTGAGATTAAATCACATTAAGAATACCTACACATCCTCATCCAATTCTGTAAGCACAGCATTGGGGAAATCATAGATTGCTATCTGTGGGTTCCAGGTTAAGGATGTTTATTTTGTGGTATATATTACAGGAATCTCTGCTCTTACCTCCCAAGCCCACCTTCCTTTTCTCCACTCTTTTGTTGGTTTGTATACTTGTGGCCACATATGGTCTTATTAAGTTGCATTATTTTTTTTTCTTGCTTAAATCTTTAATAGCTTTTCTATTGGCATAAGTATCATGGGCTACATTATACTTCCCCAAATTCATATGTTGAAGTCCTAATTCCTAGCATCCCAAAATGTCTTTGGGGATAGGGTTTTTAAAAAAGTGATTAAGTTAAAATGAGAATGTTGGGGTGCACTCTGATCCAATATGACTGATGTCATGTCCTTAAAGGAAGAGGAAATTAGGACACAGGTAGAGGGAAGACCATGGAAAGAGACATAGAGAAAGGTCATGTAAAAGCCAAGGAGAAAACCAACTATATAGTTTTGAGGAAGTAAATTTCTGTTACTTAAGCTACCTAGTTTGTGGTACTTTGTTATAGCAACTGTAGAAATAAAATATAGTAAATAAAAATCCAAACTTTTTACCAGATCTTATGGAGCCCTATGATTAGATCCTACTTGAATTTTCCATGCTCGCAGAAGTAGCCATCATGGCCTTTTAGAAATTCCTGGATGACAGGACTTTTTCTTTTTTGATGCTCCAGCACTTTTACACTCAGTTTTCCCTGTGTATGACATTATTATCCCCTCATTACTGTTACAGTCCCATTCTCACCTTTTTGCATAGCTAGATGACTTTAATTCTTCATGTCGCTGTTTAATTGCCACATCTGTCTCTACATTCTTGTCCCATTCATGAGTATATGTATGCATGTGTGTGTGTTTCTTTTATTTGTATAAGTGGAACACATTTAATATATATATTTCATGTATATGTAAATAAACACAGTTTTAAGAGTATAATGATACATGTGTGTTTTTAATGTTCCTTGTTTGCTTTCATCATATGACTTGACATAGCTTATAATTATTGTATTTTATTATATTTTCCTTGTTTCATTAGAATGTTAGCCCAAGGTTTTGTTCATCCTTTTATTCACAGAACACATCATAGTTAACAAATAGGTAAAAAAAAATTGGGTTTTAAAGGCTATATGGCAGGTGCTGTGGCTCACTTGGCTAATCCTCCACCTGCAGCGCCGACACCCTGGGTTCTAGTACCAGTTGGGGCGCTGGGTAATAGTCCTGTTTGCTCCTCTTCCAGTCCAGCTCTCTGCTGTGGCCCGGGAGGGCAGTGGAGGATGGCTTAAGTGCTTGGGTTCCTGCACCTGAATGGGAGACCCAGAGGAAGTACCCAGCTCCTGGCTTTGGATCGGCACAGCTCTGGCCGTAGTGGTCATTAGGGGAGTGAACCAATGGAAGGAAGACCTTTCTCTCTGTCTCTCTCTCACTGTCTATAACTCTACTTGTCAAATAAAAAAAAAGGCTATCCTTTTTTTTTAACCACCCTCAATTTTCCCCTGAAACAGTCTTTGCTAATGTTACAAATGACCTCCACTTTCTAACCCCAAGGACAATAGTCCTGCTCACTGTACTCCAGGGCTTATCAGACTCTCCCAGGGGGAGAATGCTTGTGGCCGAAATCTATTACCTTGGCTTCTACAGAATTCATTCTTCTGACTCCTCCTCCCCACGCCCCAGCATTGCAACCACTTCTCAACCTTCTCTTCTTCTGACTTTTAAATGCAGCAGTTCCTCAAGGCTTGACCATAAATCCCTTGTCTGACTCTCTAGTTTATCCCAAATGCAAATGAGTTACCACACATGGTAATGTCTGTAGCCTAGATTTCTATTGACATTTAAGATGCCAGATGAGCTTAAAGTTCAAAACATCCAAGTAAGTCAGAACTTAAGATCTTCCCCCAAAAGCTTGCTTCTCTCTCATTGTCCATTGTTTTGTATATGGGCAGCCTATCCAACCAGGTGAAACTACCTCATTCTTGTTATCAATCAATGATTAAAATTGTTTTTTGGGGAGTGGTCATGTGGTTCAGCACTTAGGTCACTGCATTCACATCAGAATGCATGGTTCCAGTCCTAGCATCTTTGCTTCTGATCTAGTTGCCTGATAATGCATGACCTAGGAAGGCAGCAGATGATGACTCAAGTATTGGGTCCTTTCCACCCACATGGGAGTCCCAGAATGAATTTTGGGCTCCTGACTTCAGCCTGGCCCAGCCATGATTATTGTGGGCAACTTTCTTTCTGCCTTTCAAACAAAAAATAAAAATACATAAAAATTTAAAAGCTCCTTTTTGATGGGACTGCCTAAATATCTCATCAAAGTTCCCAAGTGTCTCCTCATCTTTACTATTCTCATCCAATCCAAGCTACCATACACTCCGCTGTGTACTTTTACATCAGACATTTACTCAAATTCACTACTCAGTTCAAATGTGCATTGATAGCCTTATTGTCAGGTGGTTCCTGGATCTTAGTGAATTTTAAATCACAGCAGAAGACAGATTAATTCAGACAAAAATTATAACAGAGAAATAGAACTATATACCAATTTCTCTGATGAACATAGACAAAAAAATCCCTAACAAAATACTAGCCAATCAAATACAACAAAACATCAGAAAGATCATTTACTAGGACCAAATGGGTTTTATCCCTGGTATGCAGGGATGGTTAAACATTTGCAAATCAATCAATGTTATACATCACATTAACAAACTGAAGAACAAAAACTATATGATTATTTAAATAGATGCAGAGAAAGCATTTGATAAAATACAATAAAGTTTCATGATAAAAATCTTAAGCAAATTGTGTTAGAGGAAGGAACATTTTTCAACACAATCAAGGCAGTCTATGACAAACCCATGGCTAGTATCCTGCTGAATGGGAAAAGTTGGAAGCATTCCAGCTGAGATCTGGAACCAGAGAAGGATGCCCACTCTCACCATTGCTATTCAGTATAGTCCTGGAAGTTTTGCTAGAGCCATTAGGCAAAAAAAGAGAAATCAAATGGATACAAGTTGGAAAGGAGGAAGTCAAACTATCCCTATTTGCAGATGATATGATTCTATGTATAGGGGATCCAAAAGACTCCACCAAAAGACTTTTGGAACTCATATAAGAGTTTGGTAAAGTAGAAGGATATAAAATCACTCTATACAAAACAACAGCCTTTGTATACACAGAGAATGCCAAGGCTGAGAATGAACTTTTAAGATCAATCCCATTCACAATGGCTACCAAAAAAATCAAATACCTTGGAATAAATTTAACCAAGGATGTCAAAAATATTTATGATAAGAATTATAAAACATTAAAGAAAGAAAAAGAACAAACAAAAACATGGAAAAATCTTCCATGTTCATGGGTTACAAGAATTAATATCATCATGTCCATTCTTCTGAAAGCAATTTATGGATTCAATGCAATACCAATTAAAATACCAAAGACATCCTTCTCATATCTAGAAAAAATGATGTTGAAATTCATGTGGAAACACAGGAGAACTTGAATAGCTATAGCAATCTTATACTACAAAAACAAAGCCAGAGGCATCACAACACCAGTTTTCAAGATATACTATAAGGCAGTTATAATCAAAACAGCCTTACACTGGTACAAAAACAGATGCATAGACCAATGGAACAGAACAGAATCACCAGATATCAATCCAAGCACCTATAACCAACTTATATTTGACAAGGAGCTAAAATGAATCACTCTTCAGCAAACAGTCTCTTCAACAAATGGTGCTGGGAAAGTATGAAACCATACCCCTACCTTACACCTTTCACAAAAATCAAGTCAAAATGTATTAAAGACCTAAATCTAAGATCTATACCATCTAATTGTTAGATAACATTGGGGATAACTTGCAAGATATTGGCACAGGCAATGAATTCTTGGAAAAGACCTCACAAGCACAGGAAATCAAAGCTTAAATTAACAACTGGCATTACATTAAAATGAGAAGCTTCTGTACTGCAAAAGAAACATGCAGGAAAGTGAAGAGGCAACCAACAGAATGGTAGAAATTATTTGAAAACTATGCAACTGATAAATGATTAATAAGCAGAATATATAAAGATATCAAAAAACTCCACAACAACAAAATGAACAGCCCATTTAAGAGATGGGCCAAGGACCTCAATAGACATTTTTCAAAAGACAAAATCCAAATGGCCAACAGATACATGAAAAAATATTCAGGATCACTAGCCGTCAGGGAAAAGCAAATCAAAACCACAATGAGATTTCACCTCACCCCTGTTAGAATGGCTTTCTTAGAGAAATCAACAAACAACACATGCTGGTGAGGATATGGGGAAAAGGGTACCCTAATCCACTGTTGTTTGGAATGTAAAGTGGTAAAACCACTATGGAACATAATTTGGAGATACCCCAGAAATCTAAATATAGACCCAACATATGATCCAGCCATCCCACTCCTTGGAATTTACCAAAAGGAAATAATATCAGCAAATAAAATAGTAATCTGCACAACATGTTTATTGCAACTCAATTCACAATAGCTAAGACATGGAATAAATCTAAATGTCTGTCAACTGAAGATTGGGTAAAGAAATTAATGGATATACTCTATGGTATAATACACAGGTATAAAAAATGAAGTCCTCTCATTTACAACAAAATGGATAAATCTGAAAAACATCCTCCTTAGGAAATAAGACAGTCCCAAAGGGACATATACTGTATGTTCTCCCTGATGTGTGAGAATCAGTAGAGCACCCAAAATGAAATCTGTAGAAGTGAAATTGATCCTTCAAACAGCATGACTTAAGCCACCCTTGTTTTGACTGTTGAGGAACAGGTTTTTTTTTTTTTACTTTCCTTCATATTATTTGCTGAATTCTTTACTTAACATAGAGTTAATCATATGTGTATAAAGTCAATTTAGGATGGATCTCAGTAAAAATAAAAGTGGGAGTAAGAGCGGCAGGAAAATGTTTGTAACTGTAAAGCTGCATAGTTTTTTTTTTTTAACTTTTATTTAATGAATATAAATTTCCAAAGTATAGCCCATGGGTTACAATGGCTTCCCCCCTCCCATAACTTCCCTCCCGCCCGCAATCCTCCCCCTTCCCGCTCCCTTTCCCCTTCCATTCATGTAAAGATTCATTTTCAATTCTCTTTGTATACAGAAGATCAGTTTAGTATATATTAGGTAAAGATTTCAACATTTTGCCAATATAGCAACACAAAGTGAAAAAACTACCATTGGATTACTAATTATAGCATTAAATAGCAATGTACAGCACATTAAAGACAGAGATCCTACATAATTTTTTTTTTCAAATTAATTAATTTTCTATGCCATTTCCATTTTAACACCAGGTTGTTTTTTTTTTTCATTTCCAATTCTCTTTATATACAGAAGATCAATTCAGTATATAATTAGTAAAGACCTCATCAGTTTGTGCCCACACAGAAACGCAAAGTATAAAAATACTGTTTCAGTACTAGTTATAGCATCACTTCGCTTTAGACGACACATTAGGGACAGATCCCACATGGGGTGTAAGTACACAGTGACTCCTGTTGCTGATTTAACAATTTGACACTCCTGTTCATGGCGTCAGTAATCTCCCTAGGCTCTAGTCATGAGTTGCCAGGGCTATGGAAGCCTTTAGAGTTCGCTGACTTTGGTCTTATTCCGATAGGGTCATAGTCAAAGTGGACGTTCTCTCCTCCCTTCGGAGAAGGGTACCTCCTTCTTTGATGGCCCCGTTCTTTCCACTGGGATCTCACTCACAGAGATCATTCATTTAGGTCTTTTTTTTTTTCCATGATATCTTGGCTTTCCATAGTTTTGCATACATTCTTGTGGACTTAATTCTAAGGGTACAATTTAAAACTTGCCATGGAAACCCAAATCTCATTAAGCTGGGTGGTAAAAATGCCATCTTAATAGTTAAAGTGACCATATTAAGTGTTAAAGTGATAATACAGATAGTATTAAGTTTTGAAGGGAATCATATAAATAAGACCAAGTGTCTGGTAATAATAATAGATAAAATTAAAAAGGAGAGAATGTCTAACATGGGAAGCAGTCCACACAGCAGACTCATGGAATGACAATCACTTAAAATAGCACTCTGTCCTCAGAATCAGCCATTAAGGCATTCTGATCTGGCTGAAAAGCCCATAAGAGCATTTCAGTTATAGAAAGCCAAGACATTATGGCAAAAAAATATATCCTACATGAAGAATCTCTGTGAAAGAGACCCCAGTGGAAAGAAATGGCCATGAAATAGGGATGTACTTTTCTTTGAAGGAAGGAAAGAACTTGAACTTAGCTTATGGCCTTGTCTAAATATTGACAGAGATTGTGGATTCAAAAGGCTTCCATGCCAAGAGCCTCTGGTGATCACTGATGTCATATGTAAGAGTATTAATTGTTAAATTAGCAACCAGAGTCACTGTGCACTTACTTCCCAAGTAGGACTTCTGTCATCAATGAGTTGTATTACGAGAATTAACCGTAAAACTTATTCTCAGTATTTTTTGTGTGTGTATGTGTGTGTGCATGAACTGTTGAAATAGTTACTTAGTATAGAATTGGTCTTCTGTGTATAAAGTTAGCTGCAAATGAATCTTAATGAAGAATGGGACTGGGAATGGGAGAGGGAGGAGGTGGTGGGGTGGGAGTGGGAGTGGGAAGGAGGGTATGGTGGGAAGGATCACTATATTCCTAAAATTGTACTTAGGAAATTTGTACTCATTACATAAAAGTGTTTTTTTTTTTGAAAAAAAAAAAAAGACTTAGAGAGGGGTTGGCGCTGTGGTGTAGTAGGTTGGACCTCTGCTTGTGGCACTAGCATCCCACATAGGTGCCAGTTTGTGTCTGTGCAATTACTCTTCCAATCCAGCTGTCTGCTAATAACCTGGGAAAAGCAATGGACAATGGCCCAAGTGCTTGGGCCCTTGTACCACATGGAGACCCAGAAGAAGCTCCTGGCTCCTGGCTGTTGTGGCCATTTGCCAGAGTGAATCAGTGGGTGGAAGATCTCTCTCTCTCTCTTTGTCTCTACCTCTCTCTGTCTGTAATTCTGACTATCAAATAAATAAACAAATCTTAAAAAAATGGTGCAACTTGGAACAGGTACAATTTGATATCAGATGGAGCATGGGGGATGAAGGCTGAACTTGGACATGCAAGAGGGTCAGTTCTCCCTTAGGAGTCCAGGCTGGTATGGGCTGTTGGTTGAGTGGCTGGGAAACCAGGGAATAATTTAAGAATCTATAGCATTGGCACTTAGGGTATTACTGAATGAGGGTGAGCCAAAGAGGAGAGAGTTGCCAAAGACCAATATCGAACTTCAAGGCTTCATAAAGGGATCCCTGTTTATCCTGCCCAAAGAAAAGCTTGTATCTTTATTGAGATCATGAATGTAGTGAAAGCTCACTAAATGCCAGGTCACTTGGTGGCTCATGAGAGTTCTAACTGCCTAATTTACTTTCCGTTTCAAGAACTCACATAAAGCAGGATTAAAGTTAGTCTGGACATGAAGAATCAAACAAACAAACAAACAAAAAATAAGAGAAATATTCTTAATATGTAACTGTTGGCTTCCCAGGCACTCTTACTGGGCACTTGGTACCCACACTTAGTTGGCACTTATCTACTGAAAGCTGATTTGCTTTACTGTGTGTGGCACAGAATTGACAAATGGTAGTAACAGCTTGCATACAGTGCTTAATAGTTTATAAGTCACATACATGTTTTCAACATTATAATAAATCCAGTGGACCACATCTTACCTTCCATTTACAGCTAAGGACGCTGAAACTTGGAGAAGTTCTACAACTTGCACATGTTTATGTGACTGGTAAATGGTGGAGGCTTAGACCAGAATACAGGTCTTCCCAGCTTGAGATCCTTGTGGTTTTCTGTTTTAACTTGCCTCTCCCAATATTTCTCAGGAGAGTGTCTCAGGCTCAATTGCCCAAGGCTTTCTATTGTGTGAGCGTCCTGACCTAAACATTTTGGAACTGCTTTTTTGCATTCAAATTTGACCTTGTCAAAGTTAGTTGTTTAAAGATTGCAAAGATTTGGACTGATAGAGAATAAGTAAATTATGGTTTCCATTTCTCAGATATGATGATTATAAAGGCCACAGCTGAGGTTATGATATTTATTCAATGTCTTGGTCTGGGAACAGAAACATATTGGAGAACTGTGAGGCATTATGCTACTTGTAGACATTTGAGCCCTATTGTTGTCTGAGATGTTATGTCCCTTGGATTCCTGTGTTCTTAGAAGGAGAAATTATACACAGCACCACAGGGCATCCTTAAGTGTAACCTTGACGGTTGATAGTAAGTATTCTAAGGGGCTCCATAAGGGGCTCTACAAATTCCAAGGGTTGTCCTCACTGCTGCCTCAGCATAGGGCCAGCTCTGCTTAATTCAGATAATCACGATTACAAATTACTAAGAATAAATTATTGAATTCATCTTGTGAATTCTTATTGAATTTCAATTATTGAATTATTTCAATTGATTGAATTACTGAATTATTACTTATTGAATGCTATCTTTTTGCCAGGCATAGTGTGATGCACTATATATAAGTTATTTCCAATTCTGAAAATCATCATTTAAAGTAGACATAGTGATTTCAATTTTATATTGGCAATGGGATCGCAAAGACCAACTAACTTAGAAACTCCTCTCTCCCAGCATTTTCCTTCTTTATCCTGCATCAGGGTAGCCCAGCTCAGAATACAATTTGAAGCTTCTAAAGTGACTGTCAGGGCTCTAAGTGCTGCTGCTCGGCTTTTCTCCCTGACCTCTGACCTGCTACGATTCTTTCCTCACTTTGCTACAGCTGTGGTGGCTTCTTGAGACCAGATAAGCCCTAAGCATCTCAGGACTTTTGCAGCCCCTCATATAGCCTTCAGTGTCCATTTATTTTCTGCAGATCTCTTCTCCAATGTCTCAGAATCAGGGAGACCCCTTAGAACAGCCCTCCGCTATGCCCATTTATAATGACACATTGTTTAATGTTTAATCATTTTCATAGATATAGGTTTATTTTTTGTATCCTCACACTAGAATGAAAGCCCCATGAGATGTTTTTTGTTTTGTTTTCAGACTTACTGTTCTTTCTAAATTTCCTGTAGCACATAGAAAGTCTCGGTACATTATTTGTTGAATGAATGAATATTTGCAGTCAACAGATAGTTTTTGAGCACCCACAGGTGCCAGAGTTTCAGGCCTCCATCTTTGAAGGTTATATTGTGAAAATTAATTCTTCAAAGAACCTTCCTCAAAAGCAGAGATCTCCCCAGTGTGAAGCATTTTTCTGTCATGTTCTGCAGCTCCTCATTTCCAGGTGCCCAAGAGGTCCATTGCTCTAGGAGGGTACTGCAAAAAATTTGTGGACAAATGGAAGAAGAAAATAAGTTTGTTTTGGTACAAAACATTTGAAATCGTGGGGCATAGTGTTTAAGATGTTTTTTTTTAAGATGCCCATGTCCCTCCCATTTCCCGGGTTCTGGTCTTTGCTCCAGTTCCTAATTCCTGCTAATTAAGACCCTGGAAGGCTGTGTTGATAACTCTAGTAGTTGGGTCTTTGCCACCTGTGTGGGAGACCTGGATGGAGTTCCCAGATCCCAGTTTGGCTGGCCCCTGCCTTGGAGGGCATCTGAAGAGTGAGCCAGTAGATGTGGCTGTTTCTCTGACTCGAAAAATGATAATAGTAAAGTTTGCAGAAGTGCATATTATAAAGGAACTGTGAATTTTTTGGCACCAAAATACATTTATCTTCTAATTCCATTTCCCTTGAAGTTTTTGAAGGATCCTCATACATAAGGAATGAATAAGCTTTTTCTGTAAAGGCTCAGATGGTAGGTATTTGAGGTTTTGGGACCATACTGTCTCTGTTTCAACTACTCAAGCCCATGGGGCCACTGCAGCAGGCAGTAACTGACAGCCTGAGTATGATTGTGTTTTAGAACACATTCACCCCACAGGCCATGATCTCTCCAGTCCCTATTGGAAAGAATAAAAGATTTTCAAAAATGAATCCAAAATTCATTAGTTAGAGCTCAATGTGATACTTTTCTTTTAGCAATTAACATTTAATGGGATCTGGCAGTAGGAGGCTTCATTTAACACAGCCATTGACTAGTGGTAGAACTCGAGGAAGCAGCAGAAATCTCGGAGCGACGATCACCCCGTGGGGGAGAGAACTCTTCTAGTCCAGAAGTTGTGTTTATTATGCTTGAGTAAGGCCCACCCTGTTCCTCAAGAACAGAACAATCCATCCAGAGATTTAAAGTACAAGACCAAAGGGACAACCGATTCATTCAACTTCCATGAGTTGGAAGTGGTGTGAAAAGTCCATGTTTCTTTCACAGATTTTAATGATTGATATTCATTTAATTGGTTAGTGGTGGTCTGTGCCATTGACAACTTTAGGGCTCCACTTATAACATGGTTACCCATCTCTCAAGAAGTGGATTTCTAAGTCTCGGGCTGGATTGTACCTCAATTCTGGGAGGCTAAATCTCAAGTTTATATTCCAGATTGTCTGCCATCTGGTTGATTGCTCAAGGCCCAATTTGCCAGCGATGGCTGTGTGTAGTAGCACGTTTGGTAACACTGATGAATTTTTGGATCAGCACTGCCTCAAACCATTGTATCCATAGAAGAAATTGTATTAATTTAATTGTCAGGTTACAGAGAGAAAGTATATCCATATGTTCACTTCCCTATGCCAACTCTGTTAATTTGAAACATACTGATATCTGGCGTGGACAGGACAAATTTTTGGCTACTCTGTATATATGTGGAAATGTGCAGTGTTTTTTTTTTTTCATTTACAAAAAAACAGGGGAAAAAGAACTGATGATTCAGAGTATTTCACAAAATGAAGTTTCCACATATAGGTTACAAAGCAAATGTGCCTCATTAGTAAGATTCTGTGTATTCTGGTGACCAAAATTAAAAACATATTTAAGAAATGTTCCATCACTTTCTCAGTATTCTAAGTTCAGTCTAGACTATGTGTGCTGTTTTTTTTTTTAGTTTTTAAACTTAGTGCTTATTCTTCTTGAGTGATAATCAGATTAAAATTTATTTATATATTTTCATTTTATTTGAAAAGCAGAAACAGAAAATTCAATTGTTAACAGGCTGTCTCCTGATGAAACTCTTAATAGTAACGTAGTACTACTTTAGAGGTTTGGTTTCTTTGATTTAATATAGAATGGATTTTCTTATCACAAGGCTGAATGAAAACACAGTCCAAAAGCACACATTTAGTAAGAAGTAAAGAGACTAGAAGGGTTGTTCCAGGACAGAAAAATTCTTTTGAAATGTTGTACAGTCAGAGGGAAAGATGCAGAAAAGTGGGAAGAGCTTAGTTTATGGAAGTTATGGAAGGAGCTTACTTTCTTAGCACAAATAAAATCAGTAATAAATTATTCCAACAAATTACAAGGTTATCTATTGGCTGATATTTTTTTCTTTCCCTTTTTAACATTTGTTCATTACAAAGACATAACATTTAAAATTTTATTGTTTGGAAAAGAAGCTTATACATATATCTACTCATAAGATTACAAATATATCATCCTCAAATGGGAGCTAATCTGTCAGACTGGTCACCCACTACATCTCCAATTATTTTTGTTCCTTCTTTTTTCTTCCTTCCTCTTCTATTTCCCCCTCCTCTCATCTTTCTCCTCCTCCTCATTTTTTGATTGAATCTATTATTAAAAATGATGATATTAGACAATTATTTTTAGAAAGAGATTTTAACATAACTTGACAATCCATGTAGTGTGGACATTAAATGCAAAGCCAAATAGTTCATTTGACATGAACAACACATGTCTTAGAACAAGATGTATTACGTAAATCCTGATTGTTTTTCCCTTTTACATCCAAGTTAGCTCTATTATGTTAGTATTAGCACATGGGTTTAATCGGAGTAATTTTTCACTTTGGACCACCTCATGCTTTTCCCTGGAAGCCAAAAATTGGAGTGATCTCATAAAAGGGATTGCATAAACGGTACTCATTTAGTGTTATTTAAGAACTTGACTGGATATGCCCAGTTGATAATAAAATTAGAAAAACAATAATTAAATGTTATCAGACCCCTACCATATCTATTTTCCACATCTTTGGATATCACTATAAGAACAGAATAATATATTTTTCCTGATAAGTGGATTTTAAATTTTAGGACAGATTTTATTTTGGTCAAGCCTAACCTTCCAAATTATCACACTTTAAGTAATATATTACTTATTTTGATTTTGAGATTTAACAACCTTTTCATCTTTATTGTTACATTTTCTCATTAGGCCAACCTTTGTTCGAGATATGCTGCCCCTAGTTAACTGGAATAGTGGTCCCTAAAGTTAATTCAATCACTTAGCCAATGGTGGTGAAATTACAACAGGAAGCCAGACAGAGAAGTGAAATTCAAATGTGACTTTGAACACATACTGTGTGAATTTGTCTGATTTATTTCAGAATGAATATGAGGTGCCGGATTCTCTGAAGTGGATTTAATCTAATGAAAACATTTAAAGTAGCTAAAATATTGAATTCCTTTTGTGGACATTTACTTAACATAGCATGCTACTAAAAGGTATAATTGAAAAATCTGATATATCATCATCCCCTCTTTTATTTTTTTAATTTTTTAAAAAATATTTTATTTATTTACTTGCAAGAGTTACAAAGAGAGAGGAGAGGCAGAGTCAGAGAGAAAGAGAGAGAAAGAGAGAGAAAGAAAGAGAAAGACAGAGAAAGAGAGAGAGAGAGAGAGAGAGAGAGAGAGAGAGAGAGAGAGAAAGTCCTCCATCCGATGGTTCACTCCCCAAACGGCTGCAATGGCCAGAGCTGCGCCAATCCGAAGCCAGGAGCCAGGGGCTTCCTCCGGTCTCCCACATAAGTAGAGGAGCCCAAGGACCTGGCCATCCTCTACTGCTCTCCCAGACCACAGCAGAGAGCTGGGTCAGAAGAGGAGCAGCCGGGACTAGAATCAGCACCCACATGGGATGCCGGCACTTCAGGCCAGGGTGTTAACCCCATGCACCACAGCGCTGGCCCCTCATCATCCCCTCTTAAACAAAACAAGGAAAAGTAGTTTCAGTCAAACTTTCCACATGGAAAATTGTTGATTCATGTTTTTGCTATTAAATGTGGGGATACTTATGATGGATATTCCTGTTGTTCAGTGACATTTGATTCTTGTCCTCTACCACTGGCCATATCAACTCTGCTGCTGTGAAGCTGGATATGGCCATGTGACCTATGTTCACAATGAAACACAAGGAGAAGGGACATCTGTGCAGAAACATTTCAGAGTCGGGTGTGTTTCTCCATGCTTCCTTTCTTTTGCTTTGGCAATGGTGGAGGGACATGTTAAGATGGAGAGGCCATTAAACTGAAGCAGCTGGAGTGCCCAACTAACACATGGAGGACAGCTGCCCTGGAGAGCATCCTGGGTCAGTGACGGAATCTGCTTGAGCAAGAAATAAACTTTTGTTGTTTCAAGTCTGTGAAATTTTGGAATTGCTTGTTACTGCAGCAATCTAGTCTGTCCTGACCAATTCAAAAATGAAATTTGAGTTGAGCTGATGTAGCTTCATCAATTTTCAAAAGGCTCCCACTGGCTCACAGAAAGCTGTTACTCCTTTTCAGCATGCTATTTTTCTCCTGCAGTGTTGTAAAAATCAATAACATTCTTGAATAGTGTGACATTTATTGAATAATAAGTTTATAGAGAGTCTGGAATCATGAAGAACAAATTGTTCAAAATATTTTAAGACTATTTTTTCAAAGAAGTCAAGCCAATTAGGCCAAACTTTGTGAATTAAAAAAAAATCTAAATAACTTGGCAATCATTTCTTACCATTAGTTATCAACACCATCTTTTTTTTTTAATAGTTGGGACAGCTTATAGATTTTTTAAATGTTTATTTATTTATTTTCATCTACTTCAAAGGCAGAGTCACAGAGAGAGGGAGAGAGAATCTTTCATTTACTGGTTCACTCCCCAAATGCCTGCAGTGGTCAGGGCTGGGCCACATTGAAGCCAGAAGCCCGGACTTCATACAGTTCTTTCATGTAGGTGGAATCAGCTCAAGTATTTGAGCCTTTACCATTGCCATCAGGTGCATTAACAGGAAGCTGGATTGGAAGTAGACTGGAATTTGATATAGGATGTGGATGTCACAAACTGTGGCCTAACCTGTTGTGGCACAACTCTTGCTACAATCCCATATCTTTCAAGGTAAACTACATATACTAAGGAACCAGCTCAAAGTGTATTGACTCTGTTTCATTTATACACATATACCTATGTATATATACATACATACATATGCATGCATATGTACATACATATTTGAGCATTGAAAGTAGTAGTATTTATCGACTTTCTTATAATATGTAGAGTGCTGAACAAAGAAATGATCATTCCATGAGCTTGCTGTTTTTCAGAGGAGAAATAGCAAACCAGAACATAAATTTATGTTGGCAGTCATGAATTATATTTCTACTATTATTCCTAAATCTTACAGTCAGTTACATAGGAGGAACTCACATATTTGTTTTGTGAATAAATAAACAAACCCCAATAATTTCTGTAGTTGGTCCCTCACAGAAAATGTAAATGCCCACAGGTGACTACCACATTTTGAACATACTTGAGAGGTAAGGCAGCTGAACTCAAACTATAAATGGATATGTTTGTGGAGAACTGAGATAGCTCTATTTATAGTCTAGGAAAAACATTGCATTTGGAGTCACAGAATCTGGGTTCATTTTTTTTTTGTTTGAGAACTAGTTTTACAGTTACCTCTCAATACAACTCATTGAGGACAGAGGTCCTGCAAGGGGGAGTTATTGCACAATGATTCCTGCTGTTAATTTAACAATTAACACTCCTATGTATGACATCAGTGACCACCTGAGGCTCTTGACATGAGCTGCCTAGGCTATGGAAGCCTTTTGAATCCACAAACTACATCAGTATTTGGACAAGGCCATAAGCAAAATGGAAGTTCTCTCCTCCCTTTAGAGAAATATATATCCTTCTTAGATATCCACTTTTTTCTGCTGAGGTCTCACTCACAAAGATCCTTCATGTAGAACATTTTTTGCCACAGTGTCTTGGCTTTCCATGCCTGAAATACTCTCACGGACTTTTCAGCCAGACCAGGAAGTCTTAAGGGCTGATTCTTAGGTAATAATGTTACTTAAAGCGATTGTCATTCTATGAGTCTGCCGTGTGAACTGCTTTCCATGTTGTACATTCTCTCCTTTTTAATTCTATCTATTATTATTACCAGGCACTTGATCCTATTTATAGGATCTCTTTAAAACTGAATCCTATCTATATGTTCACTTTAACACTTAATATGGTCACTTTAACAATTAAGATGGCATTTTTTACCACCAAACTTAATGGGATTTGGAGTACCATGACAAGGTTTTAAGCTGTACCCTTAGAAGTAAGTCCATAGAGATGTATGCAGAACTACACAGCTTTACACTTAAAAATTTCCTCCTCCCTCTCTTATTCCCACTCTTACTTTTTACTGAGATCTATTTTCAATTGACTTTACACATATGATTAACTCTATGTTAAATAAAGAGTTCAACAAATAGTATGATGGAAAAACAAAGAAAATGAAACTGTTCATTGACAGTCAAGACAAGAGCAGCTCAAGTCATCCTTTCTTGAAGTGTCAATTTCACTTCTACAGATTTCCTGTTAGGTGCTCTATTAGTACTTGCAGATCAAGGAGAACATATGGTATTTTTCCCTTTGGGACAGGATTATTTCACCAAGTGTGATGTTTTCCAGATTCATCCATTTTGTTGCAAATGACTGGATTTCATTTTTTTTTACTGTTGTGTAGTATTCCATAATGTACATATCCCATAATTTCTTTACCCAGTCTTCTGTTGATGGGCATTTAGGTTGATTCCATGTCTTAGCTATTGTGAACTGAGCTTCAATAAACATAGAGGTGCAAATAACTATTTTGTTTACTGATTTCACTTCCCTTGGGTAAATTCCCAGGAGTGTACGGCTGGGTCATATTCAGATTTTTGAGGTATCTCCATACTGTCTTCCATAATGGCTTTACCAATTTACATTCTCACCAGCAGTGAATTAGGGTAACTTTTTCCCTACATCCTTGCCAGCATTTGTTGTTTGTTGATTTCTGTATGAAAGCTATTCTAACTGGAGTGAGGTGCAACCTCACTATGGTTTTGATTTGCATTTCCCTTTCAGCTGGTGATCCTGAACATTTTTTCATGTGTCTATAGGTCATTTGGATTTCCTCTTTTGAAAAATGTCTACTTAAGCCCTTGGCCCATCTCTTAACTGGGTTATTAGTTTGCTGTTGTAGAGTTTCTTGATTTCTTTGTAGGTTCTGGTTATTAATCATTTATCAGTTGCATAGTTTTCAAATATTTTCTCCCATTTTATCAGTTGCCTCTTCATTTTCATGACTGTTTCTTTTACCAAATTTTGTTTATTTTTTCAAAAAAACAGTGCTTCATTTCATGATCTTTTGTACTTTTTTGGATTCAGTTTTGTTGATTTCTTCTCTAATTATAATTATTTGCTTCCTCCTATTAGTTTTGGTCTGGTTTGCTGTTGTTTTTCTAGATCCTTTGATGCATTGATAGCTCATTTATTTGGTGACTTTCCAGTTTCTTGATGTAGACACCAATTGCTATAAACTTTCCTCTTAATACTGCTTTTGTTGTATCCCATACGTTTTGATAAGTTGTGTTGTCATCTTCATTTGTTCTAGGAATTTTTTGATTTCTCTTTTTATTTCTTCTCTGACCCACTGTTCATTCAGGAGCATGTTGTTCAGTATCCATGTGTTGACATATGTTCTAGGGATTCCTGAGCTACTAATATCCAGCTTTATTCCATTGTGGTCTGAGAAGATGCATGGTATGATTTTGATTTTTTGAATTTGCTGATACTTGCTTTATGGCCTATTATGTGGTCAATCCTAGAGAACATTCATGCATAGGTGAGAAGAATGTGTATTCTGCAACTATAGGATGTAAAGTTCTGTAAATATCTGTAAGGCTCAGTTGATCTATAGTGTTCATTAAATCTACTGATCTAAAATCTTGCTGATTTTCTGTCTGGTTGATCTGTCCATTGCTGAAAGTGGGGTATTGAAATGCCCATTATTATTGTATTGGGGTCTATGTCCCCTTTTATATCCCTTAACATTCCTTTTATATAGGCAGGTCATGAGCTGCCAAGGCTATGGAAGCCTCTTGAGTTCACAAACTCTGACCTTATTTAGACAAGGCCATAATCAAAGTAGAAGTTCTCTCCTCCCTTCAGAGAAAGGTACCTCCATCCTTGATGGCCCGTTCTTTCCACTGGGATCTCACTCACAGAGATCTTTCATTTAGTTTTTTTTTTTTTTTTTTTTTTTTTTTTTTGCCACAGTGTCTTGGCTTTCCATGCCTGAGAAACTCTCATGGGCTTTTTAGCCAGATCTTAATGCCTTAAGGGCTGATTATGAGGCCAGAGTGCTGTAAAACTAGCTTCTGGACTAGAGCAATAAGCTCCCTCCCTACTCTACCCTCTTGGAACTCCCCCCTGGGTTCACATTTTTAATGAACCAGTTCATTACATTGAGAAAATTAGTTGATTCCTTTAAGACTCCATTTCTCATAGTAGAATGGAGCTAATAATCTATCTCACAGGAATTTTATCTAGGGACCTATTTAGAATTCCTAGAAATTATACACAATTTTGAATGTGACTATATATGCCAATTTTTCTAGGGTCAAGAGTGAATAGCTTTTCTCATTCTTACAGAAGTTCATGAACCAAAAAGGTTAACAATAATTGATATAAAATTGATAATATCAATCTTCTAAATTTTAGTAGTAGAGAAAGAAGAATTCGTTTATAAATCTCCATTAATCTCATTGTGTATCATTGATGGCTAGTTCCAAGAATAAATTTTATTTTATTAAAAAATGTATTGATTATAATTAAAAAAGCTTGACACATTAAAATTGTACATATTTATGGGGTATGGTGTGCTGTGTTGTTTTAATACATGTATACACTGTGTAATGTCTAATGCTTGAAAACATACCTATCTCCTCAATCATTTATTATTTCTTTATGATTAAAATATTCAAAATTCTTTCTTCTAGCATTTTTTAAAGAAAAACACACAGTACATAATTTATAGTCACTCTACTGTGCAAGGGAACACCAGAGCCTCTTACTTCTACTTATAACTTAGTACTTGTTCATCAACCTTTCCCCATCCTATTTATCCCTTATTTTTTCAGCCTCTAATAACCATCTTCATAATCTCATATTTTTAAGATTAATATTTTCAGATTACACATATGAATGAGGTTATGCAGTACTTGTCTTTCTGTGTTTGGATTATTTTACTTAACATAATGACCTCCAGTTTTATTCATACTTTTGCAAATGACTGGATTTCATTCTTTAATGATTAATACTCCATTGTGTATATGTACCATATTTAAAAAATCCATTCATCAGTTGATGGACAGTTAGGTTGTTTTCATTTCTTGGCTATTGCGAGTAATGCTATAATAAGCTTGGAAGTATAGATGCTTCTTCAACAGTTGGATTTATCATTTGGATATATATAATATAATATATATTACATTTTTCATTTGGTTTATTTGGATATATATTTCATATGGATATATATTTATATATATTTCTCATTTGAATATATATATATATATATACACATATATTTACACATATCCAACAGTTGGATTACTAGGGATTGCTGGTTCATATGGAAATTCCATTTTTGGTGATCTGAGTAACCTCTATACTATCTTACATAGGCCCATACTGATGTGTCTCAATCAACAGTGTATAAGGATTTCCTTTTTTCCATCTCCTTGGCAGCACTTGTTGTCTTTTGCCTTTTTGATAATAACCAATGTAACTATGATGAGGCAATATCTCATGGTGTTTTGGATTTGCCCTTCCCTGATGACTAGTGACGCAGAGAATTTTTGTCATGTACTGTATGTCCTCCTATAAAAATTTCCACTGCTCATTATTAAGTGGATTTCTTTGTAGATTCTGGTTATCAACCCTTTATCTGTTGCATAGTTTGCAAATATTTTTTCCCATTCTGTCGCTTGTCTATCCACTTTCCTGACTGTTTCTTTTGAAGTATAGAAACCTCTCAATTTGATGCAATCCCAAATGTTAATTTTGTCTTTGACTGCCTGTGCTTCTGGGATATTTTCCAAGAAGTCTTTGCCTGTATCTATATCTTGCAGGGTTTCTCCAATGTTCTCTAATAATTTGATGGTGTCGGGTTGTAGATTTAAGTCTTTAATCCATGTTGAGTGAATTTTTATGTAAGGTGAAAGGTAGGGGTCTTGCTTCAGAAACACAAAGTGAAAAATACTGTTTGAGTACTAGTTATAGCATTAAATCACAATGTACAGCGCATTAAGGACAGAGATCCTACATGAGGAGTACGTGCACAGTGACTCCTGTTGTTGACTTAGCAAATTGACACTCTTGTTTATGGTGTCAGTAATCACCCTAGGCTCTTGTCATGAGTTGCCAAGGCTATGGAGGCCTTTCGAGTTCGCCAACTCTGATCTTACTTAGACAAGGCCATAGTCAACGTGGAAGTTCTCTCCTCCCTTCAGAGAAAGATACCTTCTTCTTTGATGACCTGTTCTTGCCACTGGGACCTCACTCGCAGAGATCTTTCATATAGTGTTTTTTTTTTTAAAGGAATTTATTAATACATTTGATTCTCAGGGTCACAGCAAATGCATAATAATTACTACAATATAATTCCCATCAAGTCTCATGTTAATGGGGTATTAATACAAAAGGAATAGATTCAATATAGTTCATTGATATAATTCTAAGAATATAATGATGCTTCTCTATTTCTCTTTCTTTTTTAGTTTTTGAGATAATGTATTTTTAATATACACTATAGTCAAAGACTCAATTCTCCACAAAATAAGAAGCTCAACAAGTAAAATGATCCTTTCTCAGTGGAGAAAGGTAAGGGCTATAAACAATATTCAAACAAAAATATGACTATTTTGCTCATGTACAGTGAATTTTAAAATAAGCACAGATGATTAAAACTTTTTAACCTTTGGTTTGACCAAGATATAAAGCAGTGTTTGCCAAAACAAATATATTTGAATGTAATAAATTTTAAATTCAGATAGAGTAATGCCTCCTGTTTTCTTCTTTTTGTTTAAGATTGCTTTGGATTTTTGAGATGTTTAGGATTAGATGATTTTTTTTCTAGTCCTGTGAAGATTGACATTGGTATTCATATAGATATTGTTTGAAACTGTAGATCACTTTGGGTAGTAGGAAAATTTTTAATAATATTGATTTTTCTAATCCATGAATATTGGCTGTACTTCCATTTCTTTCTATCCTCTTCAATTTCTGTGCTCCATGTTTTATAGTTTTCATTGTAGAAATCTTTTATCTCTTTGATTAGATTTTTTTAGGTGACTTTTGGTAGTTATTGAAAATGAGATTTTCCTTCTTGATTTCTCTTTCAGATAGTTCACTACTGATGTACAGCAATGCTGCTAATTTGTAAATTCTAACTTATACCCTGCAGCTTTGCTGAATTTATTTTATTTTATTTTTTTGAGGTTTATTTTATTTATTTGGAAGGCAGAGTGACACAGAGAGGTGTCTTCCCTCCACTGCTTCACTCTCCAATGGCCATAATGGCCAGGGTTGGCCAGGAGTAAGCCAGGAGCCAGGAGCTTCTTCTGGGTCTCCCACAAGGGTACAATTGGGCCCTCCTCCACTGCTTTCACAAGCACATTAGCAGGGAGCTGGATTGGAAGTACAGTAGCTGGGACTTGTACTGGCACCCATATGGGATTCCAGGGCTTCAAGTGGTGGCTTAACCCTCCATACCACTAAACTGGTCCCTGCTGAATTTATTTACTAGTTTTTTTCTCTAAGATTAATTAATTTATTTGAAAGACAGAGTTATAGAGAGAGAATGGAAAGACAGAAAGACAATCATCTACCAGCTCACCCCTCAAAAAACCACAATGGACAGGGCTGGGCCAGGCTGAAGACAGGAGCCAGGAGCTTCATCCAGTCTCCCATGTGGGTGCAGGGGCCCAAGTACTTGGGCCATCCTCTTCTGCTTTCCTAGGCATATTAGCAGGGAATCAGATCAGAAGTGAAGTAGCCGGGACTTGAACCAGAGCCCATGTGGGATGCTGTCATCACAGGTGGCGGCTTTACCTACTATGCCACACTGTTCTCCCATATTACTAGTAATAATAGTTTTTTGGTGCAGCTTTTTGGGTTTTCTATAAAAAGATCATATCATCTGCAAACAGTGACAATTAGATTTCTTTCTTTCCAGTTTGGATGCCTTTATTTCTTTCTCTTGCATAATTGCTCTGGCTAGGGCTCCAAATACTATGTAGTGTAACAGCAGTGAATGGGACATCCTTTTATTCTTCCAGCTCATAGAGAAAAATCTTTCAGCTGTTGACTTGTCATATGTGGCCTTTATTATGTTGAGGAATGTTTCCTTTTTATGTAATTTGTTCAGAGCTTTTATCATGAATGGTGTTGACTTTTATGAAATGCATTTTCTGTATCTATTTGAGATGATCATATGACTTTTATCCTTCATTCTGTTGATGTGGTGTGTCACTCTTACTAATTTGTTGTATGGAATCATTCATACATCTCTGGGATAAATCCTAGTTGATTATGCTGCATACTCATATTAATGTCTTGTTGGGTTCAGTTTGCTAGTATTTTGTTGAGGATTTTTGAAACTATCTTCATCAGGGAATTTGCTATATATATTTCTTTTTTATTATTTTTATGTCTTTGTCTGTTTTCAGTATTAGAGTAATGCTGATCTTACATTATGAGTTTGGAGGTAGAATTCGGCCATGAAGCCATCTGGCCCAGGATTTTCTTTGATAGGACACATTTTATTTCTGATTCCATCTCATCACTTACTGGTCTGTCTAAGTATTGTTTCTTTAAGATTCATTCTTGATAGATGTATGTGTTCAGAAATTTTTCCATTCTTTTAGGTTATAAATTCTGTTGCCATACAGTTATTCATAACAATTTCTTTTTTTAACATTTATTTAATGAATATAAATTTCCAGTGTACAGCTTATGGATTACAATGGCTTCCCCCTCCCATAACTTCCCTCCCACCCGCAACCCTCCCCTCTCCCGCTCCCTCTCCCCTTCCATTTGCATCAAGATTCATTTTCAATTCTCTTTATATACAGAAGATCAATTTAGTATAAAGATTTCAACAATTTGCACCCACATAGAAACACAAAGTGAAACATACTGTTTGAGTACTAGTTATAGCATTAAATCAAAATGTACAGCACATTAAGGACAGAGATCCCACATGAGGAGCAAGTGCACAGTGGCTCCTGTTGTTGACCCAACAAATTGACACTCTAGTTTATGGTGCCGGTAACCACCCTAGACTGTCGTCATGAGTTGCCAAGGCTATGGAAGCCTTCCAAGTTTGCCGACTCTGATCATATTTAGACAAGGTCATAAAAGACAGAGTGAGGATAGTAACCAATGATCCTAAGAGTGGCATTTACCAGGTCTGAACAATTATACAGCCTTAAGTGGGGAAGAGGACCATCAGTACACACAGGTTGGGAATAGAGCCATTGGTGGTAGAGTAGAGGTTATGATTACAAAGGAATGAGGCCCAAGTGCACTAGACAGGGCCTAGAACAAAGGACAGAGTCATTATTAGAGGAGCTAAGAAAGGTGCTGTCTAAGCTACAAGTAATTTTTCCGATTGAGAGGCAAATAGAACCTGATAGAAGGGGCTTGATAATAATCTGGTGGGCTTTAGGCCTTGTAAATTCAGAGGCCCAGACCTATCTATCTCTTCACATGGGGTATATCTTAAGGGAGGTGTGAACCACCTAGGGGAAGGCACTCTGTTGACTTTCATTACTTGGCTGGCCTGGGAGGAGAGCTGGCCAGGTAAAGGCAGGGAGCATCTCTAACAAGAAATGTACAGTTCTGCCTGCAATGTTGCTGACCCTACTTGACCATCCCCTCAGCTGCAGTGGTCACTTTGGAAGTTGGGCTGAGTGAAGGGCTTTTCAGCTTAGAGCCAATAAGATCTGTGGCTCTGACCTGGGCATCCTTCGACTCCAGGGCAGGTCCATTTCCAGTGATCCAACTCTTGGCAGAGCTGCCAGGGCTCTTCACAAGCTGACTTCTGCTGAAGCCCAGGCTTACCACATTGAAAGCCACTGCAGTGGACTGGCCTGTTGGGTCTCCTTGAGGGCAGATCACTGTACAGATCAGCCAGTAATAGGCCTGCCACCCATTGCTTCTGATGCCGAGCTTTCTTTTCCTCCTGGTTTGTGTTAAAGCAGACCAGAGGATGCAAGTCAAGGGAGTGCCCGTATCCCATCTCTAATCTTCGGTGGCCTGAACTACAAGACTATAGTCACAGGCATGTTCTGTAGTAGTTTTTCTAAGGTAGACAATGCCCATGAGGAAAATTATATTCTCACTTTAAAACTTTCTTTCCCTTTGGTCTGAAAGGGAGGTTTTTTCTACTTACTGTATACTTCGCTGATGGCGAAGTGAATCTAGCTATGAGATTATTATTTAAGTTCTTATTTTGGCTATGCTATTGCAGAAAAATGTTAGCCATCTCTTTTATAAGGTCTAAAGATTAAATTGTGCATCCTACAGATTCCTTCATAATAGAATTAGTTTCCTACCTTGAAGAGAATAGAGAAATGAAAGAACAAGTTGGGCTTGGAATAGAGAAATGAGGGAGCAAGTCCTAGATCGCTTGCTGACAATAGCAATATCACATGAATACTTAGCAAACTGTTTCAACCATTAGATAACAACTTAAGAAAACATTTACCAGAAGGTCCAATGCCTTCTATAAATTTTAAGAATCATGTATTTGAAAACACCTCTTAAATATCTAACATGGTGTAGTTTGTTTAGCCAGTAAACTTAAGCACAACCATTTAAAATGTTTTTAGTTTCTTTCTACCAACAAGTCTAAAACATATGATACACAGATTCAGGTCCCACAAATTAAAATGTATCTTTGATTGATTTTAGCAGTTTAAATTTATGGACAATCTTATCTATAAGCCATTTAAAATAAAACTCTTAATAAAATTTCCCCATGTGGACATACAATATGTACACACATATAATATAGCATAATAGACCAATATAGCAATTTTAATAATAGCTTTTAAAATCTTTAACTCTTTTTGTAGATTGCCAATTGATTTGAATTGCTTTTTCTTTTTAGTAACCTCAGTTAACCATACTTTCTCTCAGTTGGTACTGTTAATACATTATTGGCTTCATCTGTTTACAGAGCCATCCCAAAGTACTGAATACAATAGAAGTGGCTGGAAAAAGTCCATAGGAACCTATAGGAGGACAGCTAAACACAGAACCAACAATGCTTTAGTTTTATGAGCAGCACATCATATATAACTGTGGATGACAAAAGACTTTAAGTCGCCATGTTTAAAATTATAAACTCATCAACCAACAAGAGGCACTTGCTTACTTCACAGTATTTTTGAAAGCACCTGTAGGGTTTTACAAGTATTTAACCCTTTAGGCCTCTAGGGCTTTCTCATTAAGATAACTATCATGTCTAGTAACACAAGATCATTAGACTTTTTAATTCTCAAACATTTGTATTAATAGCATTTTCCATTATAGAAACTTAAAGTCTGGTACCACATCACATCTTGACAGTCCTTCTAATATACTCCAAATAGACTGATTAGTTGGTGTCTCTATAAGATGAGAGACATAGGTCCTTCGATTTTTTCAGTTGGACCCAAACTGGAAAAACCAAAGTCCAGGATTTACTGGAAATTTTAGAGACCAGATTGTTTGAAACTTTGATTTTTTGAATGCCTGTCAAGAATGCCAAGAAGGCTCAAAATCCAAAATATCTGGTTGAAATAAGATTTCTTAAAATCATGACATAACATAGGCCAAATTTGATCATTGTTACAAGGTGATTATTCAAATTTTTGAACAGAGCACATATTTAAATAACCCATAGCTCTTAATAAAAATTCAGCTGTTTTTGAACAATTAGAATTTAACAGACATCAAGAGAACATAATAGATTACTTTAACACATTGCTTTAACAGAGCATCAGAGTTTAATTCTATGTCAAAGAGAAATTGAGCTTCCTGTGATCTTTTGCTGTGAGGTTTCCTTCCTTTACCTTCTTTCATCTTGGTGACCATGTTTCTGTGTTTCTGTGTGTAACACATCTTTAAGCATCTTTTGCAGGGCAGGATGAGTGGCAACAAATTCTTTCAGTTTCTGTTTGCTATGAAAAGTCTTAATTTCACTTTCATTCACAAATGAGAGCTTTGCCGGATTTAATATTCTGGGCTTGCAGTTTTTCTCTCTTAGTACCTGGGCTATGTCTCGCCATTCCCTTCTAGCTTGTAGGGTTTCTGATGAGAAGTCTGCTATGAGTCTAATTGGAGATCCTCTAAGAGTAATCTGACGTTTCTCTCTTGCACCTTTTAGGATCTTTTCTTTATGTTTCACTGTGGTGAATTTGATTACAACGTGTCGTGGTGAGGATCTCTTTTGGTCATGTTTATTAGGGGTTCTATAAGCTTCCTGTGCTAAGATGCCTCTGTCCTTCTCCAAACCTGGGAAATTTTCTGCTAGTATCTCACTAAAAAGGCCTTCTAATCCTTTCTCCCTCTCCATGCCTTCAGGAACTCCTAGAACCCGAATGTTGGGTTTTTTAATAGTATACTGTAGATTCCCGACAATATTTTTTAGATTTCTAATTTCTTCTTCTTTTCTTAGGTTTGCCTGTTTCCTTTCCTGTTCTCTGTCTTCTAAGTCTGATATTCTCTCTTCTGCTTCGCCCATTCTGTTTTTAAGGCTCTCTAATGTGTTTGTCATTTGATCTATTGAATTCTTCATTTCATTATGATTTCTAGTCACTATCAGAGTTTCTTGTTCTACTAGTTGTTTCATTTCATTTTGATTCCTCCTTAATATTTCACTTTCACGAGAGAGATTTTCTATCTTGTCCATTAAGGATTTCTGTAGTTCAAGAATTTGTTTTTGAGAAGTTCTTAATGTTCTTATCAATTTTTTGAGATCCGCTTCTTGCATTTCTTCGATCTCATCATCTTCATAATCTTGAATTGGGGTGTCTTTTTCATTTGGGGGCGTCATAGTGTCTTCCTTGTTCTTGTTAGCTTGGTTTTTGCGTTTGTTGTTTGGCATGTTGGAGATATTTGGTTTCTTCACTGTGGTGTTTTTTCTTGTTACACTATGGCTCTATATTAAGTGGACTGTCTGCTTTCGGTGGAGCCTTAGAGGCTTGAGATAAGTGTGGACTGAGAGCTGTGTTGGTTCCTCAGGGTTGAGGGTGTGTCAAAGATGACACTCCCAGGTTAGGTGTGGTAAATCTCTCTTTCTTTTTTTGATTTAAAAGGGAAGTAATTCCGCACAGCTGAACGTAATTGGAGGTAGTTAGCAGGCAAATGATATACCCACAGGAGCCAGAGATCGGAAGCTCTTTCCCAAGGACCACACAGGGAATCTCTGCTGCCCTCAGTGTGGGCTCCAATTCTCCTGCAGTCTCCCACTGGGTTGCCAAGTTAGATGCTAATCTCCTGTTATTTCACCCCTCCCCCCAGAGTCAGGTTTTTCTGCTAGGCTCAGGGCTGGTGCAGACCTGAGGTCGCCCTGCTTATGACGTATGTCCAAAATGGCGCCTGCTCTGTCTTGCTCGTCTTTGAGAGGTGAGTGGAGAGAGAGAAACTTGTGTCTGTATCGGTCACTTTTTAAATTTTTTTCCTATCTCCCTTCTAGTTAGCCTGGTGAACTTTTCCCCACGGAGTTTCAAGCCTCGTTCCCTCTAGTCTCCTCTTTCCACTTGCCCGCTGGTATCTCGGGCTATTGAGGTTCGGCTCACCTCGTGTTCTAGCGCTGGTGTGTTGAGTCTGCCGCTGGTGTCCCGAACTTGGGCTCCCACGCTCTCCACGCAGGTCCACTGTGAATCACTAGTTCCGGAAGAGTTTCCTCTGCTGTTTCATCCCCTACTCTTCCTTGACCCTGCAGTATCTCCACTTATATTAAACTTTCTCTCCCCCCAGACTAATAGTGTGCTCCCTGCCTATTCTGCCATCTTGCCGCTCTCTCCTATTCATAACAATTTCTGATGATCCTTTACATTTGTGTGAAATCAGTTGTACTGTCTCCCTTTTTGTTTCTGATTTAGTTAATTTGAATCTTCATTTTTTATTAGTTAAGAGCTTGTTAATTATGTGTATTTTTTTGAAGAACAAGTTTTTCATTTCATTGATCTTTGTATTGTTTTTATAGTCTCCATTTCATCTACTTGTATTTGTTAGTTATTTCTACTAATTTTGAGTTTGGTTTGTTCTCATTTTCCTAGTTACTTATGGTAGAGTTACAGATTATTTATTTAAGAAACTTCCCTTTTTTATATATCTCTTGTTTTTAGTTTGTTGTGTTGCCATTTTCACTGGTTTAAAGAGATTTTCAAATTAGCTTTTGATCCTTTAGTTTTTCAGGATTAAGTTGCTTATTTCTTTTGTATTTATGTAATTTCCAAGATTTTTCTTGTTGATTTCCAAACTAACTGCTTTGTGGCCAGAAAAGATGTGTAATATGATTTCAATTTTTAAAAATTTGTTGAGACTTGTTTTGTAACCTACCATGTGATCTATCCTGGAGAATGTTCCATTTGCTGTTGAAAAGAATTTGTACTCTGTTGTTGCTGGGTGTAATGTTCTGTAGATATTTGCTAGGTCCAATTAGCCTAGTTGCTGCTTCTTTATTGATATTTTTGTCTGGATGTTCTTTCCACTAACGAAAGTGAGGAGTTAAAGTCTTTTCCTGTTATTATATTGGAGGTTATTTCTCATTTTAAACTTACTGATAATATATATTTTTTCCTTTACATATTTGGGTGCAATGATATTGAGTGCATATGTATATCTATATGTTTAAGTTGTTATCTCCTCCTACTGAAATGACTGCTTTATTATTATGTAATATGGGGGCCGGCGCCGTGGCTCACTTGGTTAATCCTCCCCCTGCGGTGCCTGCACCCCATATGAGTGCCGGGTTCTAGTCCTGGCTGCCCCTCTTCCAGTCCAGCTCTCTGCTGTGGCCCAGGAGGGTAGTGGAGGATGGCCCAAGTGCTTGGGCCCCTGCACCCGCATGGGAGACCAGGAAGAAGCACCTGGCTCCTGGCTTCAGATCAGCATGGCATGCCGGCCATAGCTGCCATTTGGGGGGTGAACCAATGGAAGGAAGACCTTTCTCTCTGTCTCTCCTTCTCACTGTCTATAACTCTACCTGTCAAATAAAAAAATAAATAAAAAAGAGATGTTTATTATTATGTAATAACTTCCTTGTATCTTTTTATTGGTTTTGATTTAAAATATAATTTATTTGGTATAAGTATGGCTATTTGTGTCTTTTGTGTTCCATTTGCATGGTATATCTCATTCCATTCTTTCACTTTTCAGTTTGTGCATGATCTTACAAGGGAATGAAGGAGTTTCTTGTAAGAAGCATGTAATTGGGTCTCATTTTTTTAGTCATTCAAACACTCTAAATCTTTTTACTAGAGAATTTAACACATTTACATTAAAGGTAATTATTTATAGGTAAGGTATTCACTATTGCTATTTTGATGCTTGTTTTCCAGTTTTATTATAGTTCCCTTCTTTCTTTTTGTCTCTTTATAGTTGAGTTAGTCTGGTAGTGTGCTTTGTTCATTTGTTTTTGTTTTTGGAATGTCTCCTATAGATTTTTGTTTTGTGTTCACCATAAAGCATACAAAACCTCATTTTGTTTATAGCAAGTTATTTTGAAATGATTGTAACAATTTTTTTTATAAATATGTGAAATAGATAAATAAGGAAACAAAAGAATCTTATAGGAAAAAAGAAAAAAGAAATCCACATTTGCACTAAATTCCTCCTCATATCTTGAATTTTTCGTGGACCATTTTATCTGGCTGAAGAGCCCATGAGTATTTTAGGCATGGAAAGCCAAGCCACTGTGGCAAAAAAAAAAAAAAAAAAAAAAAAAACAAAAACCAACAAACCCCAAACCCTAAATGAAAGATCTCTGCAAGTGAGATCCCAGTAGAAAGAACGGGCCATCAAAGAAGGAGGTACCTTTCTCTGAAGGGAGGAGAGAACTTCCACCTTGACTATGATCTTGTCTAAATAAGATCAGAGTTGGCGAACTCGAAAGGCCTCCATAGCCTTGGCAACTCATGACAAGAGCCTAGGGTGATTACTGACACCATAAACAAGAGTGTCAATTTGCTAAGTCAACAACAGGAGTCACTGTGCATGTACTCCTCATGTAGGATCTCTGTCCTTAATGTGTTGTTCAATGTGAAGTAATGCTATAACTAGTACTCAAACAGTATTTTTCACTTTGTGTTTCTATGTGGGTGCAAACTGTTGAAATCTTTACTTAATATATACTAAATTGATCTTCTGTATATAAAGAGAATTGAAAATGAATCTTGATGTGAATAGAATGAGAGAGGGAATGTGAGTTGGGAGTGTTGCAGGTGGGAGGGACGTTATGGGGGGGGAAGCCATTGTAATCCATAAGCTGTTCTTTGGAAATTTATATTTACTAAATAAAAGTTTTAAAATAAGACATTAAAAATATACTACTGTAGATTTAGTAATTTTGTTTTGCTCTTTAGTCCTCATAATAAAGATATGATTTTCCCACATGGTTTATAATATTAGAGCATTTTGAATCTATATTGTTACTCTCACCAGTGAGTTTTCTATCTTCTAATGTTTTCTTCCTAGCATTTCCTTCAGTTTGAGAAACTCCCTTTAGTATTTCTTATAAGATGGGTCTGATGGTGGTAAACTGCTTTGGCTTTTATTTACATTGTATTGTCTTTATTTTTCCTTCATATCTAAAGAAAAGGGCCAGCATTTTGATGTAGTGGGGTTAAATTGTTGCTTGCAATGCTAGCATTCCATATTGGAACACAAATTCAAGTCCTGGCTGCTCTTGGTATATATATACACAAGGGAATATTATTCAGCTATAACAAAGAATGAAATTCTACCACTTTCAGAAATATGGATGCAACCGGAGTGCATCATGTAGAGAGAAATAAGCTGGACCCAGAAAGACAAATATTGCATGTTCTGCCTTAAAAAGGAATTAAAATTTTAAAAACAAACAAAATGAGAGGAATAAAGAAATGTGTCCGTGTGTCAGTATTGCTGCAAATACAGGTTTTGTAAAACTTAATTTTATAACTTTGTCAAATAAATGGTTAAGAATGTTATACTACTGTAGTTTCAATGATCTGTAATCACTTTAAAATTTACTGTATATGGGTGAAATGGTCATTTTTCCATTCATTTATTACTTATAGCTCTTGTCTATATCCCAACTGAACTCAGTTATTTTTGCTTTATACTTGTTAAGCTTTCATTTGGTGAAGCATTAAATCTTTTTAATATAATTTTAAAATATGATATCTAAAAAACTAAAAATGAGGGAGAAGGAATGAGGCTTGTAGGGAGAAAGGGGGAAAGAGAGAGAGGGGAAGGGGAAACCATTATGTTCTTAGAATTGTATCTAAAAATCACACCATATCTGTTAAACTAATTAAAAATGAGATTATAAAAATGTTTAAAGCCAGGATTAATGAAGTGGTTGTAAATAAAACTATAAACTTGAAGATTGCCTTTTATCAAAGGATGAAGAATTACCCTCTGTCTCCCTGTAATCAGCGGAGAAAAAGTACACTGTTTGATATTAAATACATATCTCAAAAGGCAATAAAATTCAAAATAGGCATTTCTCTTTGAAAAGTAAGGTCAGTTGGTTAGTTGGTTGGTTGGTTGGTTGGTTGGCTATTTTCATTTTCTCATCTCAATACTGCATTTTGTATCCAGTCGACCTCAATACATGCTTGACAAGCAAATATGCAGGTTGATTTTGTGTGTCTGGCCCATATAGCATCCCTATGTCATGATACCTCAGTGAAATTTCAATCTCTTTCTAACTGAAATATCTTCAAAATGGTAAGCTAATTGTTTACTCAAATTTCTGTATACAGTAATCAGGAAAAAATATTGAATTCCATTAAGTGTGTTTCTAAAGTGGTTCAATAGGAAAAGAAACAGCCCTTTGGATGGCCTTTAGGCTTCAATCTTGAATGACTTTTTTCATCCCAGTTTCATTACACACCTCTGCCATTTGCACCTTGCACAGTGACGGCTGCCTCAGAACCTCTCACTCTTGCTCCTTACTCAAGAGTCAGCAAGAGGCAAAATTACTGACACAAATAATGGTTACAGTGGGACTACAATAATTAGAAACTGCTGGTTTGTATTTTCATAGTCCGTAAAGACATAAAGTTAAAATGATTTCACATTTGACTGGGTGTCTAATGTGACTTTTTAAATAGATCATTCTCTGATCTTCTATGTGGGTAGTTATATCATTCCCAAGGTTTGGGCAGTATTTTGGTATTGTCTCTTCAAATATGCTTTTTACCCCTTTTGACCCTTTTTTTTTATTAAACTTTTATTTAATGAATATAAATTTCCAAAGTATAGCTTATGGGTTACAACGGCTTCCCCCCTCCCATAACTTCCCTCCCGCCCGCAACCCTTTTGACCCTTTTAATTCTCTCTTGAGTCTCAGGAAATCATCTATTTTTTCTTTTTATTGCTGTCCCAAAGTTTTCACAATTTCTTTTTAAAAATCTTTATTTATTTGAAAGACATGAGGATAGAGAGAAAAGAAGAGATAGATATATAGAGATGGAGATAGAGAAAGGGCTATCTTCCATCCACTGGTTCACTCCCTAAATGGTTCGATGACTGCCACTAAGCTGTGTCACACCTTAATCTCACAGCTGTAGGGTCCAGCACAGAAAGCACCCCAGGCCAGGGTGTGGCTGGTGGTGATGCAGGCTGAAATATGAGTCTGTCTCATCAGTGTACAGATTTTCATTGGATATTGGAGGAAGTCTAGTTTCTGTCTGCCAGCACTGGCCTAGAGATTTAAGACTTTGGCACTATCTGGTGCTGAGTCTCACCATGTTGGCCCTGGCACTGAGCTCCAAGGCAAAGTCCTGTACTCAATTTCCTGCCTTATTCCCCAGTGGCTGAAATCTTGCATTGCTGTCTGCGTGGAGTTGGGGAATGGCTGGTGGAGGCAGTCCTTTGGGGGATCTCTGGCTAAGGAGGCTGCAGAGGAGTAGTCTGCAGTACTGGCCTGGTGGCAGGAGCCATGAGGCCTGTCTGACACTGGGTTTCCTTGTGTGATGAGCTTTGGTGGTGGGTATCAAGTCTAAGCTTTTGCTTATTTCCTCTTCCCTCCCTCACATAAGAGGACTGAGTCTCCATAATGTGCTGCTTGGGGTTTGGGAGGGGTGATGTGGCAACTCTTTCCTTTTTGCCTTCTTTAATACATTCTTTCTTAATAAACCAAAACCAGGCACTGTGGTCCTCACCTGGCTTCCTTGACTCTTGTGAAGGTTGTTTGGTGCAAAAGTAGCTTCTAACTTGGTGAGTCTGTGGGGAAACAGTCACTGGAGTATCTTACTCAGGGCCAACTTGCTCTGGAAATTTTTGATTGCATGCCAGACTTATTTTATGTTGTGGGTTGCTAGGTTTTGTCATGTTTCTTTACATAGCATGGGTCTTTGCTGTGGCATGCAGTTAGCTAGCTTACTTCGAGTCAGTTTGATTCTTTTGAGGCTTGCGTTTAGGCTTTATTAGGGCAAATCTAGAGCAGTATTTAGTCTAGGGATAATTTGGTCTCAATTCTAAGGTAATATCTTTCTGAGGACTCTACTCAATTCTGTGGGTATTAGGGCTGTATTTCCATTCTGGATGATGGGAACACAAAATGTTCCCAGGTCTGTTGAGTTCAGGGAATTGTTTGGTCTACTGTTTCTTTGCCTGGCCTGGGGCAGTTTCCTTTCGTGCATGCCAAGATAGTCACACTGTAATTGTAAAAACTGGAGAGGACCCCTGTGTGCTCTCTGTGCAGGTCCCACAGAGTCCTGCTTTGTTGCCTAAGCTGTGGTCCAATTTCTGTGTCTTCAATACAGAAATATCAGTCTCTGTTTGGGGAACCATTTCTCTCTCTGCTGTAGCCTAAAAATTCTTATAGGCAGTAAGTAGAACTCACCTCATTTGTTTCTGTATTCCCATGGAAAATTCTTACACTGCCTGTTGTCCAATATCTGAAGACCACTTTTTTCATGTATTTTGTTTGGTCTTCTAGTTGTTTAAAGTGGGAGAAAAAGCTGGTTTTTGTTAATCCATCTTGGCTGCAAGCGAATGTTCTCAACATGTTGATTTCTGATTGACTGCAGAGTAATGTGTTTCTCCACAGCTATCTTAGAATTTATTACTCTCAAACATACAAACAGAGGACTGCTGTGAAAATATTGTACACTGATTTTACCAGATCTAAACCTCCCACAGTTGAGAGCATTTTTTCTTCTCATTTTAAAAAAATTCTGATTTAAATAATACTTCTTTATATAAATTTTTATTTATTTACTTATTTTTATTTATTTGAAAGAAAGAGAAAGGAAGAGTGAGAGAGAGTATAAAAAATGAAAGAGAGAGAGAGGGGGGCTGGCATTTTGGCATAGCTGCTTAAGATTCCCCCTGCAATGCTGGCATCCTGTATGGGTGCTGGTTCATGTTCTAGATGTTCCAGTTTCAATCCAACTCACTGGTAATGCACCTAGAAAAGCAGCAAAAGATGGCCCAAGTGTTTGGGCCCCTGCATGCATGTGGGAGAGCTGGAGGAAGCTCCTGGCTCCTGGCTCCTGGTTTTGGCCTCACCCAGCCCTGGCCATTGCTGCCATTTGGAGAGTGAATCAGCAGATGGAAGATCTTTCTCTCGCTCTCTCTGTCTCCCCCTCCCTCTCTCCTCCTATTCTCTCTATAAGTCTGCCTTTCAGATACAGAGAGAGAGAGAGAGAGAGAGAGAGAGAGAGAGAGAGAGAGAGAAAGAGAGAGAGAGAGAGAGAGAGAGAGAGAGAGAGAGAATCTTCCACCTGCTGGTTCACTTCTGAAGTGTTCCCAACAGGGGCTGGTTCAGGCCAAAACAAGAAGCCTGGAATTCAATGCAAGTCTCCCACATGGATGGCAGGGACCTTACTATTTGAGGCATCATCTGATGTCTCCTAGGGTGCATATGAGCAGGAAGCTGGAATTGGAAACACAGCTGACACTTGGACTTAGACACTTTGATATGGATATGGGCATTCCAAGTGGTATCTTAACTATTCTACCAATTGCCTGCACTTCTCATTATAAATGATTTAAAAAAAATATTTATTTATTTATTTATTTGAAAGTCAGAGTTATACACAGAGAGAAGGAGAGACACAGAGAGAGAGAGAGACAGAGAGAGAGAGAGGTCTTCTATCTGTTGGTTCACTCTTCAATTGGCTGCAACGACCAGAACTGCGCCAATCTGAAGCCAGGAGCCAGGAGCTTCTTCTGGGTCTCCCACGTGGGTGCAGGGACCCAAGGACTTGGACCATCTTCTAATGCTTTCCCAGGCCTTAGCAGAGAACTGGATCACAAGTGGAGCAGCTGGGTCTCGAATCAGTGCCCATATGGGATGCTGGCACTACAGGCCATGGCTTAACCCACTACGCCACAGCACCAGCCCCTATAAATGATTTTTTCTTTTAAAAAAGAATGAAATACTTTTGGGGAAGACATGCAGAATAGCAGATAGAGTAAGAATTCAAATCTGATGGTTCTTGATGTCTTAAAAAATCTCTAAATCTCTAACCAAAAATAATGTTTGTGATGTAGAATATTTTTTCCTCCAAGATCTATGATGGTCAAAGATGTGTTGGTGAAGAAACCCAGCTCTCCTGTATATGTTTTACTTTATCCAAATATTGTCTTCTTGTGTTAGTATAATCTATTAAAAAAGTCACATTAGACATCCAGTCAAATGTGAAATCATTTTAATTTTATGTGTTCACGGGCTATGAAAATACAAACCAGCAGTTTCTAATTATTGTAGTCCCACTGTAACCATTATTTGTGTAAGTAATTTTTCCTTTTGCTGACTCTTGAGTAAGGAGCAAAAGATTGAGAGGTTCTGAGGCAGCCATCACTGTGCAAGGTGCAAATGGCAGAGGTGTGAAAAAAGTCTGAGCTCTTTGTAAAAATCAGTTGGCTGCATGTTTATGGATTAATTTCTGGGCTGTCTATTTTGGATTGGAAGGATCAATATCATCAAAATATCTATATTGCCTAAAGCATTTTTCAGATTCAGTGCAATCCCTATCAAAATAATAATGGCATTCTTTACTGAGTTAGAAAAAAACAATCCTAAAATTCATATGGAGGGACCGGTGCTGTGGGGCAGCAGATAAAACTGCCACCTGCAGCACTGACATCCAATATGGGTGTTAAAGTCCCAGCTGCTCCATCTCAGATCCAGCTCTCTGCTATGGCCTGGGGATGCAGCGGAAGATGATCCAAGTCCTTGGGCCCCAGCACCTGTGTGGGAGACCTGGACAAAGCTTCAGGCTTTTGGATTCGGATTGGTGCAGTTCCAGCTTTTGTGGCTATTTAGGGAGTGAACCAGTGCATGGAAGAGACTCCCCTCGCCTCTTTCTCTCTCTGCCTCTGCCTCTCTGTAACTCTGCCTTTCATATAAATAAGTCTTTAAAAAAGCTCATATGGAATCACAAAAGATCCAGAAAATTCCTTGTATAGCTGATTTGTGGAGGATGTCTATTCTGTTCCATTGATCTGTATATTAGTTGTTATGCCAGTACCTTTGAAATCAGGTATTGTAATGTCTCCAACTTGGGTTTTCTTGCTTTGACTATTCTGGGTCTTTTGTGATTCCAAATGAATTTTAGGATTGTTTTTCTAACTCTTAAAGAATGTCATTGGTATTTTGATAGGGATTGCATTGAATCTAAAATCTGAAAAATGTTTTAGGTAATACAGACACTTTGATGATATTGATCCTTCTGATTCACAGGCAAGGAATATGTTTATTTTTTTTGTGTTCTTGATGATTTCTTTCAAAAGTGATATAATTTTAATTATAGATATATTTAACTCTTTGGCTAAATTTATTCCTTTTTCCCCAAAGAAATCTTTTATTTAATGAGTACAAATTTCATAAGTACAATTTTAGGACTACAGTGATTCTTCCCACTATTCCTTCCCACCCAGCCCCACTCCCTCTCCACCTCTTCTCACTCTCCCATTCTCAGTTCTGTTCTCCATTCAGATTCATTTTCAACTAACTTTACACACAGAAGGCCATATACACACAAACACACAACTGAGAAAAAGTTTTACAGTTAATTTTCATAATAGAACTCATTGAGGATGGAAGTCCTGCATGGGAAGTTAAGTGCACATTGACTCTGGCTGTTTTTAATTTAACAATTAACACTCTTATTTAAGATGTCAGTGACCACCCAAGGCTCTTTTTTTGTTTGTTTGTTTGCTTTTTTTTTTTTTGACAGGCAGAGTGGACAGTGAGAGAGAGAGAGACAGAGAGAAAGGTCTTCCTTTTCCGTTGGTTCACCCCCAACGGTCGGCGTACCGTGCTTATCTGAAGCCAGGAACCAGGTGCTTCTCCTGGTCTCCCATGTGGGTGCAGGGCCCATGGACTTGGGCCATCTTCCACTGCACTCCCGGGCCATAGCAGAGAGCTGGACTGGAAGAGGAGCAATCGGGACAGAACGGGCGCCCCAACCAGAACTAGAACCCAGTGTGCCGGCGCCGCAGGCGGAGGATTAGCCTATTGAGCTGCGGTGCCAGCCAACACCCAAGGCTCTTGACATGAGATGTCCTGGCTATGGAAGTCTTTGGAATCCATAATCTCTGTTGGTATTTAAACAAGGCCATAAGCTAAGTTCAAGTTCTCTCCTCCCTTCAGAGAAAAGTACATCCATCTTTGATGCCACTTCTTTCTACTGGGATCTCTCTCAAAGAGATCCTTCATGTAGGACATTTTTTTTTTTTTTTGCCATAATGTCTTGGCTTTCCATGACTGCAATGCTCTCATGGGCCATTAAGCCAGACCAGGAAGTCTTAAGGGCTGATTCTGAGGTCAGAGTGTTACTTAAAGCGATTGTAATTCTATGAGTCTGCTGTGTGGACTGCTTCCCATGTTGGACATTCTTTCCTTTTTAATTCTATATATTATTATTACCAGACATTTGATCTTGCTTATATGATCCCTTTAACACTTAATGCTAAATATATGATCACTTTAACACTTAATATGGTCACTTTAACACTTAAGATGGCATTTTTACCACCCATCTTAATGGAATTTTGTTCCCAGGACAAGTTTTTAAACTGTACACTTTGAAGTAAGTCTATAGAGATGTATACAGAACAACAGAGCTTTACAGTTACAAACTTCCTACACCCTCTCTTATTCCTACTCTTATATTTTACTGATATCTATTTTCTTTTTATTCTTTTTTAAACTTTATTTAATAAATATAAATTTCAAAAGTACAACTTTTTGATTATAGTGATTCCCCCCTATAATCTCCCTCCCACCTGCAAACCATCCCATCTGCTACTCCCTCTCTCATCGCATTCTTCAATAAGATTCATTTTCAATTATCTTTATATACAGAAGAGCAACTTAGTATATACTAAGTAAAGATTTCAACAGTTTGCACCAACACAGACACACAAAGTATAAAGTGCTGTTTGAATATTAGTTTTATCATTAATTTGCATAGTACAATACATTAAGGACAGAGATCCTATATGGGGAGTAAGTTAACAGTGACCCCCAAACAATTGACACTCTTGGTTATGACATTAGTAATCACCCAAGACTCCTGTCGTGAGCTTCCAAGGCTTTGAAAGCCTCTTGAGTTTCGACCTTATTTAGACAAGACCATAATCATAGTTGAAGTTCTCTCCTCCCTTTAGAGAAAAGTACCTCTTTCTTTGATGGCCTGTTCTTTCTGCTGGGATCTCACTCACAGAGATCTTTCATTTAGGTCATTTTTTTGCCACAGTATCTTGGCTTTTCATGCCTGAGAAATTCTCATGGACTTTTTAGCTAGATCAGAATGCCTTAAGGGCTGATTCTGAAACCAGAGTGCTGTTTAGGGCCTCTGCCATTCTATGAGTCTGCTGTGTATCCATCTTCCCATGTTGGATCGTACTCTCCTTTTTAATTCTATCAGTTAGTATTAGCAGACACTGGTCTTGTTTATGGGATCCCCTTGACACTTAATCCTATCTTTATGATCAATTATGAACTTAAACTGATCACTTTAACTGGTAAGATGGCATTGTTACATGCCACCTTAATGGAATTTGGAGTCCAATGGCATGTTATTAGCTCTACCATTAGGGGTAAGTCTGAATGAGTGTGTAGTGAACTGTATATCTCCTCCCTCTCTTATTCCGACTCTTATTTTTAATAGGGATCAATTTTCAGTTAAATTTAAACAAGTAAGAATAATTGTGTGTTAATTAAAGAGTTCAACCAATGGTATTAAGTAGAACAAGAAAATACTAAAAAGAATAAAATAGTAAGTTGTTCCTTGCTTTTTTTTTTTTGACAGGCAGAGTGGACAGTGAGAGAGAGAGAGACAGACAGAGAGAAAGGTCTTCCTTTCTCTTCCTTTCAAGTCATTGTTTCTCATAGTGTCCATTTCACTTCTACAGATTTCCTGTTAGGTGCTCAGTTAGTTGTCACTGATCAAGGAGAAAATATGATATTTGTCCCTTTGGCACTGGCTTATTACACTCAGCATGATGTTTTCCAGATTTCTCCATTTTGTTGCAAATGACCAGGTTTCATTTTTTTTACTGCTGTATAATATTTTATAGAGTACATATCTCATAATTTCTTTATCCAGTCTACTGTTGATGGCATTTAGGTCGATTCCAGGTCTTAACTATTGTGAATTGAGCTGCAATAAACATTAACTTTTATTTAACAAACATAAATTTCCAAAGTACAGCTTATGGATTACAGTGGCTTTTTCCCCACCATAACTTCCATCCCACCCGCAACCCTCCGCTTCCCTGCTCCCTCTCCCCTTCCATTCACATCAAGATTCATTTTCAATTACCTTTATATACAGAAGATCAATTTAGTATATACTAAGTAAAGATTTCAACAGTTTGCACCCACACAGAAACACAAAGTATAAAGTACTGTTTGGGTACTAGTTATAGCATTAATTCACATTGGACAACACATTAAGGACAGAGATCCTACATGAGGAGTAAGTACACAGTGACTCCTGTTGTTAACTTAGCAAATTGACACTCTTGTTTATGGTGTCAGTAATCACCTGAGGCTCTGGTCATGAGCTGCCAAGGCTATGGAATCCTCTTGAGTTCGCCGACTCTGATCTTACTTAGACAAGGTCATAGTCATAGTAGAAGTTCTCTCCTCCCTTCAGAGAAAGGTACCTCCTTCTTTGATGACCCACCCTTTCCACTGGGATCTCACTCACAGAGATCTTTCATTTAGTTTTTTTTTGCCAGAGTGTCTTGGCTTTCCATGCCTAAAATACTCTCATGGGCTCTTCAGCCAGATTCAAAAGCCTTAAGGGCTGATTCTGAGGCTAGAGTGCTGTTTAGGACATCTTCATTCTATGAGTCTGCTGTGTATCCCGCTTCCAGTGTTGGATTGTTCCCTCCTTTTTAGTTCTATCAGTTAATATTAGCAGACACTGGTCTTGTTTATGTGATCCCCTTGACACTTAATCCTATCTTTATGATCAATTGTGAACTGAAACTGATCACTTTGACTAGTGAGATGGCCTTGGTACATGCCACATTGATGGGATTGAATTGGAATCCCCTGTCACGATTCCAACTCTACCATTTGGGGCAAGTCCAATTGAGCATGACTGAACTGTATATCTCCTCGCTCTCTTATACCCACTCTTATATTTAACAGGGATCACTTTCAGTTAAATTTAAACACCTAAGAATAATAGTATGTTAATTACAGAGTTCAACCAATAGTATTAAGTAGAATAAAAAAATTACTAAAAGGAATAAAGTATTAAGCTGTTCCTTGACAGTCAGGACAAGGGCTTATCAAGTCATTGTTTCTCATAGTGTCCATTTCACTTCAACAGGTTTCCTTTTTGGTGCTCAGTTAGTTGTCACCGATCAGGGAGAACATACAATATTTGTCCCTTTTGGACTGGCTTATTTCACTCAGCATGATGTTTTCCAGATTCCTCCATTTTGTTGCAAATGACTGGATTTCATTGCTTTTTACTGCTGTATAGTGTTCTATAGAGTACATGTCCCATAATTTCTTTATCCAGTGTACTGTTGATGGGCATTTAGGTTGATTCCAGGTCTTAGCTATTGTGAATTGAGCTACAATAAACATTTAGGTGAAGACAGCTCTTTTATTTGCCAATTTAATTTCCTTTGGGTAAGTTCTGAGGAGTGGGCTTGCTGGGTCATGTGGTAGGGTTATATTCAGGTTTCTGAGGAATCTCTAAACTGACTTCCATAGTGGCTTTACTAGTTTGCATTCCCACCAACAGTGGGTTAGTATCCTTTTTCCCCCACATTCTCACCAGCATCTGTTGTTTGTAGATTTCTGTATGCAAGCCATTCTAACTGGGGTAAGGTGAAACCTCATTGTGGTTTTGATTCCATTTCCCTGATTGCTAGTGATCCTGAACATTCTTTCATGTATTTGCTGGCCATTTGGATTTCCTCTTTTGAAAAATATATATTGAGGTTCTTGGCTCATCTCTTAAGTGGGTTGTTCGTTTTGTTGTTGTGGAGTTCTTGATCTCTTTGTAGGTTCTGGTTATTAATCCTTTATCAGTTGCATAGTTTGCAAATATTTTACCCATTCTGTCAGTTGCCTCTTCACTTTCCTGAATGTTTCTTTTGGAGTACAGAAACTTCACAATTTGATCTAATCCCAATTGTTAATTTTGGCTTTGACTGCTTGTGCTTCTGGGATCTTTTCCAAGAAATCTTTGCCTGTGCCTATATCTTGCAAGGTTTCTCCAATGTTCTCTAATAATTTGATGGTTTCAAGTCATAGATTTAAGTCTTTAATCCACGTTGAGTGGATTTTTGTGTAAGGTGTAAGGTGGGGGTCTTGCTTCATACTTCTGCATGTGGATATCCAGTTCTCCCAGCACTATTTGTTGAATAGACTGTCCTTACTCCAAGATTGGTTTTATATCCTTGATCAAATATAAGTTGTTTGTAGATGTTTGGTTTGATTTCTGTTGTTTCTCTTCTTTTCAGTTTGTCTATCCATCTGTTTCTGTACCAGTACCATGCTGTTTTATCATAACTGCCCTGCAGTATGTCCTGAAATCTGATATTGTGATGCCTCCAGCTTGTTTTTGCTGTACAAGATTGCTTTAGCTATTTGACTTCTCCTGTGCCTTGATATGAATTTCAGCATCTTTTTTTCCAAACCAGAGAAGAATGTCTTTGGTACTTTGATTGCTATCTCATTGAATCTATAAATTACTTTTGTGAGAATGGACATTTTTATGATGATGTTGATTCTTCCAATCCATGAACATGGAAGATGTTTTTTCCTTTTTTTGGTATCCTCTTCTACTTCTTTCTTTAAGGTTTTGTAATTCTCATTATAGAGATCTTCGACATCCTTGGTTAAGTTTATTCCAAGGTATTTGAATGTTTTTGTAGCTATTGTGAATGGGATTATTCTTAGACGTTCTTTCTCAGCCATTGCATTGTCTGTGTATACAGACTGTTGATTTTTATGCATTGATTTTATATCTGCTACTTTGCCAAACTCTTCCATGAGTTCCAATCATCTCTTAATAGAATTCCTTAGATCTCTAAATAAAGAATCATATCATCTGCAAAGAGGGATAGTTTGAGTTCTTCCTTCCCAATTTGTATCCCTTTAATTTCTTTTTCTTGCCTAGTGGCTCTGGCTAAAGCTTCCATTACTACATTGAATAGCAATGGTGAGAGTTGGCATCCTTTTCTGATACCAGATCTCAGTGGAAATGCTTCCAACTTTTTACCATTCCACATGATGATAGTTGTGGGTTTTTCATAAATTGCCTTGATTGTGTTGAGGAATGTTCTTTGTATATCAAAGTTGCTTAGAGTTTTCCTTATGAAAGGATGTTGTATTTTATCGAATGCTTTCTCTGCATCTATTGAGATAATCATATGGTTTTTCTTCTGGGGTTTGTTTTGTGGTATGTCACGTTTTTTATTTGTGAACATTGAAACATTCCTGCATATAGGGATAAATCCTACTTGGTCTGGTGGTTGATCTTTCTGATGAGTTGTTGAATTCTATTGGCCAGAATTTTATTGATGATTTTTGCATCTATGTTGGAACAATGTGTTTCTTGTAAGCAACAAATAGATTTTGTTTTTTAATCCATTCAGCCAGTATGTGTCTTTTAACTGGAGAGTTAAGTCCATTTACATTAAATGTGACTATTGATAGTGACTTTGCCCTGCTATTTTTCCAAAGATATTTCTAATATAAGCTTTGAACTTCCTGTGATCTTTATTGAGTGATTTTCTTCCTTTATCTTCTTTTGTATTGATGACTGTGTTTCTGTGTTTCTGTGTGTAACACATCTTTAAGCATCTTTTTGCAGGGCTGGATGAGTTGCGACACATTCTTTCAATTTCTATCTTCTATGAAACATCTTTATTTCACCTCATTCACAAAAGAGAGCTTTTCAGGCTGTAATATTCTGAGCTGGCAGTTTTTTTCTCTTAGTACCTGGGCTATATCTCGCCATTCCCTCCTAGCCTGTAGGGTTTCTGAAGAGAAGTCTGCTGTGAGTCTAATTGGAGATCCTCTGAAAGTAATCTGACATTTCTCTCTTGCACATTTTAGAATCTTGTCTTTATGTTCACTCTGTTTAATTGCAATGTATCATGGCCAGGATCTTTTCTGGTCATTTTTATTGGGAGTTCTGTGTGATTCCTGTACTTGGATGTTTCTTTCTTTCTCTAAACCCAGGAAGTTTTCTGCAAGTATTTCACTAAAAAGGCCTTCTAATCCTTTCTCTCTCTCCATGCCTTCAGGAACTCCTAGAACCCGAATGTTGTTTTTTTTTTTTTTTAAATAATATCCTTTAGATTCCCGACAAATTTTTTTAGATTTCAAATTTCCTTTTCTTGTCTTTGGTTTGACTGTACATTTTGCTGTGCTCTGCATTCTAAGTCCGATATTATCTCTTCTGCCCCACTGATTCTGTTTTAAGGCTCTCAACTGCATCTTTTATTTGTTCTATTGAATTCTTCATTTCATTTTGATTTCTCTTCAGTATCTCAATTTCATGTTCTGTAGCATTCCTCATTTCATTTTGATTCCTCATTACAATTTCGTTTTTTTTGAGAGCGATTTTCTTTCATGTCCTTCATGGATTTCAGTAGTTTGTGCATTTGTTTTTGATTACTTCTAAGTATTCTTATCATCAAATTTTTGAGTTCCATTTCTTGCGTTTCTTCTATCTCGTCATCTTCATAATCTTGTATTGAAGTTTCATGTCCTTTGGTGGCATCATGTTGTCTTCCTTGTTCTTGTTTCCTCAGTTGTTGCATTTGTTGTTTAGCATTTGTGGAGATACTCGTTGATTTCTTCTTTCTTTTTTTCTGCTGTGGCAGCTTTTTTCATTGTACTATGACTCTAGATAAGTGGACTGTCTGCTTTCAGTGAATCGCTAGAGGCTTGTTGTTGGTGTGGCCAAAGAACTCTGTTCAGTTCTTCAGGGTTAAGGGTGTGCCTAATGTGACACATCCAGGTTTGGCATGGTAAATCTTCTCTCTCTCTTTTTTTCTTGTAATCAGAAGGGAAGTAATTCTGTTCAGCTGAGCTCTTCTCCTCGATGGTGATTAGAGCCTGAGTGCCTGCCCCAGTGGGTATAATATTTGTCTGCTCTGTCCCAAGGACCACACAAAGGATCTGTGCAGTCCTCAGTGTAAGCTCAGATTCCCCTGCAATGTCTCTCACTGGGTAGCCAGGGCTTCCCGAGCTTGTGGTGTCTCCCACCAAGACTACTCAAAGTCTCAGCCACACCATGAGTTCTCCCACATGCTCTTTCCTGGTTCATAAGCCCCACACATTCACTAGATTTTAACCTCCTGTTATTATTCCCTGCTGCTGATTGCTGGGCACAGTCCCAAACTGGCGCAGCTGTTATGTATGTCCAAAATTGCGCCTGCTGTATTGGCTCGTATGCCTTTGTAAGGTGAATGAAAAGAGAGAATGGTGTCCATACTGTCTCTTTTATTTTCTCTCTCCTCTAGTTAAGCTGTTGTACTTTCTCCTATGGAGCTCAAGCCTCGTTCCCTTTGGGCTCTTTCTGCCACTTTTCTGCCAAGGTCTCAGGCTCCTGTGGTTTCATCTCACCTCACTTTCCAGCACTGGTGCAGTGGAGACTCTCAGCAGCTAGAGTCCTGAGCTGTGGGCGCCCATGCCCTCCACGTAGGTCTACCATGTCCCTCTAATTATGGAAGTGTTTCCTCTGCTATTTTTTCTCTAACTATTCCCTGAGACTACACTATCTCCACTTTTATTAAACTATCTTCTTCTGGACTATCAGTAAGCTCCATCCCTATTCCGCCATCTTTGAGATCTATTTTCAACTGACTTTATATACATGTATGATTAACTCTATGTTAAGCAGTGAGTTCAACTAGAATTATGAAGAAGAGAAAAAAAAACTGTTCTTCAGCAGTCAAGACAATGCTATTCAAGTCATTGCTTCTCAAAGTGTCAATTTCACTTCTAAATATTTCCCATTAGGTTCTCTGTTCATTATCACAGATCAGGGAGAACATATGGTATTTTTCTCTTTGGGACTGGTTTATTTCAGCAAGTATGATGTTTTCCAGATTCATCCATTTTGTTGCAAATGACCAGATTACCTTTTTTTTTTAAACTGCTGTGCAGTATTCCATAGAGTACATATCCCATAATTTCTTTATCCAGTCTTCAGTTGACTGGAATTAGGTTGATTCCATGTCTTATCTATTGTGAATTGAACTGCAATATACATGGAGGTGCAGATAACTCTTTTATTTACTGATTTTATTTCCCTTGGGTAAATTCCAAGGAGTGGGATGGCTGAGTTGTGTGGTAGGGCTATATTCAGGTTTCTGAGGAATCTCCATACTGTCTTCCATAGTGGTTTTACCATTTACTTCCCCACCAACAGTGCATAGGGTACCCTTTTCCCACATTCTCACCAGCATTTGTTGTTTGTTGATTTCTCTAAGAAAGCCATTCTAACCAGGGTGAGGTGAAACCTCATTGTGGTTTTGATTTGTATTTCCCTGACAGCTAGTGGTCCTGAATATTTTTTCATGTGTCTGTTGGCCATTGGATTTCATGTTCTGAGAATGTCTGTTTAAGTACTTTGCCCAATTCTTATTGGGTTGTTTGTTTTGTTGTTGTGGAATTTCTAGATCTCTTTATATATTCTGGTTATTAATCCTTTATCAGTTACATTGCTTACAAATAATGTCTCCCATTCTGCTGGTTGCCTTTTTACTTTCCTGAGTGTTTATTTTTCAGTACAGAAGCTTCTCAATTTGATGTAGTCACATTTGTCAATTTTGGCTTTGATTGCCTGTGCATCTGTGGTCTTTTCCAGAAACTCTTTGCCTGTGAATATTTTGCAGTGTTTCCCCAATGTTCTCCAGTAATTTGATGATGTCACTTCATAGCTTTAGGTCTTTAATCCATTTTGAATAGATTTTTGTGTAAGTTGTAATATAAGGGCCCTGCTTCATCCTCCTGCATGTGGAAATCCAGTTTTCCCAGCACCATTTGTTGAATAGACTATCTTTGCTCCTCAGATTGATTTTAGCTCCTTGGTCAAATATAAGTTGGTTCTAGATGTTTGGATTGATTTATGGTGTTTCTATTCTGTTCCATTGGCATATCTATCTTTGTACTAGTACCAGGCTGTTTTAATTATATCTTCCTTGTAGTATGTCTTGAAATCTTGTATTGTGATTTTTCCAGCTTTGTTTTTTTTGTACAAGATCGCTTTAGCTATTTGATGTCTCCTGTGCCTACAAAATAAAATTAGCATAATTTTTCTAGATCTGAGAAGAATGACTTTGGTGTTTTGATTGGTATTGCATTGAATATATAAATTGCTTTTGAGAGAATGGGCATTTTGATGATATTGATTCTTCCAATCCATGAACATGGAAGATGTTTTTCCATTTTTTGGTATCTGTCTCTATTTCTTTCTTTAAGATTTTGTGATTTTTGTAATTCTCATCGTAGAGATCTTTGACATCCTTGGTTAAGTTTATTTCAAGGTATTTGATTGTTTTTGTAGCTATTGTGAATGGGATTGAAGTTAGTTCTTTCTCAGTTGCGGCATTGTCTGTGTATATAAAGGCTGTTGATTTTTGTGTATTGATCTTATATCCTGTTACATTGCAACAGTGTCTTGGTGGAGTGTTTTGATCCCCTGTATATAGAATCATGTCATCTGTAATAGGGATAGTTTGACTTCCTCCTTTTCAATTTGGCTGTGGCTAACACTTCCAGAACTATATTGAATAGCAATGGTAAGAGCGGGGATCCTTGTCTGTTTCCAGATCTCTGTTGGAATTTTGCAAATTCATGTCATTCAATAGGATGCTGGCCATGGGTTTGTCATAAATTGCCTTGATTGTGTTGAGGAATGTTACTTCTATACCTAATTTACTTAGAGTTTTCTTCATGAAAGGGTGCTGTATTTTATCAAATGCTTTCTCTTCATCTATTGAGAGAATCATATGGTTTTTGTTCAGTTTGTTAATGTGAGGTATCATATTGATTGATTTGTGAAAGTTGCTTACCAGGGATAAATCCCATTTGGTCTGGCTGAATGATCTTTCTGATGTGTTGTTGAATTTGAATGACTAGCATTTTGTTGATTATTTTTGCATCTATGTTCATCAGAGAAATTGGTCTGTAGTTCTTATTCTCTGTTGTATCTTTTTCAGGTTTAGGAATTAAGGTGAGGCTGGCTTCATAGAAAGAATTTGGGAGGATTCCCTCCCTTTCAGTTGTTTTGAATAACTTGAGAAGTGGAGTTAGTTTTTTAAGTTTCTGGTAGAATTTAGCAGTGAAGCCATCTGGTCCTGGGCTTTTCTTTATTGGGAGGGTCTTTATCTCTGATTCAATTTCCATTTTGGTAATGGATCTATTTAGGTTTTCTATGTCTTCATGGCTCAATTTATGTGCCATGAAGGTTTATGTTTCCAGGAATCTATTAATTTCTGATAGATTTCCCAGTTTGTTGGCATACAACTCTTTATACTAATTTCTGATGTTTCTTTTTATTTCTTGATGTCTTTTATTACATTTCCTTTATATTTATAATTTTATTGTTTTGGGTACTGTTTTTCTTTTTTTGGTTAGTTGTGTCCATGGTATGTCAATTTTGTTTATTTTTTCAAAGAACCAGCTCTTCATTTTGCTGATCTTTCGTATTTTTTTTTTTTTTTTGGTTTCCATTTTGTTGATTTCTTCTCTCATTCAATTATTTCTTTTCTCCTACTAGTTTTGGGTTTTGGTTTGCTGTTGTTTGTCTAGATGCTTGAGATGCATTGATAGCTCATTTATGTGGTGCCTTTCAAATTTCTTGATGTAAACACTAATTGCTATAAATTTTCCTCTTAACACTTATTTTGATGTATGCCATATATTTTGATATGTTGTGTTTTCATCTTCATTTATTTCCATAAATTTTTTTGATATCTCTTTTGATTTATTCTATGACCCATTGTTCATTCAGGAGCACGTTGTTCATTCTCCATGTGTTTTCATATGTTCTAGAAATTCCCGAGTTGTTGATTTCCAGCTTTGTGTTGTAGTCTGAGAAGATGCATGGTACGATTTTGATATTTTTGAATTTGCTGAGCCTTGTTTTATGGCCTTGCTTGTTGTCAGTCTAATAGAAGATTCCATGCACTTCTGAGAAGAATGTGTATTCTGCAATTGTAGGATGAAAAGTTCTGTATATATCTAGGTGGACTAGAGTTGGAGATATATATACATATATATTTATGATTATTATGTCTTTTCAGTGAATTGAAGCTTTTATCAAAATACCAAAATATCTTTATCTCTTTCTACAGTTTTTAATTTAAAGTCTGTTTTATCTGCTATCAGAATAACTATGCCTGCTCACTTTTGGTTTCTATTTGCCTGGTATTTCTTTTTCCAACTCTTCATTTTTAGTCAATATGTACATTTGTGAAGTGAGTTTCCTTTAAGCAGTACATAGTGGGGTCATGGCTTTTAATCTATTCAGCCAACCTAAGTCTTTTGGTTGGTGAATTTAATCCATTTACATTCAAGGTTAGTATTGATAGATAAGAACTAAGATCTGTCATTTTGTTGATTGGATAATGATTCCACTTGGTGTTGATGCTGTGGCACAGTGGGTTAGGCCTCCACCTGCAGTGCTGGTATTCCTTATGGCACCAGTTCGAGTCCTGGCTGCTCCACTTTTGATCCAGCTCCCTGCTGGTGTGCATAGAAAGGCAATGGAGGATGGCCCATTCTTGGGTCGCTGCGCCCATGTGAGAGACCTGGATGAAGATCTTGGGTCCTGGCTTTGGCCTGGCCCAACCCTAGCTGTTGTGGTCATTGGGGAGTGAACCAGCAGATGGAAGATCTCTCTGTGTCTCCTTTCTCTCTCTCTCTCTCTCTCTCTCTCTCTCTCTCTCTGTAACTGCCTTACAAATAAACAAATGAATCTTTTAAAAAATGATTGTACCTATCTGGTAGTGAATTTAATGTTGTCATGTGTTTTCATGATGTTTACTTCTAATGCAGAATGCCCTTCAGAATTCCTGTAAGCCTGGTCTGGTGCTGATGAATTATCTGTTTTTGCTTATTTGGAAAATGTTTTATCTCTCCTTAACTTTTAAAGGGTAGCTTTGCTAGATGTAACATTCTTGGTTGGAAGTTTTTTTTTTCTTTTAAGACTTTCAATATATCATCCCATTCTCTTCTGGTCTATAGGCATTCCCTTGAGAAGTCTGATGGTACTCAAATTGCTTTTCCTTTATATGAAATTTGTTTTTCTCTTACTATTTTTAGGATTCTCTCCTTGTCTTTGACTTTTGCCAATTTGATAAATTGATAATTGATATGCTTTGGAGAAGTTTTTTGATTGAGTCTGCTTGGAGTTCTTTGAGCTTTTTGTATCTGGATATCAATTTCTCTTTCAAGACCAGGTCGATTTTCAACTATTATTTCATTTAGCAGGTTATTAATGCATTTTTTGCTTTTCTTCTCCTTTAGGAATACTTATAATATGAATATTTGGTTGTTTAATGGTATCCCTTATTTTATGTAGACTTTATTCTTTTTAATTATTTTCTCTTTCTTTTTGTCTCATTGGACTATTTGAAAAGTCTTATCTTCAAAGTCAGAAATTCTTTCCTTCTGTTGGTCTATTCTGCTATTAAAACTCACAATTGTATTTTTTATTTCACTGATTGAAGATTTCATCTCCAAAATTTCTATTTTTTGGTTCTTCTTAGTGAGTTCCATCCCCCAGTAATATTTTCATTCATGTCACTCATTGACTTCCTCATTTATTTAATCTATCTGCATTCTCTTGCATCTCATTCTGTTTCCTTACAATCATTATTTTGATTTGTATAACTGTCATTGCATAGATTTCCCTCAGTTCCGGATCTAATTCTGGAGGAGTATTGTCTTCTTTTGGAGGTATCACACTACTTTCTAGTCTCCTGTGCCTATACATTGACATCTGCCCATCTGGTGTAATTGTTCTTTCTTCTCTATTGGGTTGGTCTTATTGTAAAAATAATTTATGTTTTAGCTGGAAAGCAGGATATTGCTGGGTTTGCTGCTTTGGCTTTGGTTCTCAGTGAGCCCAGCAGTGTAGTTTCTGAGTGATTTCTTTTGTCTTAGGCAATGTCAGCTGTCTATAAGTGACATAGTCCACTAGTCTGCTACAGTTCATATGGATAGAAGTATGATTTTGAGATGAATAAGGTGTGTATCTTTGGTCCACAGAGGGTTCAGTGTCAGTGTCCCTGAGGAATGTGAGGTCCAAGGCCTTTTGTTCATACTGAGGTGGTCAAGGGTGGTTGCTCTCCTGTTCTACAGGCAAGCCTGAGTGATGCTGGAGCTTGTGGCACTAATTGCTGTGGCTCTAGGGTTGTGTGATACAGATGGACTCTTCCTAAGTTCCTGCTATGAGAATCCAACTGGTGCTGTGGCTTATAATACCAACAGCCCTAATCCTAGGACTACAGAATGTGAAATAAATCCTGTTCCAGTCCTACAGGTATACAGGAGATTTTACTCTGGAGGTTCTGAGTACAGAGAGGTGGAATGCACATCGATTTTTCCCTAGCTCCAATGGGTAGAGTCCAGTGGTACTGATATGTTACAATCCTAGTGTTGCAGGGGTATAGCAGGTTCATTACCAGATCTCTCAGGGTGGAAGTAGACTTTTTTTGTAGGCTGCTTCTGGTATTAGCCCCCAGAAGTCAAGGTGAATCCCCCATGCTCATGTACAGTGCGTGAGCACAGCTCTGGGGCTAATGGCCCCAAACTCCCACAGTTGTGGGATGCTGGGGATCTGCCTTTTGCCCCACATGTTGCCCTGACTCTATTATGCTGGTTGGTGAACAGAGGTGAACAGAGTGAACATAGTGCACTGTGCGATTTTCCATTGCACGTTTGGCATTCTGCAAAATTGGGGGAGAAGAAGGAAGCAAGTCATCTTCCCTGCTCCAAGCCTAGCCATTGCTCAGACTTCTGAGGCTGCTCCAGGCTGAAGGTATAGTCAGTGGGTGACTGTGGAATTACCTCTCAGCTAAAACTGTGAGTAGTGGGTTGTGTGGGAATTTCTCCCTACCTTGGTGTGTTGAGATGGTGGCTCACAGCTGGCAACCAAGTGGCTGCCTGCAGCAGTGTCTCTGTCTTCTCTCCTCTAGTTCTGTGGGGTTTTAGGTTTTTTTTTTCCACTTCTTACTTAGAAATTTCCACCAGTCAGACCCCTGGAAAAGTAGACCTTTCTTTTTTGTTTTCATATACCAGAGCAGCTCAAGTTAGTGTGGTTATACTCAATACAGCAATACTGGATCACTGCTTTTTTTTTTTTAAGTCTCTCCCAAAAGAAGAGTCCTTTTTCACTAGTCATGCTGGTTAAAGACTTGAGGCTACTTCTACTGTCCAAATCATATTTACATAATTTTTTTTTTGTTTTAAAATACTAGGTGTCCTTGCCTATTGTTTGGTATGATTCTGCTGGACTGTGTTAAATTCATTTCTACACTGGTCCCAACATTTTTGTAAACTGATCTCATCTCCGATTGCCCAGTTTTGACCCCAACTTTCTGTCTGCTTCACTTTTCCAGTTTGAGTCCTAGCTCATTTAAACTCCCTTGGCTCTGGAACCTTCTGCATCACTTCCCAGCTAATGATTTGCTCACTTCTGGCATAGCCTTTTCTTTGGATGGCTGTCCTGGCAGTGGTGACTCATTCCCCCACCTCACGTACCACATGGTCTTTTTTTTTAAGATTTGTTTATTTCAAAAGCAGAGTGACAGAGAGTTGAGAAAGAGAGAGAGAGAGAGAGAGAGAGAGAGAGAGAGAGAGCCAGCCATCTGCTTGTTCATTCCCCAAATGGCTGCAATACCAGGGGCTGGGTCAGGTGGAAGCCAGGAGCTAGGAAGTCCATCTGGGTCTCCCCCATGTGTGACAGGGACTCAAGTAATTTATTCATCATCTGCTGTTTCCCAGATACACTAGCAAGGAGCTAGAACAGGTACTGGACGGGTGCTCTGATATGGATAGCGAGAGCTTAACACCCTACACCACAATGCCATGGCACAACCCATGTAGTTTCATGAGTAAGAAAGACTTCTAGAGTGAAAATGACTTTGTTGTAATCTCAGATTCTAACTTACAAAGTATTTGAGTTTTGAGAAAAGCTCAAAAATACTTACATTTTAGTATCTTTTTAAAACAGATTTTTATTTATTTTTATTTTTTTTATTAAACTTTTATTTAATGAATATAAATTTCCAAAGTATAGCTTATGGGTTACAATGGCTTCCCCCTCCCAAAACTTTCCTCCCACCCACAACCCTCCCCCCTCCCGCTCCCTCTCCCCTTCCTATCACATCATGATTCATTTTCAATTCTGTTTGTATACAAAAGATCAGTTTAGTATATATTAGGTAACGGTTTCAACAGTTTGCCCCCCATATAGTAACACAAAGTGAAAAGAAAAGAAAAAAAAATACTGTTGAAGTACAAGTTATAGCATTAAATAAGGGTGTACAGCACATTAAAGACAGAGATCCTACGTAATATATATATTTTTAAATTAATTAATTTTCTATGCCATTTCCAATTTAACACCAGGTTTGTTTGTTTTTTTTCATTTCCAATTATCTTTATATACAGAAGATCGATTCAGTATGTAATTAGTAAAGATCTCATCAGTTTGTACCCACGCAGAAACACAAAGTGTAAAAATACTGTTTCAGTACTAGTTATAGCATCACTGCACATTAGACAATAGAAAGAGGGAAAGGGCCAGGGGGAGGGAGGGAGGGAGGGAAGAGGAAGAGAGGAGGAGGAGGAGGAGGAGAGAGAAAGAGAGAGAGAGAGAGAGAGAGAGAGAGAGAGAGAGAGAGAGAGAATCCTCCATCCTTTCCATCCATTAGTTCACTAGCCAGATGGCTATAACAGCCAGGCTGAAGCCAGGAGCCAGGAGCTTCATCTGGGTCTCCCACATAGGTTATAGGATTCTAAACACTTGAAGCATCTGCTGCTGCTTTTCTCAAATCATTAAAAGGGAACTTGGTCATAAGTGGAGCAGCTGGGACACAAACCAGCATCCAAATAGGATGCTGGCATCACGGTGGTGGCTTTTTCTGACATGCCACAACACCAATCCAAACATGTTCTAAATTATTTGCAACGTGTCACAATTATTGCTTTGGAAAATGCGTATGTTTATCCTGGGATCTTTTTTGAAGCCATAGTATATCCTCAAGTATCCCTGTGTAAATTAGAATCCCAGTTTAAAAAAACTTTGGCAAGCACTTGAGACTATTGACTATGGAATTAGACTTAACATAGTTTTAATATTTAACCTATCTCTTTTAAGCGGACATGTTACTGAATCTCTTTAAACTTCAATTCTTTCAGGTATAAAATAGAGATTCTTGGAGATGGAAATAGAATTACATATTAAGCACCTTATTGAGAACCTGTTATATTATACCACTTAATTATTTAAACTTTTGCAAAAGATTTATTTATTTTAATGGCATAGCATCTGGGAGAGAGGGAGATACACACACACACACACAGAAATATCTTTCTTCTGCTGGTTAAAGGCTAGAAGCCAGAACCTGCATCTGGGTCTCCCTCAAGGGCACCAGGGGCCCAGGTACTTGGGCCATCATCTTCTGCCTTCCGAGGAGAATAGTAGAAAGCTGACTACGAACTGGAGTAACTTTGATTCCGAGTGGTTCTCCGATATGGGATGCCAGTGTCATAAGCAAGAACTTAACCTGCTGTATCACAGTGCTGGCCCCACCTACACAGTTAATGAGTTCAGATTCTATGGAGTTTAATTTGGGGAACAAGCCTGCCTTGTTTCTCCTTGTATGTTCGACACAGTGCCCAGCAGCTAAAAGGTACACTATAAATAGTAATAAAATCAACAAAGAACAGCTCATTATATAGTGATGACCAGGCAGTTTATTTTAATGTAAACTTAGAGAGAAGCTTAAAACTGCTTGGAAAACACCATTTTAGTATGCATTTTCAAATTGCTTGATATAACAAATGACTTCACATCATCAGGAAGTGAGTACTGAACAGCATATGAGCAGTTTAAATTCAAGAATAATTCTACCTCAACACTATGATGTTTATGTTCTGCTGAGAAATGCCTAAAAGAGAACCAATGCAAAAAAATCCCACTAGACAAATGTATGGATGAATGAGTCAAGACCCTTGTGTGCAGCTCTCAGGGTAAGTAATGGCACTTTTCCAGCCTCTCAGAAGCCTGTCTGTGCACCACATCTCAATTACAGCTTCCCTCCCTATGCTAAAGTCACCACCAACATTTATCGTAATCATTTTCTTGCAGTTCTGGATGGTTCTGTCTTTCAAGGTGCATTCCTAGATAAAATAGTTTAGTCCTGTCAAATTAAAAAATAGTGACATGTTTTTGAGTCTCTTCTAATCTACAAGTTCCTCTTTCATTCTTACCTTTCCCTTATAAATTATCTTGTAAGGACCTTGGGTTGTTGCTCTTCACATTTCCCACCATCTGGAGTTTTCTGATTACATGAGTTACTGATCATGGTGCAGTTCAGTGTACCCCATTGTTCCCTGTCTTGTTTTGCAAACTGACAGCTGGATTCAGTGCAGTGATGAGACCTATTCCTTTGGCAGGGCTATTGGTGCTTTTCTCATCTGGAATGCATCACATTTACTCTGTTTTTTGATGCTCAGTGACTTAACTTATTAATTCATGTGGGTATACTCTAATTCTGTAATTTCACTATCATCTTATGCAAAGAAATGCTTCCCCTCAACTATGTGGCTGCTCAGTGTTTCAGCTTCTAAGAAAGATAGCATACATGCCACTTCTCTTTCAACCATAATTCAAGGTAATAAATTGGTTTGCCATCATCTTATAAATCTAAAAAATATTGTGATGGACTCATGGATTTAAATGTAGTTGATAGATTTCAACTCACTATAATTTTTTTCTTTATTGAAATTCAAATTGTCCCAAATCTTTGACCAGTGGTATCTTCTTTAAATTGGCTTTTGAGCCCTAGTGATAGCTTCTTTGCTGTCCAGTATGTCAAGATAGTCCTGGTTCTCCTTTCACATTTTTGCCTCAGGGTTGGAATTTGCACATCCTCAAAGAAATGCTGGATTCTTCTAGTGGCAGTTAATTGAGATAATGGAAGTTTTTGTGTGTTGGTCAGTTTCTAGGATCTTCAGTAGACAGGACATCCATATATGATGTGTGTGTGTACACAGATATATACTTTTTATTGAGCTAAAATACCTCCCAGGGCTGTTTCAAGCTTAGTGCTACTTTCTTTTTTTTTTTAATTTTTTTTTTAATTTTTGATATAGGCAGAGTGGACAGTGAGAGAGAGAGACAGAGAGAAAGGTCTTCCTTTTGCCGTTGGTTCACCCTCCAATGGCCGCCGCGGTAGGCGCGCTGCGACCGGCGCACCGCGCTGATCCAATGGCAGGAGCCAGGTGCTTCTCCTGGTCTCCCATGGGGTGCAGGGCCCAAGCACTTGGGCCATCCTCCACTGCACTCCCTGGCCACAGCAGAGAGCTGGCCTGGAAGAGGGGTAACCGGGACAGGATCGGCGCCCCGACCGGGACTAGAACCCGGTGTGCCGGCGCCGCAAGGCGGAGGATAAGCCTAGTGAGCCGCGGCGCCGGCCAGTGCTACTTTCTGTATGCAAGCATTTTGCTTGGGACCGAGTAAAGAGGCTGGTTAATAATATATTAACTGATTGGGGCAGCACTTGATTAAATAATGAATCTGTAGGGCTTTCAAGTACTCAATATATCTATGTACACCTACCTTTAATATGTATTTAACGCTATTAGGAAGGTGTCAGGCTGGTGCCGCGGCTCACTAGGCTAATCCTCTGCCTGCAGCGCCGGCACTCTGGGTTCTAGTCCCTGTTGGGGCACTGGTTCTGTCCTGGTTGCTCCTCTTCCAGGCCAGCTCTCTGCTGTGGTCCAGGAATTCAGTGGAGGATGACCCAAGTGCTTGGGCCCTGCACCCACATGGGAGACCAGGAGGAAGCACCTGGTTCCTGGCTTCGGATCTGTGCAGCACCACGGCTGTAGCAGCCATTTGGGGGGTGAACCAACGGAAGGAAGACCTTTCTCTGTCTCTCTCTCTCTCACTGTCTAACTCTACCTGTCCAAAAAAAAAAAAAAAAAAAAAGAAGAAGGTGTCATTTCTACACACTTCAAACTTCCAAATGTTTAGGCAGAAAATGTAGAAACACGAAACACTGCAAAATTATTCATAGTAGGCAATGCCTCACTGACGCCATAAACAAGAGTGTTAAATTGTTAAATCAACATCAAGAGTCACTGTGTACTTACGTCCCATGTGGGATCTGTCCTTAATGGGTTGTCCAATGTGAAGTAATGATATATCTAGTACTGCAACAGTATTTTTACACTTTGTGGTTATGTGTGGGTGCAAACTGATGAAATCTTTACTTAGTATATACTGAAGTGATCTTCTGTATATAAAGATAATTGAAAATGAAAAAAAAAACTTGGTGTTAAATTGGAAATTACATAGAAAAGTAATCAATGTTTTTTAAAAAATATCATGCAGGATCTCTGTCATTAATGTGCTGTACACTGTTATTTAATGCTATAACTAGTACTCCAACAGTATTTTTTCACTTTATGTTGCTATGTGAGGGCAAACTGTTGAAATCTTTATATATACTAAACTGATTTTCTGTATATAAAGAGAATTGAAAATGAATCTTGATGTGAATGGAAGGGGAGAGCGAGTGGGAAAGAGGAGGGTTGCGGGTGGGAGGGAAGTTATGGGGGGGGAGCCTTTGTAATCCATAAGCTGTACTTTGGAAATTTATATTCATTAAATAAAAAAAATAAAAAATCATATATTTGTTAAGATAGAACTAAATTTGCAATTATATAACAATAAATCTTATTTATGTAAAAAAATTATTTATTTTTTTGAAAGTCAGAGTCAGTGAGAGAGGAGAGACAGACAGGTCTTCTGTCTTCTGGTTCATTCCCAGATGGCCTAAGTAAGCCAGAGGCCAGGAGCTTCTTCCTGTTTCCCATATGGGTAATGGGGGCCCAAGCTCTTGGGCCATTCTTTGCTGCTTTTCCCTGACCATTAGCAGGGAGCTGGATAGAAAGCGGAGAAGCCAGGACATGAACAGGTGCCCATATGGTATGGTGGTACTGCAGATGGCAGCTTAACCCACTACAGCACAATACTGGACCCAATGCTTTACTTTTGCATTTGAAATTATTCTAATAGCAGTGTTACATATGGCCTAATGTCAATAAAGAGTAATTATGTAAGCTTTCTGGAAACTGTTTCATTATTTTATCTTAGCACTTTACACAAAGTGTTTTACAGGCACATAGTAGACGCTTAACTAACATTTGTGAGATGAATAAGTACTGGTAGTATATGAAACTGTGGGACAATAAAGAATCCCTCTCCCCTGCTTAACAGCAAGCTTCCCTTAGCTGCCTATTATACAAAACCTATAGTATTTATGTGCACTTGGTTGTATAACAACCTGTCATCCCATAGTAGTTATCTTTGCTAAACTTTTGCTGAGTTATTATTAGAGGCTCCAATAAAACCAGACAGAACTAGCTATAGCCACAATAGCAGGCTGGATTCTGTTTAGGTCCACTCGAGCTGACCAGAGAATTGTCTTAGGGTTCAGATTAACACAGAACGATGCATCCCGATGCTGATTTCACAGCCATCTTTGAGGGTGCAAGCACTGCAGATCTACTAATGCACAAGCCCAGGGGAGTGTCCATACCCATTGTTTCCTCACCTACCTGGTCCCATTATCCAGTTCCACCTTATTTACTCTAACTCTGTAAATTCCCAAAACCCTTTTGGATTGGGGAGAATTATTTGGGTTGCCTGGATCTGCTTACATGGCTGTTGTAATAAAGTTTCTTTTTCTTAAAAAACTTGATGTTTTTGTTAATATACTTAAAGCTGTAACCAGTGAATAATACATGTAGTAGTTTTTATTATAGATTATATTTTATTTCAACAAACATATATAGACACAGGAAAACTCATCACAAATCACAAAAAACAAAGCAAAGAAAGACTTGGCTTCCACCATTTTGTTTTTATTTTCTCTGAATGGGAATGTGCATGGTGGGACAAACCTGTTGCATAGTGATAATACCGAAGAGTAAACTGGTGGAAATATGGTGCTTCCTTGGCCCTATCCTGAAAATATTATCTGAAGACATCAACATTAGTTTTACATACTTTATTCAGTCCTTCTGGTCTGTTCTAGCCAGTGAATTAAGAGCTTTTAAACCTAATGAGGAGCCTTAACCTAAGAAATAATATTAAGAACTTTTCAACATCCTGTAAATTTCCTAGATATAGTTGTTCCATGACTTGCACCTTGTATTTTTCATTATATCATAAAGATTAATTTGGTGAAATAGATGATGGACATGTTGTAAAAGTAATGATAATTAAAAATTGAAAGATAATGTTGATGAATAAATTTTGTTAATTACAATAAAGTTAGAGCTAGAATTGCTAATATTTTAACATCTTTTTCATTAAATGACTATTAATTAACACATAAAATGGTAGTCATTATGTACAACCATGTAAAAATGATTACTAATAACTCATAAAATTGAGGTCATTATGCACAACCATATAAAATTATATCATTGGTCACCAAGAAGTTTTTCAGAAATAGTCTTTTAACTTTGTCACTGAATTACTGAATTTAATTAAGTTAATCATCTTCCTTATCTCCTTTGGATAGGAGGATATTTCTTTGTTGTTTACCTGTCAATTTCAGGTAATCTGGCATTTTTACTATTGGGAAGCCATAAAATGACACAAGATCAACACACATTCAGATCTGATAAAGCAGAAAAAGTGGAGGGCTGAGGGAGGGGAAAATAGGAGCCTCAATGTATGTAAATACTGAAGGGAGAAAGGTAACAAGTTTTCCCATTTCTCTTTCCATTTAATACCACCTAGAATGAGCATGTGCAGACGGTGTGCCAAATGTATGTTGTTTTGCCATTTAAAAAGGAGAACATGTATTTCTTTGCAGGCCTTAGGAATCCAGAATTCAACTACTTGCCACTGTGTTTCCTTGGGTGCTCTTTAAGTTTATGTATCTTAAATTATCCTTGAATTTGATAAGATCTTATCAACAACTAAAACACTAAAGCATTTTTTTAGTCTCAGATGGATCCACTGTAGACTATACCCAACCAGCAACATGTTTTATTTGAGCTTTAGTGTTAGAAAAGTTTGAAATATTTTCCAACTTTAAAAATTGTGAGTTTTCAAAACTTTGAGTGTATTTCTGGCCTCTCATGAATCATTAGGCCGTTTGACAACAACACTGGAACCATGATTTAGGTCACAACAATTGATGGGAAGTGAATACTGGAGTACTCCCAACTCTGATTCTGTGTAAGTTCTCCTTGACACTGAGACTGAACTCCAGTCACCACGTGTTAACAGAGAGATGATCAGTGACAAAGCAAACTGATAGGGCAAGAAGGTTACACATGTCAAGAAAAATGGGACAGATAAATAGGGAATATTTTATGTGTGTGCATGTAACAGAAAAATATTTTATTACTTTAGTATTCAATGTACACTGGTTTTGAAAGAATGCAACTAAAGGAGGCCTTTAGGAGACACATCCTTCTAAGACTAATACTGACAAAAGGTAGATTACTGATAAAACAGAAAAAACTAAAGATGTTCTAAAGGAACTAAAATTTCTATACAGCTTGTTTTGAAATGCAAACAAAGAGTAGCAGAGAATATAAAATGCAATTATGTGTTAATTGAAAAAATTATGAGGCATCAAAACTCCTGGTTTCCTGAATTTATGATTGTTTACTAAGTACAGTGGATATTGTATCCTAAGTAGAGGCAAATATTTACAAATACAAATATATCTAGAAATATTGTTTTTTGTGATATTAAAGAAATGCTTGGGAACATTTGTAAAGTTTTAAAAATTGCAACTGATGAGGACACAGATATAAATAGGACCACCCAATAATATGTATTTATCTTGGCTATGTATGAAACTTAGATGAGAACACCGAATGCCTCTGCACAAGGTGTTACCCTTTCTGTGTCTTCTAAGTTGTCTTTCTAAGTTGTGACACAGCCCAACGGGTCCTTGCCTGATGCCAGGGCTCATGCCGTTGGACTTTCCAGCTATAAAACTTGTGAGTCAAGCTGGAGCCGTGGCTCAACAGGCTAATCCTCTGCCTAGCACACTGAGTTCTAGTCCCAGTAGGGGCGCCGGATTCTGTCCCGGTTGCCCCTCTTCCAGGCCAGCTCTCTGCTGTGGCCCGGGAGTGCAGTGGAGGATGGCCCAGGTGCTTGGGCCCTGCACCCTATGGGAGACCAGGAGAAGCACCTGGCTCCTGCCTTCGGATCAGCGCAAAGCGCTGGCTGCAGCGCGCCGGCTGTGGCGTCTGTCTCCCTCTCTCACTGTCCACTCTGCCTGTCAAAAAAAAAAAAAAAAAAAAGACTCTTGAGTCAAATAAACTTCTTTGCCTTATAAGTACTCTGCCTCAGCTATTTTTTATAGTAACACAAAATGAACTAAGACGTACACGCGTATACATATGTGATGTATGATATGTATATTAATCAGAGTACTCTAGAACAGAAGCAATAAAAGATCACAAACACATGTAAGTATAAAAAGTATTTATAAATATATGTTGTTTTGGACATCTTCAAAGCAAGATATACTGATATTTTTGTTGTTCTGGTTCTTTGTCTCTTTATGTATAAATATTATATAGATGAGGGTGATTGAATAGTGATTAGGAACAAATAAGAAGTTAAATTCTTGGAATAAGATTAAACATTGTTATTTTTGAAAAAAGAAGGGCTAAAGTATCTTAGATTCCTCTCATGAACCAGGGTTTGAAAGACATTTTTAAAGCACTTTTGTTAGATTGTTCTAACTATCTTGGGACCAACTTTGCTCAACTTTTATAAATATTTTGGTAATAACTGTGTTAGTACCAGGAATTTTTAGCAAATAGCGTTTTTTCTAACAAAGCCTAAAGCAGATTGATTTGTGACAATTTTTTGTGATATACTCGCCAACCTAACAACATATTTAGTTGCTTTTGATACAGAAGATTCTAGATTATTGATTCGTCACTTCTTGATCTTTCTTTCAATGCCAAAATAAGCAGGGAAGAGTGCAGGTTATAGAATAAAAATTGTTTTTGACTTTGACATTTTTAAGTTTCCTCTCCTTCCCTCCTGCTTGAATCATCCTGAATCTAGTCCTTTTAATTATGAACTGTGTCAATGATCTTGGACTAGTCATTCAGACTCTCAAAACTTCAGTTTTCTCATTTAGAAAATGAATATAATCAACAATAGTACCTATTTCATAGTAATGCTATCAAGCTTAAGTAAGACAATCACATAAAATACTAATTCTATCTCCTGGCACAGAGTAAGCACTTAATAGAAATGGTTTTTGCTATTATGTTAGTGGAATAATAACTGAAGTGGCCTGGGGTTGAAGGCATTGGGATTGAGGAGAGAAGTGTGATGAATGGACTGTCCACATGGACATTAAAGTCACGCAACTTGATGGTAGGAGGCAGGTGGAAAGACTGACCTTCTTGCTGATGTCTTTAACTAATCAGGAATAGGCGGCTGGACACTGGTCACCAACAGTAATGAGAATAAGAGGGACATGATCCATAAGGGAACAGACATTTTTACCTAAAAGAGGAGGTGAAAATAGCAGGACAGCAGCACTGGAGAATGAGGAAAAGCCTGATTCCAACTCCTAAACCTGATATTTGGGGGAGAATGGGCTTTAGTGAAGGCAAAGAGTTGAAAGAGACTGAGGATATTGTAAAGCTCTCAGAAGAGTTTTTCTAAGACACAACAAACAGGTTTTAGAGGGAAGGGAGCAGTAGGAAAGAAATCCAAAGTCAAATAGGGATAGGACTGTGGCAGAGGATAGCTGATAGGAAGGAGTTACCCTTTGGGTAGTGATCAAGAATAATATGGGTGTGAAGCACAGGGCTAACAGAAAGAATTAAAATTATGTTTTGGTTCTTGTTAAGATGTAGAAATCAACCTGAATAAACTATAAAATGAGAAGGTGAGGCTAAGGCTATCTGGAATTGCTGGGCTTGGTGGCTGCAGGCTCAGGTGGCAGGTTGCTTGAGGCAATAAGAGGACAGAAGGACCTTTTCAAGCTATTGTTTACCTCTTTCCCATTTCCCTGGGACAACCAACACCTACCCCTTCACCAAAGAAATTGGCAGCAATGCCTAGGCGGAGTAATACATAATAACACCAAACCTCTGCTGGGGTGAGAAGCATGAGAGCAGGGGTAGAATGGCCAACTGCCCTTGAATCTTCACTCCTGTGCTCCTTCTTCCAAAGGTCCAGATATAATGGGGTCACAATGTAGGAAGACTTCCTCCTCTCCCAGTGGTGTTTCATCATAATTATTTAAGGGTGGAACCCAAATCAGATGATCTTGCTGGCAGCACAGGGAGCGTTAATTGTGATTTTGGGAGCTTCGGGATCTCTATCCTCCCTCCTTTTCATCCCCTCCAATTTAACTTACTGTGACTGACATACTAGACTAGAGTCTGGCCTTCAAGCCATGCTCAATACACAATATTGGGCAGAGTAATAGCTAATACCCCCGGTAACAAGCACAAAAACAAAACAACAAAACAAAACAACTGATGCTAGACCCAAGAGGGAAAAAAAAGTTCTATATGCCAATAAACTTTTTGGCATAATGTTACTCATAACATTCTCTCATTGGTCTTTGAATATGGATTTTTTATGGCTTATCTTTCATTCCAGATAGTAGTGGATTACATTTATTTCTCCTTACTTTTCTTTCGGTATCTCGTTTTTCTTGATTGGAACATTTCAAAATTTGTCAATTTAATTGATGCTTTCAAAGGATCAAATTTTGGGTTTGTTAATGTTTTTCTACTTTTTCACCTCATTTTTATTTTGTTGACCTTTGGGCTTTTTTATTTCTGTATTTTGCCTTTCTCTGGGTTTACTTTACCCTTATTATTCCAGCTTCTTTCTAAAGAATCTTTAGTCACTGATTTTATTCTTTTTAAAGGTATCTATTTTGTCTTCTCCAACCTTTGTTTGAGACAGCCCTACACTCAATGTAAGTTCAACACTTTTTGTAGTTATTATCTCAGAATTCTTGCCCAGCTTCACTGATTTACATTTGGAAAATACTCTACATGTTTCAGGGTGATCTCCTTTAGCTCTTGCATACTGCTGCTAGCCACTAGTATTCCACTTCTATACATTTGGTGAATGCCTTTGGGAAAAAAACTGTGTGGCTGAGTTCAGATCTGTTTTTCAGCTAAGCTTTCTTATGATACTAATTCATCGTTCATGCTGTATCATGATTAAAAGTCCGTTAAGAGTTCAACCAGTCTATCAGTTATCTATTGATCTTTAACAAACTATCCCTAAATAGTGGCTTAACCATCATTGTACCCACATGTTATTCATTGAGATCACTCATATGGCTGAACCTTTCTGCTATCTGGGTTGGAAGTTCTAAAATGGCCTTGAGCCTTCATAATCTCCTTGTGGCTTGTTTATTCAAACTGTATTTCATCTTCCAGGGCATTCCATAGGGCATGTCTATCTAGCAATATAACCTTCACTTTCTTATTTCATGGCAGCTGTACTCCAATAAAGAGTGTTACATAAGGATAATCCTCAATATGAAAACATTTTTCAAGACTCTGCTTATATAACTTTGTCTTGAACAAAGCAGCAAGTCATATTCTAGCCTAGGAAGTTGGCTCATTGTGGGCCACCACTGTAATTTTTTCCTTGTTTCTCAAGGCCTATGACATATTTTTCTTTCTCATGCCACCCAGGCCTTAAGACAATTGTAGGGATCTTCTTTCCTAGAAGGGAATATTTCTTTTCTTATTTAATTCTTTTAGGTTTCTTTGTATCTTCAACTATTTGATAAGTTAAAAAACCAAATGGAAAGCTATGATGTTGTAGACTATTATTAGTGTTAAATGGAAGTAAAAATATGCAACTTTCAGTTTCCAAACCCTAAGTAAAGTCAATGTTCACTACTTATCCCTTATACTTTCTCACCTTTACTTTTTTTTAATTTTTATTTATTTTTATTTTTTAAAATTTTTGACAGGCAGAGTGGACAGTGAGAGAGAGAGACAGAGAGAAAGGTCTTCCTTTGCCATTGGTTCACCCTCCAATGGCCGCCGCGGCCGGCACTTCGCGCTGATCCAAAGGCAGGAGCCAGGTGCTTCTCCTGGTCTTCCATGGGTTGCAGGGCCCAGGCACTTGGGCCATCCCCCACTGCACTCTTGGGCCACAGCAGAGAGCTGGCCTGGAAGAGGGGCAACCGGGACAGAATCCGGCGCCCTGACCGGGACTAGAACCTGGTGTGCTGGTGCCGCAAGGCAGAGGATTAGCCTGTTGAGCCACGGCGCCGGCCTCGCCTTTACTTGATACTGCAGGCCCTTATAACTAAACTAAGTAGATGTTCTCATCTCAGATGGCAGAGGGGAAACAAAGTCAATGGAGACAGTTACACCTTAATTTCTGTCATCAGACCTATAAATATAGATAATATAACCTAACATAATATAAAAAGATAATGTAATTTATTTTTCTTACCACCAAATTTTCCGTTTTATACTTTGTTTAGAAATTTCTCTCAAACCCCAGTTCATCTGCCTTATTGCTACTTTTTCCTTAATTTCTGTCTAGATGTTGATTCTTCTTAGAGCATCTAGTTATTTAAACCTGCACAAAAGACCATTACTTGGAGATCCAATGTTATTCAGTGTTTTCTACATACAGGCATTATCATTGCATATTAACCTGTAGACATCATACACAACACTTGCCTACGAACCTGTATCACTCTCTCAGCAAGCCAGCAAACACAGATACAAGACTATGATCTCCACGAAGTAGAAATCAACTCTGTATTCACATTTCTATCTCCACTACCAACCACATGGCTCAACATGCAGTATACACACCATAAAATACGTTAAGTAAGTGAAAATATGTTAAGTAAATGGATATTAGCACAACCATTGTAAAGTTGGTAAAGTCTTCAAGAGAAACACCTACTGCAACTTGTCTGAGGAATCATTGGAGAGAACCATTAATCTTACCTACTAGGTAAATTTTACTTGGGTGATGTGGACATAGGTCTGTTTTATCTTAACCATTTGGAGCAACCACTAGAAATCCTTTGTTCTTTACCTATACACTCATTATCTATTCTCAGAAATGTCCTTCCTTAAGATTAAGCAGTGCTTTTTTTCAGTAGTCTCTTTTCAGGGATAATAACTTCCCTGTCTCTGAAGGTGCTAGTAGGCAATAATCTTCTAAAGAAAGTGATCTTGAACCACTTGAGAAAGGCATCCCTGCTCACATAAAGCCTCCCTCTTTGAGCCAACTTATTATATGCTCGCTGTGTAATGCATGACTTCTGACTAGAACTTGAGCACTTTGGAATACTTTCCAAGACTGATTGAAAGTTGTTTGGCTTGTGTCTCCTGTCACTCATATTCTGCCCTGAATAAACATGTTAACCTCTTTACAGATCCTGCTTATTTCTGTTAACAAATGATTAACATCTCTCTCTCTCTCTCTCACTCTCTCTCTCTCTCACACACACACACACACAAATATTTGTGGAAGATAACAAAGTGAGCAATGTATGTCATTTGAAGTAGTATTATAGAAACAGATGTACCAAGGCTTTAAAATATGCCTGAGAAGTATACTTATTAGCAATATAAAGCAAGAATAAGAAGTTATATAAAGAATCAAAGGAACAAATCAGGAGTAGAGAACATAATAGTAAAATAAAGTCTACCAGAATTTGGGCGGGCATCATCAAGGACATACAGAATCAATTAGTGAAGAATAAGATAATATTGAAGAATTTACCTATGTGAAAATAAAAGGAGAATTACAATGAAAGCAACAGTGAAAAAGCTTTTCAAAATGGAGGTGGGAGACATTAATGTGGCAAGACTTATGCACAATCCAACTATTGCCTGGTAATGTTAACTTTGTTTACCTCAACCCTTTGACAGAGAGCATCTGGAAGAACCTAAATGACCAATCATATTGTGTCCAGAGGCTTAAGATACATATCAAGAGGTCCACAGAATGTTTTATGGACATTTCTGTCTTATATACATTCCTTTATTTTTCACCTCCACATTCAATAGCTCATATAAACACTCACTTTTTCTTCATTCCTCATAACATTAAGAGCTATCATAGCCCATGTCTCTTTTAAAAAAATTATTTAAGGTAAAAATGTCATGTAATTCATAAACACAGATTTAGGAACATAGTGTTATTTCCTACCTACCCTCCCTCCTGCCCATGTACCCACCATTTCTCCTCCCCCTTCTCTAATTCCCTCACTTAATTTTTACAATGATCTACTTTCAGTTTACTTTATACTCATATGATTAAACCTACCCTATGTAAAAAGTTCAACAAATAGTAAGAAGAAAAAATTCATTGTTTCTCAATAGCAGAGACAAGGGCTGTAAATAATCATTGAATCTCAAACTGTCAATTTACTCCTATACATTATATTTGGTACTCTATTAGTTACCACAGATCAGGGAGAATATATGGTATTTGTCTTTTTAGGACTGTCTTATTTCACTAAAAGCAGTAACAGAACAACATAGAAACACTATAAATCAATGGAGAGAGAAGACAGATGTGCTGCAATGGCCAATGTTATGGTAGCTGCAGCTTCTACTTCGCCTACTCCTGTGGAAGCCATATTGCTGGGAAAAAAAGGTAAAAAGGTGCCACAACCCCAGATAGCAATACGGATCAGCAATCCTGGCTGTGAGAGAATTCACAGTTCTTGCTGGCTTTAAGTTCAGCATAGAACTTTAAGCATAGTCCTGCATTCTAGCTAGGCAGATTGAATCCCAGAGTTCCAATTGGTTCCAACAGAGCAGTGGGAGCCCCTTGATCCAGGCCCTTACAGCACTTTTCACTGCTCAATGGACAATATGGGCAGCTTGCATTGTAAGCTCCATAAGACTGAAAATAATGAGGCTAACCAATCAGAATGGAGTTTTATACTGTTTCCCACTGCCTCCACTTCCCTGACCACTTGAATTCTGTTCTGACTTGAGGAACAGTAGGCAATCCTGCTATTGCTGGAGACCACTGGGCTCAGGAATGGAGCAGCTGGTGGGATGTCGAGCAGACTCCTTGCACCCTGTGAATGTGGGAGTTTAGGGAGTAGAACACAGAATTGACAGGGTCTTGAGTTGTAGTTGGGTTCGCATGCACCCTCCCACTGTGACTTCACAGATTTAGAACTCCCCACATGCTGGAGCAAAAATCTCAGGACAGCATTAGGAGTTCTTAATGGAGTGTGTGCTTGGGAGGGTGAGGTGTGCTGGCACCCTGAGCTCATTCTAGGCTGTGAATCAGCTGGTTCACCCTGGCACAGAAAAGGACTGGAACTCTGAAGACAGTAGCTGGCTGCAACATCCCCTCCCACCATGGGCAATAGACAGAGGCACTCCACCATGCACATTTTTGATGTCACTCTGGACTACTGACCCACCCACAAATGGTGGCCAGAGCTTCCTGACTTTACCCAGCACACACAATCCTAAAATTCATATAGAAACAGAAAAGACCCTGAATAGTCAAAGTGATCTTTTTTATAAAGCTTTATTTTTTTTTTATTTATTTGACAGGTAGAGTTATAGACAGAGAGAGAGACAGAGAGGACAGAGAGAAGGTCTTCCTTCCATTGGTTCACTCCCCAAATGGCTGCTACAGCTGGTGCTGCGCCAATCCGAAGTCAGGAGCCAGGTGCTTCTTCCTGGTCTCCCATGTGGGTGCAGGGGCCCAAGCACTTGGGCATCCTCCACTGCCATCCCAGGCCACAGCAGAGAGCTGGACTGGAAGAGGAGCAACTGGGACTAGAACCCGGCGCCCATATGGGATACCGGCGCCGCAGGCAGAGTGTTAACCAAGTGAGGCACGGCGCCGGCCCCTATAAAGCTTTTATAAAATTTTATTTGAAAGACATAGTTACAGAGAGAGAAAGAGAGAGAAGGAGAGAGATTTTCCATCCATTGGCTTACTCCCCAGATGGCTGCAACAGCTGGAGCTGGGCTGGTCTGAAGGCAGAAGCCAAGAGTTTCCTCAGGGTCTCCCACACGGGTTCAGGAATCCAAGCACTTGGGTCATCCTCCTCTGCTTTCCTAGGCACACCAGTAGGGAGCTGTATCTAAAGTGAAGCAGCTGGTACTTGAACCAGTGCCCACATGGGATGCTGGCTCTGCTCACTGTGTTGGGCAGAGGATTCTGGAAAACAGAATTTGCAGTTTAACCAAATTGACAAAACTACAAGCACATTGCCATTTATCCATATGTCATTTAACATTCAAATAAATTGAATAACAAAAACATTTTTCCAGTTAACACAATGCGGTCATTCTTTCTCCCTAGCAGGGTATACACAAATCTAGACTTTATCTTTCTATCTTCACCCATCTTATGTCTGAACCACATGCTTTTTCAATATTTTGTATCTTAAATACAGAAATATAAAATTACTCTTTTTAACATATCTCTTGTTTAGTACTAGGGAATTGAGAATAAGGAAAAATAAAAACAAATAAAGCTTATATCACTTCAGCTGATCCTGGTTTTTTATTTGTTGGGGTGACCTAGATCTTCAGAGTTGAAGGGTCTGGACCATTAGCAGCCCTACTTCCATTGAGTTGTAGTTTTCTGCTGACTTTAATCATAGGACCTGAACTACTAAGATGCATTCCAAAGGAACTCATGCATTTTAGACACATTCCTTCCAGCTCCCATTGGGTGGTAGTACATCAAATTTCTCTGCACAAGTCAGGATCAATCACCCCAATTATCTTCATTTTCTGTTATTTTGCTTGTGTGAGGAACAAAAAGTGGTCAGGTGGCAGTCTCAGTCTCCACTTCAATGGAACCATTGATGTCTTACTTGACAGAAGCACACCCCCTTTGGGTGACTCAGATCTCTAAAGCAGCAAAACTGCAAGAATAGAAAACAAGCTTTTGTTAGTGGATTACTAGAGATAATAGTAAGAGGAATCATTTCCAATTTCATCCCTGAATTTCAGACTTATGAGTCATGACTATGGGAAAAATAAGATCATATGCTGCTTAGTGAGTTAAGAAAATACTGCATCCCGAATGACATCGCTTGTGAAGCTGCCATCTAGCTTGTCCCATAACTACATCTTCAAAAAACCACTCCACAGCTATATTAGATCAGAAGTTTCAGAGAGAAGGTGAAAAGGGTATGAATGTTAAATGCTGTGAACATGAGTCTATTGGCATAATTCATTTACTGTGCAATGAATTCTCTAATCTGAAGTAATGAAGGGTGGAATATGATGATGGTGCTTAACCTTCTTTAACTCAACCTATTGGCAAAATCACTGAGGACTGAAGTAAATTTATAGTTAGAGAGCCTATTCCTGTGAGAATGAAGTTCTGACCTTTCCTTGGTAGAATTAGTCCAAGGTAGTAAACTGTGATACCACGTGTGCATTAGCTTTTCTGGGCAATGGTGACATGCTGAAAGGTCAGTATTGTTCTCTCTGTTTGCAGGTACTAAGGTCTGTGTATTTGTCCCCTCCAAAACTCACATTGAAACCTAATCCCCAAAGCCATATGTTAATGGAATTTGAGTTGGGCCTTTGGGAGGTAATCAGAATTAAATGAGGTCATAGCCAGGTGGGACTGCCATGACTGAACTAACGGTTTATAAGGAGAGGAAGAGTAACCCTAGCTAGCAAGCTTGCCTGTCTCACCGTGTGATCCCCTGTGCCACACTGGGACTCTGCAGAGTCCGCCTTTCCTTCCTCCGACCAGCAATGAGGCCCTCACCAGATTCAGACCTGTGACTCTGGACCTCCAGAAGGATGCACTGAATGGACCTTCTTTCTTTATAAATTACCTAGTCTGTGGCATTCAGCTAAATAAACAGAAAGCGTATTGAGAGAGCAGTTTGGCATTTCTACAGCTTTCACATCTATGCTTTGCTGAGTGAAAGTCCATACTATTGAATTCAAAACCCTTCATTCCTTTGTTCATGCTTCCATTGTGGGAAGAAATTGCCTGAGATTCACAGAATGTGCCATCTGGCTCATCTAACTACTAAGATTCTCTTCTGCTGTGGTTGCTCTTTGGGGACACAAATATTTATATACCCTCTGCCATGCTGGAGAAGAGTCTATGCAATCCAAAAATTTCCTTCCATGGATTTTTTTTCCTAATTATTTCTCTTCCAAGGTAGAACAAGAAGGCAAATTGCTAGCCCTGCCAACTGAAAGAACACTGATTCTTATAGTCTTACTAACAGGTATAGGGATAAAAACATCTATAGTTGTATAACAGAAGATAGTTGAATTACTTCAGTTAAGACACAACATCTGGAATGGCAGTTGCGTTTAGAATTATTACCTGATTAAATATGAGAAAATGAAAATCCACTGTCATTTTCTGAGGTCCACCTATATTCTGTCCAGGTCAAATTAGGTGAGTTAACTGAAGATGTGATGTGATGTATTCCCTGTGCGCTCTTCAAATATTTTATGATGTCATTAATCTCCTTTAAGTACACTAGAAATATGGTATTCTTTCTTAGGCTTTCATTTGGGTTTTCCTTATAATAGTACTCAATCCATGGTGCAGGCAGCTAAGGGTAGGATTCTATGTTTCTGATGATTTCTATTCTAACTATACATTCCTCAAACTGGAGAAATAACCACAGTGTGGGTTTGGGAACTCTGGACTCACTGTAAATCCTAAATGATAAATCCCAGGCTTAAATTCTGTTAATCACCTGACAGAGGGAAGACCCTTCTTTCACTGGTGGATCACATTGACATTTGAAATCTCCAGGAATTAGTGCCAAAATGGAGCCAATGTCTAGTGACATCTTAATATATGATTATTATTTCACTAATGATTTATTCTCAGCCAGAATTCCTTTTGAGTAAGGATAAGGAGATTAGCAGTGTAAATTTTGAAAGTGTAGCCAAGTCCTTCCTTAAAGGGTATTAGCCCACTTTTCTTATTTGTGAAGGTCATATAATATTAACTTTTTAAAAACAGTATTATCATTGTCCTGATTTGACCAGTACACATTGTAGACATGTATTAAAATCTCACACTGTAGCCCCAAATATGTACAGTTATGGTGAATAAAAACTTATGCAATAAAATGATGAAATATATTTCATAAAACTAAAAAATAAAACCGGTATTATTGAATATAATTTATGTACTACAAGGTTTGTCAGTTTAGAGTATAATTAAATAGTATAATTAAGCAGTATAATTAAATAGCTTTAGTATGTTTTTAGGGTGTGCAACATCTCCATAATCTTATTGGAACATTTCATCATCAACAAAAGAAGTCTTGTATTCATTGGCAACCATTCTCCCACACCCCCTCACTCCCTGCCTTCACTGCCCCAGCTCTAGGAAACCATGAATTTATTTTCTTTTTCTATAGATTTGTCTGCTCTAGGCATTTAGAAGAAATGTGATCATACAATATGTGATCTTCTGTGACTAGTACTTTTCACTAGCATTATATTTTTTGAGATTCATCTATATGCAGCATTTATCAGAGTTTCTTTCCTTTTTTTATGCTGAATAACATTCCATGGTATGGATGTGCCTCATTTTATTTATTTGTTCAATAATTGAAGGACATTTGGATTCATTTTCTGGTTATTAGGAATAATATTGCTTTGAATATTCACATACGTTTGTGTACGCATGTCTGTGTGTCCTTGTGTTTCAAAAGACACCACCAATAAAGTGAAGATACTTGTTCCTGTGGAAAATGGCAGTGGACAAAAAAAAAAAAAAAAAAAAAAAAGCACAGCCTTTCTAGGTTAAAGTTCTAAACATTAGAGCTCAGATTTGGAAAAGTTGAAAACATTAGGAGATGTTAACGAAAAGTTGACTGCAGATGTAAGTCCAAGTGCTTAGAAAATGTACATGGAGTTACTGAGATGGTCTCTTATGGCCGGCGCCTCGGCTCACTAGGCTAATCCTCCGCCTGCAGCACCAGCACCCCGGGTTCTAGTCCTGGTTGGGGTGCTGGGTACTAGTCCCAGTTGCTTCTCTTCCAGTCCAGCTCTCTGCTGTGGCCTGGGAGGGCAGTGGAGGATGGCCCAAGTGCTTGGGTCCCTGCACCCACATGGGAGACCAGGAGGAAGTACCCAGCTCCTGGCTTCAGATCGGCACAGCGTGCTGGCTGTAGCGGCCATTGGAGGGTGAACCAATGGAAGGAAGACCTTTCTCTCTGTCTCTCTCTCTCACTGTCTAACTCTGCCTGTCAAAAACAAACAAACAAACAAACAAAAAAGAAAATATACATACATGTAGAACATCTGATATTCCCTAAGGTAGACCTTAAAACAACATGAAAAGATAAAAAATTTTAAAGACTAATTTCTTTATTTGTAAGTCAGAGTTACAGAGAGAGAGTGAGATAACTCCCATCTTCTGGCTAACTTTCCAAATGGCTGCAACAGCCAGGCTGGGGCCAGGGCAAATCCAGGAGCTTCATACAAGTCTCTCATGTGGGTGCAGAAGCCCAAACACATGGGCCATCTTCTGCTGCTTTTCTCAGGACCATTAGCAGGGAGTTGGTTTGGAAGTGGTGTTGCCAGGATACAAATTGGTGCCCAAATTGGATGCCAGTATTGCAAGCAGCTGCTTTACCTGATATGCCAAAACATGAGCCCCCAAAATCTAAAATTTTAAATATCTACCCTGGCCAAAATTAAAAGTTTGATGATTATTTGATAGATAACAATATTTGAGTTGTTTAAATTAAATTGAAGTAAGTTGATATGAGTTGAGTCTTTTTTTAAAATTACAATGTTTAACAAATTTTCTAGTTTTAATTACTAAATGTTTACAAATGAAGTTGTGCTTTAGCTTTGAAGTAGATTTTATTTTATTTTATTTTTTAAACTTTTATTTAATAAATATAAATTTCCAAAGCACAACTTTTGGATTATAGTGGCTTTTTCCCCCATAACCTCCCTCCCACCCGTAACCCTCCCATCTCCCACTCCCTCTCCCATCCCATTCTTCATCAAGATTCATCTTCAGGCCGGCGCCGCGGCTCAATAGTCTAATCCTCCACCTGTGGTGCAGGCACCCCAGGTTCTAGTCCCGGTTGGGGCGCTGCTTCTGTCCCGGTGGCTTCTCTTCCAGGTCAGCTCTCTGCTGTGGCCAGGGAGTGCAGTGGAGGATGGCCCGAGTCCTTGGGCCCTGCACCCGCAAGGGAGACTAGGAGAAGCACCTGGCTCCTGGCTTCGGGTCAGTGCGGTGCGCCAGCTGCAGCGGCCATTGGAGGGTGAACCAACGGCAAAGAAAGACCTTTCTCTCTGTCTCTCTCTCTCTCACTGTCCACTTTGCCTGTCCAAAAAAAAAAAAGGTATATTTTCAATTATCTTTATATACAGAAGATCAATTTAGTATATACTAAGTAAAGATTTCAACAGACTGCACCCACACAGACACACAAAGTGAAAAATACTGTTTGAGTACTAGTTATACCGTTAATTCACATAATACAACACATTAAGGACAGAGATCCTACATGGGGAGTAAGTGCACAGTGACTCCTGTTGTTGATTTAACAATGACACTCTTATTTATGACGTCAGTAATCACCCAAGGCTCTTGTCATGAGCTGCCAAGGCTATGGAAGCCTCTTGAGTTCGCCAACTCCGATCTTACTTAGACAAGGCCATAGTCAAATTGGAAGTTCTCTCCTCCCTTCAGAGAAAGGTACTGCCTTCTTTGATGACCCATTCTTTCTACTGGGATCTCACTTGAAGAGATCTTTCATTTAGGTCTTCTTTTTTTTTTTTTGCCAGAGTGTCTTGGCATTCCACGCCTAGAATACTCTCATGGGCTCTTCAGCCAGATCTGAATGCCTTAATGGCTGATTCTGAGGCCAGAGTGCTGTTTAGGACATCTGCCCTTCTGTGAGTCTGCTGTGTATCCCACTTCCAATTTTGGATTGTTCTCTCCTTTTTAGTTCTATCAGTTAGTATTAGCAGACACTAGTCTTGTTTATGTGATCCCTTTGATAGTTAGTCCTATCATTATGATCAATTATGAACTGAAACTGATCACTTTGACTAGTGAGATGGCCTTGGTACATGCCACCTTGATGGGATTGAATTGGAATCCCCTGGTACGTTTCTAACTCTACCATTAGTGTTAAGTCCGATTGAGCATGTGCCGAACTGTACATCTCCTCCCTCTCTTATTCCCACTCTTATATTTAACAGGGATCACTTTCAGTTAAATTTAAACACCTAAGAATAATTGTGTGTCAATTAAGGAGTTCAACAAATGGTACTAAGTAGGACAAAAAAATACTAAAAGGAATAAAGTATTAAGTTGTTCCTTGACAGTCAGGACAAGGGCTGATCAAGTCATTGTTTCTCATAGTGTTGAAGTAGATTTTAAATGAAATATAGCAGAATGTCCTGATTTTGGAGAATATTTCTGTTTAATAGCTTAGTAAAGGGGCAGTTATATTTTGCAATGAAATGTTAGTTCAGTATCATCTCTTTGAGGTCTGTTGATAGATTTTAGTTCATAATTACCAACCATACATAGAAAAAGACCAGCCACATTCATTAGATATTCTCTGGAATAGATAGAGCTCTCCAACAATGTTCAAATATTAAAAAATTCCCGTGTGAACTCTGAAAAGTTGTTGAAACAAGGTACAAGAAGAAAAAAAATTTACTCCCAAATTATTCTGACAAAAATCTTTTCTGTAAAATTCTTGAAGTAGAAATTTAGAGATATTTCTCCTAAGGAGGTGTAAGAAGAAAATATAAGACAAAGAAAAGGTTAGCATATTACCAAAAGTGAAATATGTTAGCATTGAGAATGTGTTTTAAAATTTAAATTTATTAAAATATAATATAATGACAGGGCAAGTGTGTAATACTAGAATAGCATTGAATTTTCTTAGTAAATTAATCCCCAAATCCTCTGTATTCTATAAACTGAAATTGCTCACAAAAGGCATCTCTACCAGTCCTCATCAGGTTAACTCTAGTCCTCATCAGGTTAACTCTATTTTCTCTTCTCCCTTCTCATTCATATTCTCTCCTTTTCTCTGTTCTATCCTTTTTGTTCTTTTCTTTTCCCCTGCTCTCTTTCAATCTTCTCTTATTTTTTCTCTCTCCTTTTTAACCCCTCTCCCTCTTCTCTCTCCATCTCTATCTATTCCTTTCATTTATTCTCTCTTCCTCCTTCCATTACTCCTGCCCTCTGTTCCCTTCGTCCCCTTCACATCATCCTTAACTCTCCCTTTCTTTTTTTTTTAATTTATTATTTTTTTGACAGACAGAGTGGACACTGAGAGAGAGAGAGAGAGAGAGAAAGGTCTTCCTTTGCCATTGGTTCACCCTCCAATGGCCGCCGCAGCTGGCGCGCTGTGGCCGGCACACCGCACTGATCCGATGGCAGGAGCCAGGTGCTTCTCCTGGTCTCCCATGGGGTGCAGGGCACAAGCACTTGGGCCATCCTCCACTGCACTCCCGGGCCACAGCAGAGAGCTGGCCTGGAAGAGGGGCAACCAGGACAGAATCCGGTGCCCCGACCGGGACCAGAACCCGGTGTGCCGGCGCCGCTAGGTGGAGGATTAGCCTAGTGAGCCGCAGCGCTGGCTGTTTAACTCTCCCTTTCTTTCTCTTTTGTCCTTTTCCCACCTACTTCTCCCATGGTCCCTTCCTCTTTCTCTCCCTGCCACTCTTCCTCATCTTTATTTTCTTAGCTTGCCTCCGGTTCTCTTTTATCTTCGAGTCAGTTGTGCTAACAATGTTACATGAAGAATCAGGTGACCCTTACCTACCCATTCATAGAGTTTTTACTAGAGACAATGCAAAGGGGATGCAGAAGGGTTTACTGTCCTGAGTGATGAAAGCACTTCCTAGAAAAGAGCCTTTTCCAAAGGAAAGAGAATTGGAAAGCAATTGACTTGGTTCAACGTGTGTAACATGTTTTTGGGAGGGTTATATGGTGCCTACTATGTTCAAAATTTTAGAATATTTATATAGTAATGGAATGACACCGCATGAGAACAGTGAGAGAAAACATTAAAAGTGACATCAATCACAATACATTTTTCATTTGATTCCACCAACAAGAAGGAGGTCTTAATCATCAGTATCCATTATTAAGCTATTATTGCTCCCAATTTTTCAAAATTTTCAAGATCTGGAAGCCCCCTCTGTCATTATGACATTCTCCCCTTTCATTCCTCATCTGTAAATTTATCTCTTAAAGTCCACACTAATCCCACTGAATAAATGAATTTCTCCCAACTTTGTGATTCTATAACTATTATCAAAAACACTTTTAAAAAGTGTTTTTTGTATCTAATCTCTTAATGATAGAGACTGTGTTATTCTTTTTTTTTTCTGGAGCTGACAAAACATAAAGGAAGGAACTCAATATTCATTTATTCAATTCTGTTTATGAAACACTGTGTGGTAGAAACTGGGCTAGGTGTTGAATCTACATTTGTACAAGGAAGTCAAGAGAGTTTTTCCCCTCAAAACTTTTGAATTCAGTGGCACTTCCTTTCCCTCAATATATCCCAAGGAGAGCTCAGTGAGATAATTTATTTTATTTTATTAATTGCTTGTTTTAAATGTCTTTTTTCCTTTGACTTTAAGTTTTGGACTCTGCTCTGAGGATAAAAAATAAACTCAGCTATAAACTCAAGATGACAATTTCTCCAACCTTGAGTCGGTGTCCCTGGACCAGATGTACTGGCAATTCAGATGAATTTTGCTCTTACAAGGCTCCTTGCTTCCCTAATGTAAAGAGACTTCTGTTGAGTCAACCTAATCTTTCATACACAAATGAATCCTAAACACATCTATATTCCAAGTGAGCATAACTTGAGTTCCCAAGTTGGGACTCCTGACAGCTGTTAGAAATGTAGGAATGGGAATGCCAGCATGATTTTCTTGAGGCATTTCTGAGAGCAGAACTATGTATCTTAAATCTTCAATGTGAATGACAGTCTTTGGCACATATTAGGAACTTCATGAATACCAGTGTATTAAATAAATCAGTTGATAATCTCTTCCTGTTAGAAATGCTTTTTTTCCTCATTGTAAAATCCATTTCACCTCCCAACATTTTAATCCGTTGTGAAATAGTGAAATAATTCCATGGGCACTAGAGGCAGCACAGTCTGTGCTGAAGCTTTGCCTGGTTATGATCCCAGCCCTCCCTTTAAGAGCTCTGTCAGCTCCTTTTCTGTAAATCTTCAGCTTATAGATATTATATTCTATCACTGCTTTCATGAATGATTGGTGAGGGAACAAGTACTTATTTTCTGGTAGTTGGTACACATTTTAGAATATACATTATGTATTTAATCCTTTAGCTTTAACACTTTAAGGAATCAAACTCTATTGCAGTGGATAAGAAACCTGAATCTCTAATAATTAGGGAAAATTGTCCCATATTTCACCAGTAAAGCAACTCAGGTTTATCACCACTAGAAAGCAACAAAATTAAGATTTGAAGTCAGGTGTACCTAGCTTTAGAGCATGTGCTCTACCAAGTATACTAGGTGTTATCCACACAACCATGAGGGATGTGAAGAGTGTTTAAGTGTGTACTTCCAGGGGGTGTGTTCTCCCTCTTTGATCCAGCACAAACCAGGAATCTATAGACTCAATGAGCTCCTTCCTTAAGGAATCAATTAATTCCAAGTTTAACATACTTCTGAATTCAGAAAACGTTTAGTAAATATTGGTTAGTAAATGTTTGTAGTTCTGGATGATAAGAACCATATGACATAAAGGAGATAAGAAGATACAGCAAGAAAGGCAAGTCATTGAAAGTAAATAATTGAAAAAATGAATACAATCTCTTTGGGCATGGTGCCGACACTGTTACCTAGTTTACTTTGAAACTGCAGAATGTTTTAAAAGCTACTACATGGGGCTGGCGCTGTGGCTCACTAGGCTAATCCTCTGCCTGCGGTGCCGGCACTCCAGGTTCTATTCCCAGTTGGGGCGCTGGTTCTGTCATGGTTGCTCCTCTTCCAGTCCAGCTCTCTGCTGTGGCCCGGGAAGACAGTGGAGGATGGCCCAAGTGCTTGAGCCCTGCACCCATATGGGAGACCAGGAAGAAGCACCTGGCTCCTGGCTTCAGATCTGCGCAGCGCCGGCTGTAGCAGCCATCTGGGGAGTGAAGGAAGACCTTTCTCTCTGTCTCTCTCTCTCACTGTCTAACTCTGCCTGTCAAAAAAAAAAAAAAAAAAAAAAAAAGAAAAAAAAAGCTACTACATGGATTGTCATATATATATTTGAAGACAGAGAGGGAAAGTTCTCTCACTAACTGGTTGATTCCCCAAATGTCCTTGATGGCTGGGGCTGGGATGATGTTGAAGCTAAGAGACAGGGACTCAATCTAGGTCTTCCACATAAGTGGCAGAAACCTAACAACCTGAGCCATCACCACTACCTCCCAGGGTCTGTGCTAACAGGAATCTGGAGTTAGGAGCCAGAGACCAGTATTTTTTATTTTAAAGATTTATTTATTTACTTGAGAGGCAGAGAGAGAGAGAGAGAGAGAGAGAGAGAGAGAGAATCAGAGAGAGACAGAGACAGAGGCAGAGAAAGATAAAGATAAAGAGAGACAGAGAGAGAGAGGTTTTCATCCACTGGTTTATACCCCGAATGGCTGCAATGGCTTGTGTTGGGCCAGACCAAAGCCAGGAAGCAAGAGCTTCTTCTGGGTCTCCCACGTGGGTGCAGTGGTATTCTCCACTCCTTTCTCAGGCACATTAGTAGGGAGCTGGATAGGAAGAGGAGCAGTAAGGACTGCAACTGGCACCCATATGGGCTGCTGGTGAGGCAGGCAGAAGCTTAACCTACTGCACCACAGTGCACCACAGTGTATTGAATCCAGGCACTCTAATGTGGGAAGTAATTATCTTTACTACTAGACCAAACTGTCAGCCCTGTCATTTCACTTTATGATTACTGAGGGGCTGGCACTGTGGCCATCTGGGGAGTGAACCAGCAGTTGAAAGACCCTTCTCTCTCTGCCTCTCCTTCTCTCTCTGTGTAACTCCGACTTTCAAATAAATAAATAAATCTTTTAAAAAAAAGATTATTGAGACCCTGAAAGTGGTGACGTTGAGGAGCTAATGACATTGTATCTTGTAGAACATTTCGCTCTCTAGTTGTTGAAACTATGAGGTTGGTATTGAAGGATATGCCGCTCTTGGTTTAAAAAAATGTTTGAATATATATTCAGGAAAGTGTTTCCAATTGTGTTGATTCTGGAAAGCTGGCATAGGGATTTCTGCAATTTTATTTCTATCATGGAATAAAGGGAAGAAAGAATGCATAGATTATCAGTAATTAAATCAACTTTCTTTTTTATAAATCAAGGCAAAAACTGAAACACAAGGCGGCTGAGTTACTGAGTTGGTTACAAAGTTTATTAGTACAGATTTGGGACTAGTTCTAAAAGCCTTTTGTTTTTCTTTGACAAGCAGAGTGGACAGTGAGAGAGAGACAGAGAGAAAGGTCTTCCTTTTGCCATTGGTTCACCCTCTAATGGCTGCCGCAGCGGTGTGCTGCGGCCGGTGCACCGCGCCTATCCAAAGGCAGGAGCCAGGTGCTTCTCCTGGTCTCCCATGGGGTGCAGGGCCCAAGCACTTGGGCCATCCTCCACTGCACTCCCGGGCCACAGCAGAGAGCTGGCCTGGAAGAGGGGCAACCGGGACAGAATCTGGCCCCCCGACCAGGACTAGAACCTGGTGTGCCGGCGCCGCAAGGCGGAGGATTAGCCTATTGAGCCGCGGCGCTGGCCCTAAAAGTCTTTATTCTTAATAAAATGAACTTAATATTTAATAGACATATGTGATTTTTAACTGAAGGATAAAATGTAAGGTAGCTTATTCTTGCTTTATACAAAGGTCAAAATTAAAATGACTAAGACAAATGTCGAAAGTCCCTGCGTACTGAAAAGAAAGTGTCTTTCATTCTTGTCATTTGACTCAATATATATTCATTAGTGTAGCTTAATTTCCAATTTGGCCTGGACCCAGTGATCAATTATTTCTACTAAGTTCTCAATCCTTTGACATTTACTGTGTGTCCAACTCCCTTTCCCAGTCCCCAGCTATAGATTAATGATTTGTTTTCTTGCTTCATGCTTCTGAGTTTCTGAGAAGTGCTCAAGAAAGTTGCATAACCACGCCGATGGTGTCATTCCCAATACAAGTATCCCAAACTCACTTGGGCCACTAATGATGCTTAGCAATTTTTTTCATCCACAACAGGGTCCTTTTTTTCCAGTTTTATAAGACTTTTGTAAACCACTCCTCATTTTCTCAATCTCCAGCCTCATCCTTGACCTTTAGCTGAGCAGATGATGTTTTCTTTTACTCAGAACACTAAGGCCATCAGAAGAACATTTTTTGTGTATCTGCTCTCTTCATTTCTGAAGTTAAATGCACTTTCTTCATCATGGAAGTGGTTAAGAGCAGGAACTCTCAGTCAAAAGAGCATCTCAGCTCTCCAGCCTCTTAGGCATGTGTGGCTTTAGGCACTTTGTACTAGCTCTGTTGGTACATTTTTTTCCCTTTCAAATAGACAATGACAATATCTACCAAATAACCTTGATATGAAGATCACATATACATGAAGAGCATGGAACTTTGCATTAAGTAAGTGTGCAAGTTAGAAGGACTAGTTTCTGTTGTTTTAGTTACTGTTTTTAATTATTGTGATTTTCCAAGAAAGGAATTTCTCTTTTCTTTCCATGGTTAACCATATCCTTCTCCTCTAAATTTGATTCTAGCAATAATCATCCCTCGTCTTCTCCAATGCCATCTTCTCTTTATGCATGTTCAGTTGTCCCATAACCCTAAAAAGATCAGTACTCAGACTCTGCCTATATAGCTTTTAGCTAACTCTCACTCATGTCTTGAACTTGGCTTTGTCATATTCTTGTCCTTCTTATTGCATAAATCTGGCAACCTTAAGGTAGTTTCTTAGCTGCCACTGGAACTCAGTCCCAGAATTCATGGTTGGATGAGATGGTCATTAAACTTTACTGATTCCAAGATGCTATGACCCTGTGACTAAAGATGTTATGTAAAATTGATTTGTTCTCATCATTCAAAAAGTGGTTCATGCACTGGCATAAGTAAATACTTGTGAGGCAAATGGGAATTGCAGTCATATATCTTGCATAGCAAACTGAAAGTCACCTTAGAGATCTTCTAGTACAAGCTATGCATAATACAACAGAAGGAATGAAATCTTTGAAACATATAACCTCCTAAATCAAGGGTGTAGAATGTCTAGCCTGTGGGACATCTAATGCCCTTGAAATCATTTGGTCTGGCCCTGCCAAGGCACCCAAAGGTGGAACTTAAGATTCAATAAATCTATAGCAGGCTAATTTTTAAGTTGATAATTTTGTATGGCCTAGAATTGACATTACAAATATACAAATGGCCTTTGGTAGAAAAGTTTCTCCACCCCTGTTTAATAGTAGAGTAAAAATTAGAACTCAAGAATTAAATTCAAACAATGGAAAGTGGTGCAATGAAGTTTGATCACAGATTTAGCACATTTACAGTCACTGGAAATACACAAATATACTTCTGTGAAGTTTTTTGGGATAAGGACAAGTTTCTTGAAATTGTATAGATTCTGCCTATACCTAATCATGTTTGCTTATGGCATTATTATATCTCCTGTGCTCACATAGAAACTGAGCTTTGCTTGGCAGATTATCCATGCTGCAACATCAAATTGCCCAAGAGTTCTATATATCCTGAGGGATTTTGGTCATTGAGGGCCGTAGGATGGGATTTAAGACAGATCTTCCTTTGTTACTAGGGGCTGGAGTTTGGAGGACTGGGGAAGTGTTGGTCAAAGGACACACAATTTCAGTTAGGATGAATAACTTCAAGAAGTATGCTGCACATCATGTTGATGGTAGTTAATGACAAAATAGCAGGTACTTGAAAATCGCTAAAAGAGATTTTAATGTGTTCTCACCACAAAATAATGATGAGTATGTGAGAGAATCCCTATATTAAATAAGTTGATTTAGCCATTCCACAACATATTCCTATATGAAAACATCATGGGGGATGGTGCTGTGGCTTAGTAGGTAAAGCCGCAGCCTGCAACACCAGCATCCCTTATGGGCACTGGTTCCAGTCTTGGCTGATCCACTTCCAATCCAGCTCCCTGCTAATGTGCCTGGGACAGAAGGAGAAGATGGCCCAAGAACTTGGACTTCTGCAGCAATATGGAAGACCCAGATGAAACTCCTAGCTCCTGGCTTCTCCTGGCCCAGTCCTGGCTATTGTGGCCATTTGGGAGTGAACCAGTGGATGGAAGACTTTTCTCTTTTCTCTTTCTCTCTCGCTGCCTCTGCCTCTCCCTCTCTGTAACTCTTATTTTCAAATAAACAAATCAATCTTTTTTAAAAAAAGATTTATTTATTTGAAAGGCAGAGTTACGGGGTGGGGGGGAGATATACACAGAGAGACAGAGAGAGAGAGAGAGAGAGAGAGAGAGAGAGAGGTCTTCCATCTGCTGGTTCACTCCTCAAGTGGCTGCAATGGCTGGAGTTGTGCCAATCCAAAGCCAGGAGTTAGGAACTTCTTCCAGGTCTCCCATGTGGGTGCAGGCACCCAAGGACTTGGGCCATCTTCTACTGCCTTCCCAGGCCATAGCAGAGAGCTGGATCGGAAGAGGAGCAGCTGGGACTAGAACCAGTGCCCTTATAGGATGCTGGTGCTTTAGGCCAGGGCTTTAACCCACTGTGCCACTCTACCTCTTTCTGTAACTCTGTCTTTCAAATAAATCTTTTACAAAAAGAGAAACACTTGAACTGAGTGTGATAGCAGTTAAATGAGGCAGAAAAAGAAAGCCATTTCCAGGGACAGGAATAGTGCATTTGAGCCAGTCCTGTTGTTAAGTCCTTTACTCCCTCTTTTGTGCTGGAGATTCAGTGTTAGTGTAGAATGAAGAGCACAGATTTCAGAATTACACAGCTCACTTTTATTCTCTGCTGCCTCCTGAGAAAGACTGCATGGCCCTCCATGGTGTCAGACTTTAAGAGGACTGAGGAGGAAGATTCAGAACAGTTGAAGGCGTTCAGTCAACACTATGCTATGACCGACAAATGTATTGATTAGATGAAGACGTAGGAATCAAGATATATCTCTGAAACCTTGATTAGGCTTTGAAATCTCACTCTGAATCCCCCTCCAGTCCAGAAGATTTACCCACCCTATCTCCATTCCACATGATTGTTCTCCCTACTTGAGTTTTGAGCAAAAACCATATTGCTATGTCTCCAGAAGTGACTTTAGAATTGAACTGTAGGGAGCCAGTGCTGTGGCACAGTAGTTTAATACTCTGCCTGCGGTGCCGGCATCCCATATGAGCACCAGTTCTAGTCCTGGCTGCTCCTCCTCTGATCCAGCTTTCTGCTAATGGCCTGGGAAAGCAGTGGAAGATGGCCCAAGCGCTTGGATCCCTGCAACCATGTGGGAGACCTGGAGGAAGCTCCTGGCTCCTGGCTTTGGATCAGCCTGGCTCCAGTCATTGTGACCGCTTGGGGAGTGAAACAGGGGATGGAAGACCTTTCTCTCTATCTCTCCCTCTCACTGTCTATAGCTCTACCTTTCAAAGAAATAAATAAAATCTTTTCTAAAAAATGAATTTAACTGCTCATGGAAGAAAGGCAAGTGGGCAATTATATTCATTAGGAGTCATCACTAATCTGTTTCTGCCTCCAGTGCTGACAAGCTTAGTGCATCTTTTTAGCTCTTTGAGTCGTTTGTCTTGCCAGCTCTTCCTGGTTTCCTACTAATGCCTGCTTGCAGTTTGCTTGACTTGCTCTGTCTGTAACCATTAAAACATGCCTGTGCCTTGCTCTTCCAGGGCCACATCACCACATCACCACAAAGCTTCCAAGCTGTTGGAAGGTAGTTCAGGTTCAGTTTTCTTCTGACTCAAGCTGCTTTTGCAGCAACCACCACCATGCTCAGTAGAAAAAGAAAGAGCGAGTTCTTCGAAAGAAGGAGGCATCTCCAGGGTATTACTGCTGAAACTACAGGTGTAGAAAACGTTGACTAAGCAAAGAGTGAGGAAAAAGGAAGAGGAATATTTATGAAGAGTATCTTGAGAGCCTGGAAAAGTTGAAGTAGTTGCTTTAAATGACTAACTTCTTTCTCTGGACAATTTGACTCAATTCTGTGTCCTCAAACAATTTAAATTGGAAGGTAGTGGTATTATTATAAAGTTCGAGCAAATTAAGAAATATGACATTATAGAATGACTTGTTACAGTAAGAATGACTCACTCAGAAGGCTGAGTCAAATCAAGTGATTCATTTAAGCAGACGATCGGATCATCTGACAACCATCTTGCCTGGCTTTGCAGTTCAGGGTCAGTTAAAGGGAGGCTTGCTTCTTCTGTATTAGTTAACATTTTGGGTAGATAGTTTCTGACATTTTTTTAAAGATTGATTTACGTGTTTGAAAGTCAGAGTTTCAGAGAGAGAGAGAGACAGAGAGAGAGCGTCAGAGAGAGGGGGGAGAGGGAGAGAGAGAGAGAAAGATGGAGAGAAATCCATCTTCCAACTGCTGGTTTACCCCAAGATGGCTGTAAGGGCCAGCACCTGGCGGGGCTCAAACCACGAGCCAGGAGCTTCATCTGGGTCTCCCATGCTGGGGGCAGATTTGAGCCATCTTTTACTGCTTTTCCCCGTCCATTAGCAAGGAGCTGGACTGGAAATAGTGCAGCCATATGAACTGGAGCCCATGTGGGATGCTGGCGCTGCAGGCAGCAGCTTTATCCGGTACTCCACAACACTAGCCCACAAAAAAGTCTTGTGATTCATGGAAAAGAAAGGCTGGAAGGAGTGACCTCTTGTTCAGATAGAGAGATTTTGTTCAAATGGTGAATTCTCTGGAAACATGCAAAACATTATGTCCATCATATCTATCATGTTTCATTAGCATCTAACACAGTGCCTGGCATATTTACATGCTCAATAACTGCTTGAAAAATAAATGAATGGAGCTTTGCATCTCTCTGAGAAGCCATCATGTGATGGTGAAAGAAGCCACTTCAGAAGTTTTTCTAGATAACACTGGAAAGATGGTTATGGCTTAAAAATTTTCCAATATGATCATCAAAGAACATCACTGTGGGTTTACTAAAGATTTTGTCTGCAACAATTCTTTATTGTGAATTTTCTTCATAAAATAAATACTATTCTTTATTGTATTTATAATTCAAATTTTTCTCAGCAGGTCTTTCCCTCACGTAGTAAAATTTCAAGTAATTATGCTAATAAACCACACCGCATATGAGAAAGTTACTGTAGTGGTTAAGTAGTTGAATAATATTATCTCTTCAAGTAGGCTTAATGATGATTATTGTAAGATAATTTTTTCCTTTACTTGGATACTCATCAGATAACTATGTTTTGAATAATTTAAGACTTAAAGTTTTATTTAAAAAGGATACTGACGGGAGTTGTCTTGTGGGTCTCTGAGTCTGGAAAGTTGGGAACTTCTTCGCACCCAGGAGGCTGCACCTGGCGGTTCTAACGCTGTCACCATGCCACAAAATGAATATATTGAATTACAGCATAAACGCTATGGGTATCCTTTAGATTACCATGAGAAAAAGAGAAAAAAGGAAAGTCGGGAGGCTCATGAACATTCAAAGAAAGCAAAAAAGATGATTGGTCTGAAGGCTAAGCTCTACCATAAGCAGTGCCATGCTGAGAAAATACAGATGAAAAAGACTATCAAGATGCATGAGAAGAGAAACACCAAAGGAAAGAATGATGAAAAGATTCCCAAGGGAGCAGTGCCTTCCTATCTGCTGGACAGAGAGGGACAGTCCCGAGCTAAAGTACTTTCCAATATGATTAAACAAAAACGAAAAGAGAAGGCGGGAAAATGGGAAATCCCTCTTCCTAAAGTTCATGCCCAGGGAGAAACAGAAGCATTAAAAGTTATTCGAACAGGAAAAAAAAAAAAAGAAGGCATGGAAGAGGATGGTTACCAAAGTCTGCATTGTTGGAGATGGCTTTACAAGAAAACCACCTAAATATGAAAGATTCATTGGACCAGTGGGCTTACGTTTTAAGAAGACCCATGTAACACATACAGAACTGAAAACCACCTTCTGTCTGACAATACTTGGTGTAAAAAAGAATCCATCATCCCCATTATACACACTTTGGGTGTAATTACCAAAGGTACTGTCATTGAGGTGAATGTGAGTGAGCTGGGCCTTGTGATGCAAGGAGGCAAGGTTATATGGGGGAAATATGCCCAGGTTACCCACAATCCTGAAAATGATGGGTGCATAAATGCAGTCTTACTTGTTTGACAGCAGTAACTTCTAATCATTATTGAAGACTACAGACTCAGTGGGAAAACTGTCATTACCATTATTTTTCTGAATACTGCCAAACAGCCTTCATGTCTGCAGTCAACAAGAGAATTATTTTAAGGTGTAAAACACATTAAAAAGATGCACTTTAAAAAAATAAAAAGGATACTGAAATTTATTTAGCATATACACCAAACCTGGTGATATTCTATTTACTTTTCAAAAATTTTTTTGGTGTTGAGTGAAATGTAGATAATCATTAGTACTGTGTGCTTCAGTTAAAGGAATTAGTTATGGAAACACTGGAAGGGTTATGATTTATGACTTAAGACTAATCTGGCTTTAAATCTTGGCTTCTCTGTTTTCTTTTTTTTTTTTTAACTTTTATTTAATGAATATAAATTTCCAAAGTACAGCTTATGGATTACAATGGCTTCCCCCTCCCATAACTTCCCTCCCACCCACAACCCTCCCCTCTCCCGCTCCCTCTCCTCTTCCATTCACATCAAGATTCATTTTCAATTCTCTTTATATACAGAAGATCAATTTAGTATAAAGATTTCAACAGTTTGCACCCACATAGAAACACAAAGTGAAACATACTGTTTGAGTACTAGTTATAGCATTAAATCAAAATGTACAGTACATTAAGGACAGAGATCCCACATGAGGAGCAAGTGCACAGTGGCTCTTGTTGTTGACATTCTAGTTTATGGCGCCAGTAACCACCCTAGGCTGTCGTCATGAGTTGCCAAGGCTATGGAAGCCTTCCAAGTTTGCCGACTCTGATCATGTTTAGACAAGGTCATAAAAGACAGAGTGAGGATAGTAACCAATGATCCTAAGAGTGGCATTTACCAGGTTTGAACAATTATACAGCATTAAGTGGGGAAGAGGACCATCAGTACACACAGGTTGGGAGTAGAGCCATTGGTGGTAGAGTAGAGGTTATGATTACAAAGGAATGAGGCCCAAGTGTGCTAGACAGGGTCTAGAACAAAGGACAGAGTCATTATTAGATGTGCTAAGAAAGGTGCTGTCTAAGCTACAATTAAGTTTTCTGATTGAGAGGCAAATAGAACCTGTTAGAAGGGGCTTGATAATAATCTGGTGGGCTTTAGGCCTTGTAAGTTAAGAGGCCCAGACCTATCTATCTCTTCACATGGGGTATATCCTAAGGGAGGTGTGAACCTCCTAGGGGAAGGCACTCTGTTGACTTTCATTACTTGGCTGGCCTGGGAGGAGAGCTGGCCAGGTAAAGGCAGGGGGCAACTCTAACAAGAAATTTACAGTTCTGCCTGCAATGTTGCTGACCCTACTTGACCATCCCCTCAGCTGCAGTGGTCACTTTGGAAGTTGGGCTGAGTGAAGGGCTTTTCAGCTTAGAGCCAATAAGATCTGTGGCTCTGACCTGGGCATCCTTCGACTCCAGGGCAGGTCCATTTCCAGTGATCCAACTCTTGGCAGAGCTGCCAGGGCTCTTCACAAGCTGACTTCTGCTGAAGCCCAGGCTTACCACATTGAAAGCCACTGCAGTGGACTGGCCTGTTGGGTCTCCTTGAGGGCAGATCACTGTACAGATCAGCCATTAATAGGCCTGCCACCCATTGCTTCTGATGCCTAGCTTTCTTTTCCTCCTGGTTTGTGTTAAAGCAGACCAGAGGATGCAAGTCAAGGGAGTGCCCGTATCCCATCTCTAATCTTCGGTGGCCTGAACTACAAGTCTATAGTCACAGGCATGTTCTGTAGTAGTTTTTCTAAGGTAGACAATGCCCATGAGGAAAATTATATTCTCACTTTAAAACTTTCTTTCCCTTTGGTCTGAAAGGGAGGTTTTTTCTACTTACTGTATACTTCGGTGATGGCGAAGTGAATCTAGCTATGAGATTATTATTTAAGTTCTTATTTTGGCTATGCTATTACAGAAAAATGTTAGCCATCTCTTTTATAAGGTCTAAAGATTAAATTGTGCATCCTACAGATTCCTTCATAATAGAATTAGTTTCCTACCTTGAAGAGAATAGAGAAATGAAAGAACAAGTTGGGCTTAGAATAGAGAAATGAGGGAGCAAGTCCTAGATCGCTTGCTGACAATAGCAATATTACATGAATACTTAGCAAACAGTTTCAACCATTAGATAACAACTTAAGAAAACATTTACCAGAAGGTCCAATGCCTTCTATAAATTTTAAGAATCATGTATTTGAAAACACCTCTTAAATATCTAACATGGTGTAGTTTGTTTAACCAGTAAACTTAAGCACAACCATATAAAATGTTTTTAGTTTCTTTCTACCAACAAGTTTAAAACATATGATACATAGATTCAGGTCACACAAGTTAAAATGTATCTTTGATTAATTTTAGCAGCTTAAATTTATGGACAATCTTATCTATAAGCCATTTAAAATAAAACTTTTAATAAAATTTCCTATGTGGACATACAATATGTACACACAGATAACATAGCATAATAGACCAATATAGCAATTTTAATAATAGCTTTTAAAATCTTTAACTCTTTTTGTAGATTGCCAATTGATTTGAATTGGTTTTTGTTTTTAGATTACTTTAACACATTGCTTTAACAGAGCATCAGAGTTTAATTCTATGTCAAAGAGAAATTGAGCTTCCTGTGATCTTTTGCTGTGAGGTTTCCTTCCTTTACTTTCTTTCATATTGGTGACCATGTTTCTGTGTTTCTGTGTGTAACACATCTTTAAGCATCTTTTGCAGGGCAGGATGAGTGGCAACAAATTCTTTCAGTTTCTGTTTGCTATGAAAAGTCTTAATTTCACCTTCATTCACAAATGAGAGCTTTGCAGGATATAATATTCTGGGCTAGTAGTTTTTCTCTCTTAGTACCTGGGCTATATCTCGCCATTCCCTTCTAGCTTGTAAGGTTTCTGATGAGAAGTCTGCTGTGAGTCTAATTGGAGATCCTCTGAGAGTAATCTGACGTATCTCTCTTGCACCTTTTAGAATCTTTTCTTTATGTTTCACTGTGGTGAGTTTGATTACAATGTGTCGTGGTGAGGATCTCTTTTGGTCATGTTTATTAGGGGTTCTATAAGCTTCCTGTACTAAGATGCCTCTGTCCTTCTCCAAACCTGGGAAATTTTCTGCTAGTATCTCACTGAAAATGCCTTCTAATCCTTTCTTCCTCTCCATGCCTTCAGGAACTCCTAGAACCCGAATGTTGGATTTTTTAATAGTATCCTGTAGATTCCCGACAATATTTTTTAGATTTCTAATTTCTTCTTCTTTTCTTTGGTTTGCCTGTTTCCTTTCCTGTTTTCTGTCTTCTAAGTCTGATATTCTCTCTTCTGCTTTGCCCATTCTGTTTTTAAGGCTCCCTAATGTGTTTGTCATTTGATCTATTGAGTTCTTCATTTCATTGTGGTTTTTTGTCACTATCACAGTTTCATGTTCTACTAGTTGTTTCATTTCATTTTGATTCCTCCTTAATATTTCATTTTCACAAGAGAGATTTTCTATCTTGTCCACTAAGGATTTCTGTAGTTCAATAATTTGTTTTTGAGAACTTCTTAATGTTCTTATCAATTTTTTGAGATCCGCTTCTTGCATTTCTTCTATCTCATCATCTTCATAATCTTGAATTGGGGTGTCTGTTTCATTTGGGGGCGTCATAGTGTCTTCCTTGTTCTTGTTACCTTGGTTTTTGCGTTTGTTGTATGGCATGTTGGAGATATTTGGTTTCTTCATTGTGGTGTTTTTTCTTGTTAAGCTATGGCTCTATATTAAGTGGACTGTCTGCTTTCGGTGGAGCCTTAGAGGCTTGAGATAAGTGTGGACTGAGAGCTGGGTTTGGTTCCTCAGGTATGAGGGTGTGTCAAAGATGACACTCCCAGGTTAGGCGTGGTAAATCTCTCTCTCTCTCTCTTTTTTTTTTTTTTTTGCTTCAAAAGGGAAGTAATTCTGCACAGCTGAACGTAATTGGAGGTAGTTAGCAGGCAAATGATATACCCACAGGAGCCAGAGATTGGAAGCTCTTTCCCAAGGACCACACAGGGAATCTCTGCTGCCCTCGGTGTGGGCTCCAATTCTCCTGCAGTCTCCCACTGGGTTGCCAAGTTAGATGCTAATCTCCTGTTATTTCACCCCTCCCCCCAGAGTCAGGTTTTTCTGCTAGGCTCAGGGCTGGTGCAGACCTGAGGTTGCCCTGCTTATGACGTATGTCCAAAATGGCGCCTGCTCTTTGTCTTGCTCGCCTTTGAGGGGTGAGTGGAGAGAGAGAAACTCGTGTCCGTATCAGTCACTTTTTTTCTTTTTTTTCCTCTCTCTCTTCTAGTTAGCCTGGTGAACTTTTCCCCACGGAGTTTCAAGCCTTGTTCCCTCTAGTCTCCTCTTTCTCCTTCCCGCTGGTGTCTCAGGCTATTGAGGTTTGGCTCACCTCGCGTTCCAGCGCTGGTGCGTTGAGTCTGCCGCTGGTGTCCCGAACTTGGGCTCCCACGCTCTCCATGCAGGTCCACTGTGAATCACTAGTTCCGGAAGAGTTTCTGCTGCTGTTTCTTCCCCTACTCTTCCTTGACCCTGCAGTATCTCCACTTTTATTAACCTGTGTGTCTTGCTGAACTATCAATGTGCTCCCTTCCTATTCCGCCATCTTGCCGCTCCCCCGGCTTCTCTGTTTTCTAACTGAGCTTTGTTATAGGTTATCTCATGATTCTTAGAATAAATTCAATATTGTGGGTTTAGTAATATTCCTATTACTTATCTCATTGAGATGTTTGGGCACTCAATGAGATAATGTTTGTAAAGCACTTAGCTTAATATAATTACTAAATCAATATCAACATTCCATATTGTAGAAGAAGTTGCCACTGATTTCCTCCACAGACTGTGCTTCATTTAAATGAATCAATTTGTGTTGGGGCCAGTGCTGTGGTGCAGTAGTTTAATCCTCCACCTGCGGCATGGGTATCCCATATGGATGCCGGTTCTAGTCCTGGCTGCGCCTCTTCCAATCCAGTTCTCTGTTATGGCCTGGGATAGCAGTAGAAGATGGCCCAATTCCTTGGACTCCTGCAGCCACGTGGAAGACACAGAGGAAGCTCCTGGCTTCGAATCAGTGCAGCTCCGGCCATTCTGGCCATTTGGGGAGTGAACCAACAGAAGGAAGACTTCTCTTTGTCTGTCTCTCACTGTCTGTAACTCTACTTCTCAAATAAATAAATAAAATCTTTTTTTAAAAAATGAATCAATTTGTGGAGCATTCTAGGAATTAAAGTGAAAAATATAAATGAAAGAATAATATTTTCCATTGTGATCTATCATGTTCTATCTTTCACAATATAAGGGGCAGAGAAAGTTAGCATTATCCCTATGAAGTGTTTAGGGTGATCACTGATTTCATAAATGGAGCATGCTCATTTTCTTTTTTTTTCAAAATATGCTCATTTTCTATTAAGAATTTAGTATGAAACATTGATAAGACCTGTTTTATGGTCTTATTCAATTACTATTTTTATTTACCTTATTTGGAATGATGTATAATGAAATAAGTAGTTGACTTATTAATATTAATAAAAATATTATGTGTTGGCTTTCAAGACTTTCAATTTTTATCAATTAAATAAACATTTATTATCTTATATTCATTGTTCTTTATTTAAAATTTAATTCAATGATTGACACATAGTAAGTGCTTAACAAAAGTATTTTGGATGAAGAATTGACTCATCAATGAAAGAGTGGTAAGTGAATAATAAATAATTGATTTTTGTTCTTTATCAACTTAAAACCCAGTGGGTCTGATTGATGATTGGACAACAACAAAAAAGCTGTCTATAAGGTTGTTTTTTTTTTTTTCTGCCTTTTGCCTTAGATTCAAATTTTAGTGTTTATTAGGATGGCCTATGAAGTAAGAGAAAGTATGCTGATTCCAGAATCTATCAGTCAGCTTTTAATTACTATAATGAAATACCTAAGACAAGGTACTTATGAAGGAAGGAGGTTTCGTTCAGTTTTCAGTCTTGGAGGCCCACCATCCAAGATTGGGTGGTCCTCTTGGTTTGGAATCTGGTGACTGTGTTCTTGCTGGCAGAGTCCCAAGGTGATGCAGAGTGTTATATGACACAGGAGCATTAGTCCAGGCAAAGGAAGGTCATATGGTGAGCCAGGAAAGAGAGAGACGGAGAGAGAGGCCCAACTCTATTTTTATAACCAAACCTCTCATGGGAACTACCTTCTGAAGGCATGCTTCCACTGACCTATGCCCTTCTACCAGGCCCTCCTCCCAAACACCGTTTTAGGATTATGTTTTCAGTCTCTTATTACCATTAATCTATGACTATTGTTTAAACAGCTGTGTAACTTTGAGAGCTAAATCTGGTTCAAACCAAAGCAGTTATATAGACAGGATGATTAATAGGCCTGAGGTAGTCCTGGAATCTACATAAATGGTAGGCATTTCATACATTTCTTTTTTTTTTAAAAGATTTATTTTTTATTTATTTGAAAGACAGAGTTACAGAGAGAGGTAGAGACACAGAGAGAGGTCTTCCATCTGCTGGTTCACTCCCCAGATAGCTGCAATGGCTGGAGCTATGCCGATCTGAAGCCAGGAGCCAAGAGATTCTTCCAGGTCTCACACGTGGATACAGGGGCCCAAGGACTTGGGCCATTTTCTACTGCTTTCCCAGGCCATAGCAGAGAGATGGATCTGAAATGGAATAGCCGGGACTCAAACTGGCACCCATATAGGATGCCAGCACTGCCAGTGGCAGCTTTAACCTGTTGTGCCACAGCGCTGGCCCCTTCATAGAGTTCTTACACCTGTGCTCTATATATTAGCCTTTAAGAAATGTCTTAGTTTTTTTTTTTTATCAAAACCAGAGATAAATACCAAAATTACTGTCAAATCACCTTTATATTTACTTTTTCAGGCTGCCACCACCATCACTGCTACAACCACCAAGAAAAATAGGGAAACAAAGCAAAGAAAACCAAGAGCCAAAATTTTAGATTGCTCTTGGAAAAGAGCAAGGAGGAAGAACCAGTGGAAGCAATTTGACAGGCAGTGTAAGGGTTCTTCCTGAATTTGGGAGGATATGGCTCCTAATCTCAGTTGTGGCTCCCTGGTGGATGAGCATAATAATGACATGTGGACAAACAGAACACTGAGCCATTTCTTCACCAACCTCCTCCCACAACCTATTTTTTTTCTCTATATGTTATAGAAAGGGGTTACTGGTTACACTAATTTTTACATAACTGGTGGCTGGATAAAGAAAGCATTGAAGACTTATCTCATCCTCTCTCTTAAGTTTCTATTTCTCTAGTTACATTTTTTAAAAAAGATTTATTTTATTTATTTGAAAGACAGAGTTACAGAGAGAGAGAGAGAGAGAGAGAGAGAGAGAGAGAGAGAGAATCTGAAAGATCTTCCATCTGCTGGTTCACTCCCTAAATGGCCGTCACTTCCAGAGCTGCACAGATCTGAAGCCAGGAGCCAGGAACCTCTTCTGGGTCTTCCACGTGGGTGCAGGGGCTCAAGGACTTGGGCCATCTTCCACTGCCTTCCCAGGCCATAGCAGAGAACTGGATCGGAAGAGGAGTAGCCGGAGCTAGAACTGGCAGCCATATAAGATGCCGGTGCTTTAGGCTAGGGCTTCAACCTGCTGTGCCACAGTGCTGGCCCCTCTAGTTACATTTAATAATAGGACAATTTGACTTTGGTGATTGTTAATGTCAAAAAGAGATTCATAGATCCATAGAAGATATGATAGTCTCATAAACATGAGGGTCAGAGTAGGGCAGAATGACAATTCTAGGTTCTGAAAGAAAAAATTATAGCCCTAGAAGTCTATGTATGATAAAATTAGTTTTCAAAAATGAAGTAAAATTATAACATTCTCAGGTAAACAAAAACTGAATGAATTCATTACTAGTAGAACTTCCCCAGGAGAATTAAAGATCTTTAAAGGGGCTAGTGTTGTGGTGTAGCTGCTAAGGCCACTGCCTATGATGCTGGCATTCCATATGGGCTCTGATTCATGTCCTGGCTGCTCCACCTTTAATCCAGCTCACTGCTAATGACCTGGGAAAAGCAGTGGAAGATGGCCTAAGTGTTTGGGCCCCTGCAACCATGTAGGAAACCCAGAAGTTCCTAGCTCCTAGCTTTAGCCTGTCCCTGTCCTGGATGTTGGGGCCTTCAGGGAAGTGAACTAGCAGATGGAGGATCTCTCTTTCAAGTAAATAAATAAATCTTTTAAAAAAATTAAAGGTTATTAGACAGTAACTCAAAAACATATGAAGAAATAAAGAGCATGAGTAATTGTAGTTATATAGGTAAATGCAAAAACCAATATTATTCCATCTTGCTACATTCAAAATTTTGTCTTTTTCCTTGACAATTTGCTTATAATAAGCCTTGGTATGGTTCTCCCTGGATTTACTCTAATTAGATTGCATTGAGCTTCTCGGATACGCAGATTCAGGTCTTTTTTTTTTTTATTCCAAATAACTTTATTTTTAATTAGAAAAATTGGAAGCAGCCTAAAATCCAACAAATAAGCAACAGCAAGTAAAACTGTGGTAGGACAAACAGATGAAACATTAAATAGATAATGATTTCCAAAGTCGTGTGACTTAATAAGCAGGCATATTTGTTAAAACAAGATGTGAAATTGTGCACACATAATTTTATGGTTGTTAAATTTGATGTATATCACATATGGATAAGTTCTATGAGGCAAAACACAAGTATAAATTCACATATGCACACAAAACATACAAAGTAAACTTTATATTAAAGCATAAATTTGTGAGTTTTCCCCTCTGCATAATTTTTATAATATTTGATTGGCTAACTGTAACAAAATTAAAATATAAAGCTACAGAAGTTAGTAAATACTTTCATTTCTCATAATTATTTGCTTGTTGGTAATGGATATATTCTTTTTTATTTTAACTTTTATTTAATGAATATAAATTTCCAAAGTACAGATTCAGGTCTTTCATCATATTCAGGAGGTTTTCAGCCATTATTTTCACAAATATTCTTTCCTCCTCTTTCTGTTTCCCCACTTCTTTGGGATTCCTATTATGTGTATGTTAGTATGCTTGCTGATGTCTCATAGGCCTCTTCATTTTTCATTCATTTTCCTTCCTCCTTCTCAAACGGATGATCTCAACTGACTTATCTTCAAGCTTGCTGCTTCTTTTATCTGATAGCTCAGGTTTGCTCTTGAACCTCTCTAGTGAATTTTTCATTTTAGTTATTGTACTTTTAAAATTCATAATTTCTTTCTTTCTGTGCGACTTGTGGGTTGTTGTTATTTGTTCAGTGACTTTTTAAACTAATTTTGTGCTAGTTTTTTTTTTTTATTATTATTATTTTTGACAGGCAGAGTGGACAGTGAGAGAGAGAGACAGAGAGAAAGGTCTTCCTTTTTGCCGCTGGTTCACCCTCCAATGGTCGCTGCGGCCGGCGTGCTGCAGCCGGCACACCGCGCTGATCCGAAGGCAGGAGCCAGGTGCTTCTCCTGGTCTCCCATGGGGTGCAGGGCCCAAGCATTTGGGCCATCCTCCACTGCACTCCCGGGGCACAGCAGAGAGCTGGCCTGGAAGAGGGGCAACCGGGACAGAATCCGGCGCCCCAACCGGGACTAGAACCTGGTGTGCTGGCGCTGCAAGGCGGAGGATTAGCCTATTGAGCCGCAGCGCCGGCCAAATTTTGTACTAGTTTTGTTCTTTGTTATGTGTGAGCACTGAAGCATCAGCTAGTGATTTAACAGAGGTTTCCTTAAACACTGAAGTTTAGCAGCTTTGTTTGTTCACTAAGCATTCCTTGTATGTTGTGCATTTTTATTACATTCAAGAGTACCAAAAAGGTGATTCTGACATTTTTGGTAGCTTATTCATTGATTTTGCAGAGCAATAGAAGTTTGGAATTCCTTAGTCTGCAATTTTTGGTAATGACACCTGTTTCTACTTTTCTCTATTAATCAGGGATTAAAAAATTCTATATTTTACTGAACAATGACACACAAAAATGTATGATTCAAATACTTGTAAGTGTTAACTTATAAGGAAAAAGGGTCTTTGCAGGTATGATTAGTGATTTGAGAAAAGAAGATTTTCCTAGATTATCTAGCAGGATCCTAAATGTCATCGCATATATTCATGTAAGAGGTAGGGAGAAGATTTAAAAGAAACACACAGAGGAAAAGACAATATGACCATAGAAGCAGAATTTGGAGTAATGTGGCCACAAGGCATGGAATACCAGAATCCACCAGAAGCTAGAATAGGCAAAAACCAGATTTTCTCTTAGAGTCTTTGGAGGGAGTGCTGCTCAGCTGTAACCTTTATTTTGGCTCAATTAAACTGATTTCAGAACTCCAGCCTCCTAGATTTTGATATAAAAAAATTCCTGTTGTAAGCCACCAAATTTGTGACAATTTTTTCATAGAACCCCTTGAAAACTAGTATTCCTTCCCTTAGTCTACTGGGCTATTTTATTCCATTTATTCCCACCTCCCAAAGGAAGCTATCTTTAGTATCCTTCAAAACTTTTTGACCTATATATTATTTAACACACACACACACACACACTATAGCTGCAGCAGACACTTATTTTGCTAAAAGAGAGAAAAAGAAAACTGAAAAAGTATAAATTTTATCTTTGGCTTGGTGTTTGTTCATTAGGACATTCCATTACATAGTCTATAATATATATTTCACACAAAGTAGAATAAAGATGTAAATTTTTTTTGTATTTAGCGTCAGTGTAAAGGAGTCCAGCACAAATACACAGATGCAAAATTCTTTGTATTTCATTAACATAACATGTAGAATGATAATTACCCTTCATCTTGACAAATATTGCAACAGTATTGAGCAAAAACCTGAGGGATCAGAAAAGGAACTTGATACTTATGGATACTAGGGATGACATTTCAAGGATGTCCATTTTGAGCCAAGTTTAAAAGGATGACAGGAATTGATAGGCGGGGAATGCATAGATATGGAAGACCAAGAACAAAAGAATGAGGGAGTAAAAGTGTGATTTATTTGGGAGCTATGATAGGAAGTTTTGTTTGGCTGGAGGATAAGAGGTAGGGAACAAAGTATGGTAATGCTGGAAAACAGGTTGGTTCCAAGCTGTGGAGTGTCTTGAATGCTTTGTTGAATAATTTGATGAGTAATCTATAGGAAACCTGAAGCCAAGTGAAGTTTCAAAATAGAGAAGGAAGATGATGTTGGAGGTAGTATGGGTAATGGAGTATATCAGAAAGTTAGAGGTCTGAGAAGACAAGAGTTTGAACTAAAACATTGGCAATAGAAGATGGACTTGAGATTTGTTTGAAACAACACTACTGACATAGAATTTACAGTGACTGATTTGATTTGGATTGGGATAGTGCAAAAAGATCGATGTTGAGGCAGTTGATAATGGTTGTCATGGACTGATTTTTGAGTCTTCTTAAAATCCATGTATTCAAATTCTAACCTTCAATATGATGGTAGTTGGAGATGAAGTCTTTGAATGTGATTAGATTAGATGAGGTCTCAAGGATGAGACACTCAATATGGCATTAGTGTCTTTATAAGAAGAGATATTGGGGCTGGTGCTATGGCATAGCGGGTAAAAGCCACTGCCTGCAGTGCCAGCATTCCATATGGGCAGCAGTTCAAGTCCTGGCTGCTTCACTTCTGATCCAGATCTCCGCTATGGCCTGGGAAAGCAGTAGAGGATGGCCCAAGTCCTTGGGACACTGCACTGCATGGGAGGTCCAGAAGAAGCTCCTGTCTCCTGGCTTCGGATAGGCACCGCACCAGCCATTGCGACCAACTGGGGAGTGAGCCAGTGGATGGAAGACTTCCCCCTACCCCCCACCTCTCCTTCTCTCTCTGTGTAACTCTTTCAAATAAATAAATAAATCTTTTTTAAAAAAAGAAGAGATATCAGGGAGATTTTTCCTTCTCTCTTCCCCATGTTAGGACATAGCAAGAAAGTAACAATTTGCAAGCCAAAAAGGGAGCCCTTATCAAAAACTGAATAATACCAGACCTTGATGTTAGATTTTCTGGTTTACAGACAGACTTAATAAATTTCTCTGCTTAAGCTACCCAATTTATAGTACTTTGTTATGACAACTGAGATTTAATAATATAATGTTACAGGTAATATTAATACTTAAATATCAAATGACAATAGCCTTTGACATACTTTTAAGATGAAGACTGAGTATTATATTTTAAAAATCTATTTTATTTATTTGAAAGGTAGAACATCAGATAGAGATGAAGAAAGAGACGAGGAGAAACAGAGATCTTCCATCTGCTGGCTCATTTCCCAAATGACCACAACATCTGAGGCTGGCTAGGCTGAAGCTAAGAGCTAAGGAACTCTTACATTGGTGGCAGTGGCCCAAATACATGGGCCATCTTCTGTTGCCTTACCAGGCACATTAGCAGGGAGCTAGATTGGAAGCAGAGAAGCCAGGACTAGAACTGGCATTCCAGCATGGGTTGCCAATGACAAATATGCTATGCTACAACATTGGCCCCTAAATTTTTTGATCAACATAACTTGATGTTGGGATTCAGAGCCCAGAAATCCAAGTAATTGGCATTATTGATTCAGTTGCTTCCAGGGAGTGATGGATGGACATTTGCAGTCAGGACTCTAATTATTCACAATCTCATATTATGTGCTTTGGTTGAGGAGCCAGGGCCACAGCATTCCTCTTGAAAGCAAACAAGTTATATACATGTTTTCAATTAGAAAAAAAAATATTTGTCATTTTACTAGGATGGTTACATGCTCTCAAAAAGTTTTGGGGACATTTTTACAACACCAGCCAGGAAAGCAACATTATATATTATAGTTTCTGAAGTTATTTGAGTTTCCTCTTTTATATTTGTTAGGCATAAATGAATATGAGAAAATCAATGAAAATTATATCAGAATAAGTAGCTTAGAATCACAATATAAATCTTTGTATTACCCACTGAAGTAAATGTAGAAATAAAGACATAAAAAAGAAAAAATCACATGGGTTTATAGCTTCTTTATTAAAATAAAGCTTATATTATTAATAATAAGATATGGAGAATCCGAGATGGCTGAGTAGAAAGAAGCCACACTCATTTAAGGCCCCAGAAAAATACCAGAAGAACAAAGGAAGTTCAGCATATTCACAGGACCTATTGGGGGGAATTTTTAGCAAAGAAGTGACAAAAGGGTACACAGACTCCATAAGCCATCAGAGAGAGAGAGAGGATAGAGACACTGCTACCACTGTCAGCAGCTGCAACTCCTACCTTACTGGGTCCCAGCCAAGAGTGCCAACTTCTCAGCAAAAGGTAAGCAAGTGCCATTGCTCCCCAGCAATATGGACTGGCAACCCTAGCTGTGGGAGAATTCCACAGTCCTCACTGTCCTCAAATGTAGCCTAGAGAGTTGACTACTTTGCTCTGAAAACAGAACCCACATTGCTTCAATCTCCCCAAAGCGCCAGACTCCACTTTGCTGTGGTAGAGTCACTGCTGAACTCTGTTCTGACTTAAGGAACAAAAAGCAGCCTCACTGAACCAGAAGCTACCAGAGTCAGAGAGAAGGCACTTCCCAGGGTAGAGAATAGATCCCCTATGCTCTGTGGCAGTGGGAATTCTGGTCACAAGCCCTAGAACCATGTTTGTTTGCTCACTCTGCTTGATGCTGGGGGTTCTCCTTGGCAACTTTGGGGCTAGCACCAGCAGCAGCCAATAAAAAACCCAAGAGGATCAGAACTGAGGAAGTTCTCTCTGTACCTCCTAGCTCATGGTTCTGGGAGCTTCGGGCACAAGCCCAAACATCATCCTTGCATGTTGTATGGGAACTGGGGGTAGTTCCATCTGTGCCTTGCAGATCTGGGACTGTTGATGTTTTGGTGTTACAATCACTGGAGTAAATTGCATGCACTTGTGGTATCTGGAGAGCTCTACCTGCATTCCTGTGCTTCAGGCTGGTGGCTACCATTCCACAATCCACAAAACAACTGACTCTTACCCTATGAGAACTGGGTAATGATTCTACACCATCCTACAGCACCAGGTCTGTGATTATTAGTACCAGATTTCACAGAGTCACTGGAATTTACCTTGTGGAACTTAGGGAAGACCTGGCCTGCACATTCCATCTCTCTAGACCCACATATGCCAGGGCAAAATCCCCAGAATATCTTGTAGTAGTCAACCCTGTAGGATGGAAGTAGGATTCCCTTCACATATCCCAGTTCTGGTACCAGGGCTTTTGGTGCTATAAGCCACCAAGACCAGCCATACTCTTTCAGCACGACCTGGGGAAGGTCGCATCCACATAACATAGTCATAGAACTATAGATATTGGTATCACAAACCCCAGTGTCACTCAGACTTGATCAGTGAATTTATAAGGTGACAGCACCCTCTGTGTCCCTCAGCACAAAAAACAAGTCTCAAACCCTAGTGAATGACACCTAACTCTATGGGAACGTAAGATATACACCCTAGGAAGCTTACATCTATTTCAAAGTCATACTTCTACCTCCATGAAATGCTGCAGACCAAATAACTTGTGGCAATTATAGCTACTGCTGACATTGATTAAAACTAAAGACATCATTCAGAGGTTACACTTCTGGGACACTTACAATGAAAGCCAAAGCAACAAGGCAAGTGATAGTCTGTATTCTATCTAAACAAAACACTTTACTAACAAAAATATTTCATAACATAGAAGGGGCTATTATACAAGATGTGCAGATGCCAATGTAGGGACACACAGGAAACATGAAGAAACAAGGAAGCATTTTGTCCTCCTAAGAACAAAACAGAAGGCTGGCATTGTGGTGTACTAGGTAAGCTGCTGCCCGTGAAGCCAGCATCCAATATAGTACTCATTCATGTCCCAGCTACATTTCTGATCCAGCTCCTTGCTAACGTCCTGGGAATGAGACATTATTCTATCAAAGGGATAGAATAGAGATTCCAGGAATAAATCCTTGTACATGCGGTCAATTGATTTTTGACAGAAGTTCCTGGAACATACATCCGAGAAGGATAATCTCTTCAGTAAATTGTGCTGGCAAAACTGGATGTATCTATGCAGAAGAATGAAATTAGATCCTTATTCTCACCATATGCAAAAACCAACTCAGGATGGATCAAAGACCTAAATTTAAGACCCAAGAGTATGAAATTTCTAAAAGAAATATAGGAGAAACTCTTCAAGATATTGGTGATGTAACTGATAAAGGTATAGTTGATGATTTCTTGGATAAAACTCCCAAAGCACAGGCAATAAAATGAAAACTAAACAAATAAAATTATAGCAAACTCAGAAGCTTCTAAACAGCAAAGGAAATAATCAATAGAATGGAGAGACACCTGTCATTTGCATAAAAATGGATGAAACTGGAAGACACTATGTTGAATAAAACAAGTCGGACACAGAAAGAGAAATACCACATATTCTCCCTTATACATGGGTAGGGAGAGGGTGTGCAGTTGTTTTACTGTCTGGGGCTACTCAGGGAAGGCTTTGCATAGGGGCTGATGAGTGACCTGGGCCTTTGTGGGGAAGGGATTAGGTCAGGCAGAGCACTGGGTTCCTGATATTCCAGGCAGATAGAAGATTAAAGGCAAAGGCAGGCAAGTGGGAAACATCATGTGACTTGTAATATTTGAATAGAAGAAAAGAGCTGTCTCAACAATGGAAATACCCTTTGTTGTTTTTTTGAAATGTCAATAAATTAGGAAATGACTTTTCTGTGGGCTGCTATCTTATATACCAATAGTTTTATGTAAATTAATAAAAGGCAAATATCCAAATAGTATAAGTACATCAAATAAATATGATAGAACAATGGTGATATGCAAAATTGTTTCATTTTGCCTGTAATTGTTCATGTGATGTTGGGCAAATTATTTTCTTGGTAAAATAAAGGGGCTGGAAAAATGGATTTTCAGGTTCCTCCTACCCTAACATACTATGAAACAAAACAAAGAAGCAACTGACTCTACAGTTTCTCCTTTCGACTGAGAAGTCTGACAAAATTAATCAAATCATTTAGACTGGTTCATGTGTGTGGAAGCAAACAGAGACACTCTGTTCATCATTTCCATATGGCCTCTTGGTAGCCATCATGAGGCATTTTGCCTGGAAACTTCCCCTCAAAAATATTACAGAGAATGGAGAATTGAAACAGCATGTTGCAACGAAATATTTGTTAGGGTGGTTTTCAAATGTGTGTAAAATCTGATTTATCATGTCTTCTACCATCTACTCCACTTTCATGCTTTCTTAAATGTCAATAGGCCTTCACACTGATGAAGGCTCTGTCAAATATATTTTATCCTACTTGGCTTTCCTTTCTAATTTTTTTTTCCCTCAGAAGTGCATGAGACTGGTAGAATAAGTGGTTAATTAAAATCCGGAAAACCTTCACATGTGCCAGATTTCCCTATCTCTTAGCTCTTGGCTGTCTATTTTTCTTTACCTCCTTCACGCTCCCTGACAACATTTTTTTGTATTTTTGATTTTTATGCTTGTAAACTGTGTAGAAACTTTCTACTGAGAACATTGAACAAATCCTGATGGTCTCACTACTTCCAGTAGTAGATGGTTAAATCTTAAACAGTTGTATTTACAGTTTTGGGGGAACTTTCAGAAGTGCTTGTTTTATGATGAAGATCTATGACATGTTTCTTCCACTGAAATCACTAAAATATAGTTCAGTGAAAGAAAGTCCAGAAATCTTTCCATTGCTAATAAACAATAGTCTTTCACCTTTTACCTTTGCATATCTTATTAGTAACTCAACACATCTTTACTGTGGCGAATGAGCAGTAAGGCTCTAATCCCCAGAACCTGTGGAAGAATTTGTACAAATGTGATTCAGTTAAGGTAATTATTCTGAATAATCTCAGCAAATATGATGTAATCACAAATTCCCTTACAAAGAAAAATTCACAGGAATAGATGGGGAAAATTAAAGAAAAAAAAAACAAAAACAAGAAAGAATGAAAGAACAAAAGAAAGAAAGAAAGAAAAAGGGAATATCATTATATTCTTTTTTATTTTTTATTTAGTTTTTAAAATTTAAGGTATACAGTAAAGCCCTTCACTCAGCCCAGCTTCCAAAGTGACCACTGCAGCTGAGGGGATGGTCAAGTAGGGTCAGCAACATTGCAGGCAGAACTGTAAATTTCTTGTTAGAGATGCCCCCTGACTTTACCTGGCCAGCTCTCCTCCCAGGCCAGCCAAGTAATGAAAGTCAACAGAGTGCCTTCCCCTAGGAGGTTCACACCTCCCTTAGGATATACCCCATGTGAAGAGATAGATAGGTCTGGGCCTCTGAATTTACAAGGCCTAAAGCCCAACAGATTATTATCAAGCCCCTTCTATCAGGTTCTATTTGCCTCTCAATCAGAAAACTTAATTGTAGCTTAGACAGCACCTTTCTTAGCTCCTCTAATAATGACTCTGTCCTTTGTTCTAGGCCCTGTCTAGCATACTTGGGCCTCATTCCTTTGTAATCATAACCTCTACTCTACCACCAATGGCTCTACTCCCAACATGTGTGTACTGATGGTCCTCTTCCCCACTCAATGCTGTATAATTGTTCAAACCTGGTAAATGCCACTCTTAGGATCACTGGTTACTATCCTCACTCTGTCTTTTATGACCTTGTCTAAATATGATCAGAGTCGGCAAACTTGGAAGGCTTCCATAGGCTTGGCAACTCATGACGACAGCCTAGGATGGTTACTGGCGCCATAAACTAGAGTGTCAATTTGTTGTATCAACAACAGGAGCCACTGTGCACTTGCTCCTCATGTGGGATCTCTGTCCTTAATGTGCTGTACATTGTGATTTAATGCTATAACTAGTACTCAAACAGTATGTTTCACTTTGTGTTTCTATGTGGGTGCAAACTGTTGAAATCTTTATACTAAATTGATCTTCTGTATATAAAGAGAATTGAAAATGAATCTTGATGCAAATGGAAGGGGAGAGGGAGCGGGAGAGGGGAGGGTTGCGGGTGGGAGGGAAGTTATGGGGGGGGGAAGCCATTGTAATCCATAAGCTGTACACTGGAAATTTATATTCATTAAATAAAAGTTAAAAAAAATAAATAAAGTCAAAAAAATTTTAAGGTATACAAATTTCATGTATTTTGTATATGCAGACTCAAGAATATAGTGACACTTTCCACCCTACACTCCCCCTCGCCTTCCTTCCTTCTCCCTCTGTGATTCCCATTCTTGTTTTTTACAAAGAGTTATTTTCAATTTACTTTATGTTTTTAGAATTGTATCTATGAACTATACTGAATCTGTTAAAAATCAACTTACAATTTTTAAAAAATTTTTGAACTTTAAAAAAAAGAGATGGAAAGAAAGCAGAGAACCAGAGTGACACAGCATGAAAAAGACTCTACCAGCCATTGGCTGGCTTTCAAGGAGGAGGAATGGGATAAGGAGCCCAGAAATGAGGGTAGCCTCTAGAACCTGAAAGAAACAAAGAAACAGGTTCTCCCGTGGAACCCCCCAGAATGTTTTCAGGCTTTCCAGTTCCTTGATTTTAACATGTGAGGCCATTTTGCCTGACCTATAGAACCATAACCTAATACATTTGCATTTTTAAAACCATTAAGTTTGTGGTAATTTGTTATAATAGCAATAGGAAATTAATAAGCAAGGTAATATTGAGTAGTTGTCTGTAACTCTTTAAATGGCTTTAACAAAGACAGCATGTAGTGTATATATTAGGTCAAATTATGAGCCAGGTACACTTTCAGGTTTAGGGAACTTTTTTCTGCCAAGGGCCATTTGGATACTTAAAACATCACTCACTTGCCATACGAAATTATCAACTTAATATTAGCTTGCTATGGATTTGCTAAATTTCAAGTCTTCTCTGTAGTTATCTTGGTGGAGCCAGACCAAATAACATTACCCAGCTAGCTGCACACCCTCCTATAAGTGCTTCTGATACCAGTATCACTGATCATCCACAGGCATTTTATTGGTTATCATAATTCATGTCAAAACAGGAATTTATTATAGAAATCAGTGGTTTGATAGCCAAATGAATGTTAGAGATATATTATCATATGGTGAATTTAAAGTATTCAAGATATGTGGATCAGTTCAAATATTTTAGAGACCTCTACTGCTCTTGGACAGCAGAGAAGAACCTAGTGAGACTGTTAGCCTCAGCCCTTCAACATGGCTTCACCTCCAAATGGTCTTCTGTCTAGTTATTGGGGGATTTCTTTTCTTTAAAGATTTATTTATTTATTTGAAAGTCAGAGTTACACAGAGAGCGAAGGACACACACACACACACAGAGATCTTTCATCCATTGGTTCACTCCCCAGTTGGCCAAAACAGCTGGAGATGTGCCGATCTGTAGCCAGGAGCCAGGAGCTTATTCCAAGTCTCCCACATGAGTGCAGGGGCCCAAGCACTTGAGCCATCTTCTACTGCTTTCCCAGGCCACAGCAGAGAGCTGGATCAGAAGTGGAGCAGCCAGGTCTCAAACCGGCACCCATTTGGGATGCCAGCACTGCAGCCAACAGCTTTTACCGGCTACGCCACAGTGCCAGCCCCAGGGGGATTTCTAGTTGCTTCTTATCAACTGTAAGAAAAGCAGAACCCTGCCTCCAAAATGTCATTGTTTTTTTTTTTTCTTGATAGAACCATTTTTTTCAATTATCTTTATATACAGAAGATCAATTTAGTATATATTAAGTAAAGATTTCATCAGTTTGCACCCACACAGAAACACAAAGTGTAAAATACTGTTTCAGTACTAGTTATAGCATTACTTCACATTGGACAACACATTAAGGACAGATCCCACATGAGAAGTAAGTACACAGTGACTCCTGTTGCTGACTTAACAATTTGACACTCTTGTTTATGGCGTCAGTAATCTCCCTAGGCTCCAGTCATGAGTTGCCAAGGCTATGGAAGCCTTTTGAGTTCGCTGACTTTGATCTTATTCCGACAGGGTCATAGTCAAAGTGGAAGTTCTCTCCTCCCTTCAGAGAAAGGTACCTCCTTCTTTGATGGCCCCGTGATAGAACCATTCTTGCAAAGTGGTATCAGAGCATCAAAAACTTTAGAAACCCAAACTTCATCAGTACTGGATGTATGAAGTATTTTGTGCCAGCTGGTTAATAAATGTTTGTTTAACAAATGTCTCTTTGTATGGCCCAAATTGCTCTAAAACATGTTGACTATTTCATAACAAATTATAGCAAGACTGGGGAAATAGTTAACACTTACCTGCCTGAAAATTTTCAGCAGCAGTCATTAATTAACAACCAAATCTAAAAAAAGGGTCTAATTAAATTATTCTGGGTTAATTTGCAACATTAGTCAGTTTATGGCAACCATGAACCTTCAGAAAACTTAAATCCCCAGAACCTGTGCAAGTATGGGCGTCTGTGGGAGGGTATTATTCTGCCTGCCACATCCTGCTAATATTCCAATTAACTTTTTAAAGATTGATTTTAACAACTCAAATGTGGAACTCTGTAGTTAGGATAGAAAATGTATGGTCCTTGGGCCTGACAGATGATGGTGTAACTCCTTGACACTTATCTAACAAGCTTCTAGCCATAAGAAAGAGAAATGGAAAAATGAATATACAGTTTGCAGAGCTGACAGGAAGATTTAATGAAATAGCAGACAGAAAGGACTTGGCCCATTGCCTGACACATAGGTGATAGGAACTAAAAGGTAACTGAAGGTTGCTGTCATGATCATTAATTGAATTTCAAAGCCATTAAGACTTTCAGAGATCATTCTCCCTCTTTCATCAGCCAGACTATTTCTATAATACAAAATAAAATTTTATGTGCAGCATTGTGAAGCGTATCAATTCATAACAGAGATAAAAGCAATAGATAAATCCTTAGGTAGCATAATTTCTTCCTTCTCCTATTCCTGTTTATTTGTTGTTTTCCCCTCTAACCTTTTCTTCTACTCCTCCCCCTATTCCTCTTCTTCTTTTCTCCTTCTGATTCTCCCTCCTCCCCTCCTGACGGGCTCTTCTTCATGGAAGACAAGCCTTTACTTCTCCAGGGCACATGGCCTCTAGAAGGATAACTTCTTGGAAACCATGGATATAGTCTGAACTCTCTTGGTGGCCTATTGGGAGGCACAGGAAAGTTAAGTGACTTCTAAGGTTACATAGCTACTTAATGAAAGAACAGGTATCAGAATCCAGGACTCTTGATTGTAAGTCTAGAGTTCTTCTCCCTATATCATATCAGGGGGTGGGGCAGGGTAAAAGGACCTGAAAATTTTTATAGGAATGAAAAATTTTATATACAATTTAGTTAAGGAAAAATATCCTTAGTCATGACAAAAGTAACAGGAGCTTTTCCTCACCACAGAATCTTATCCTGTATATTGCAAAAACAGTACTCAGAAGTACAGGATTTGGCACTTTATCAGCACCACATAAAAGGAATGTTGTTTGTGAAAGGACTAGATTAAAAACAGCTTTTCTTTGGCATAACAGTATTAGAAATTTTGTTTGAAGCCTGCGGTTCTCCACAAAGATTCAGAATTTTGAATTTAGGTTCCAGGGAGCTGGGCTCTGATGAAACTCTCAGATCATCCTGGTAGGACAAGGCAAGTGCTAGAAAAGCAGAGCATGGCTGTCTTCTGCTGCCTAAGTAGGCTCAGCAAGAACAGATGCCTTGCTGTCAACTTCCTTTTCAACTCTGGGCTCAGAACATTCTCTGCCAGGCACTCTGCAGTGTTACACAAGAGACAGCATAACCTGATGGCCAAATAATGCTTTTTTAGACAATGTAGTGTAGCATGGCCCTGAAACACGTAACTTCTTTCCTTACAGATTAAAAAAAATCAGCACTCCAATGAAAGAGTATGACCTTGTCTGAAATCAGCATAGAACTACTAAGATATTAGTCTTAAAACCAATGTTACTTATGCTAAGTTAAAATATATATTATTTCATTACTTCATTAATGAACATGATGTAAACACTGACTTGTATGTTTTTCATGGTCATACTTAATGTGATATCTTTGGGCTGTAATTTAAGTATTTAGGCAAAAATGTCCACTTTCTGGATAATAAATTCAGTTTACAGAAAAGACTCATTCATGAAGTGCTTGGCTCAGATTATCCAAGAGCCTGAATAATATAGATTAATGTTGGAACCTTTAGCAAGAAAACTGATTGTGAATTTTCTTACCAAAAGAAATGGCTTGCTTAGGAAAAAATGCAACAAAACCCATCATGCGTCCAAGATTAACGATGTCAACTTTGAGACTACTTTTCATTCTGACTGATTTCCCTGTGTGTGTGTGTGTGTGTGCCATATACAACTGAAGTATTGTGTGGGAGAGGTGGTAGGTAAGAAACTTGGGACCAGATTAAAAACTCATTTACCAATTTATCAATATTGATTTCCAAGGGGTGGTCTAGTATAGTAATATGATGTCATAAACACAGGATTTAGGTTAGCTAAACTTGGACAGGGTTCTACACTGAAAACTTAGTCTTAGCAACCCAAATTCTTTTATCTCAAGGTAACATGCTTTACCTGGTTTTTGAAAGTTAGATGAAATAATGATGCAAAAATATTTTGTGAAATATTGTAGGATGAATGAAATTTTTTCCCATAATATTGAGATTTTAAAGAGAATTCAAAATGGAATACTAGAAATGAAGAATTCAATAGATGAAATAAAAATGTGATGGAAAGCCTTAACAATAGACTCGGTGAGGCAATGGAAGAATATATGAGTTAGTAGACAAATCTCTGGAAATTTTAGTCAGACCAAACAAAAGAAGAAATTAGAAAAACTTAAAACAGTGTTGGAGATTTATGGAATACTATCAAAAAAACCAAGATAGGGGTCTTAGGAGTTCCTGAAGATGTGGAAGGGGAGAATCGATTAGAAGGCGTACTCAGTGAAATAATTACAGAAAAATTCCTCAATTTGGAGAAAGAAAAGGGATGTTCAAGTACAGGAAGCACAACTCCTAACAGGCATGTCCAGAAAAGATCTTCTCCATGACACATTGTAGTCAAACTTTCCACAGAGAAACATACAGAAAGAGTCTAAAAAGTGCATGAAAGAAATGCAAGATTATTTTCAGGTGATCCCCAATTAGACTAACAGCTGACTTCTCATCAGAAACCCTACAGGCTAGAAGACAATGAGGTGACATAGTTCAAATCTTAAGAGAAAAAACTGTCAACCCAGAATACTGTACCCTGCAAAGCTCTCTTTTATGAATGAAGATGAAATAAAGACCTTCCATTACAAAGGAAGTTGAAAGAATTCATCACCACTCATCCAACCTTACAACAGATGCTCAAGGATGTGCTCCACACAGAAATTCAGAAACAAGGTCATCACTATGAAAGAGGGTGAGGGCAGAAAATCTCTCAGTAAAAGTACAAAGGAAATACAAAAGAAACCATAGGAATATTTACAAAAATGGCAGGACCACATTGCTATTTTTCAATAGTCACCTTGAATGTAAATAGCTTCAACTCTCCAGTTAAAAGATACAGACTGGCTGAATGGATTAGGAAACAAGACCCATCTATTTGCTGTCTAAAAGAAACACATCACAGCAAAAAATATACATGCAGACTCAAAGTGAAAGGATGGAAAAGATATTCCATGCTGACAGAAACCAAAAAAGAGCAGATCTAGCTATTCTGATATTAGAAAAAATATTTAACATAAATACCATTAAAAGAGAGAAAGAAGGACACTATGTAATGATTAAGGGATCAATTCATCAAGAAGATGTGACTACAATAAATATATATGCACCCAATTACAGGGTGCCTGGCCATTTAAAATAAATGTTAATAATCTAAATGGAGACATAGACTCCAGTAAAATCATGATGGGGAAATTCAACATCCCAGTTTCAGCAATGGACATATCAACCAGATAGAAAATCAGAAAAGAAACAACAGAGTTAATGGACACTATAGACCAAATGGACCTAACAGATATGTACAGAATTTTTCACCCCTTGGTTTCAGAATACATATTCTTCTCACCAGTGCATGTAACTTTCTCTAGAATAGAACACATGCTAGGCAAGTCTCAACAAATTCAAAAAAATCAAGATCAAACCATGCAGCTTCTCTGATCACAATGGAGTGAAGCTGGAAATCAACAACTGAAGAATATCTAGATCATATGCAAACGTATGAAGACTGAACAACCTGGTCCTGAATGAACAGTGGGTCATAGAAGAAATCAAAAGAGAAATAAAAAAAATTAGAAGCAAATGAAGATGATAGTATTACATATCAAAACTTACGGGATACAGCAAAATCAGTGTTAAGAGGGATGTTTGTAGCAATTGGTGCCTACATCAAGAAATTGGGATGGCAGCAAGTAAATGAGCTATAAATGTATCTCAAGGACTTAGAAAAGTAACAACAAACCAAATCTAAAATTATACAGAGAAAAGAAATAATTAAAATCAGAAAAGAAATACAGAATTGAAGCAAAAAATACAAAAGGTCAGTGAAATGAAGAACTAGCATTTGGAAAAAATAAAACAAATTGAGACACCATTGGCCCAGCTAACAAAAAAGAGGGAGAAGACTCAAATCAGTAAAATCAGAGATCAAATAGGAAAAAAATAAATGTACAAATAGATACCACAGAAATAAAAAGAATCATCAGGAATTAATATAAAAAGCTGTATGCCAACAAATCAGGAAACCTAGAAGAAGCAGATAGATTCCTGGACAAATACAACTTCTCAAAATTGATTCATGAAGATATAGAAAACCTAAGCAGACAAATAATCAAGACAGAAATTGAATCAGCCATAAAGACACTCCCAACAAAGAAGAGCCTGGTACTGGGTGGCTTCAATGCTGAATTTCACCAGACATTTAAAGAAGAACTAATTCCAATTCTTCTCAAGCTATTCAAAACAACTGAAAGGGAGACAATCTTCCCAGATTCCTATGAAGCCAGCATCATGATAATTCCTAAACCAGAAAAAGATACGACAGGGAAAGAGAACTATAGAACAATATCCCTGATGAACATAGATGCAAAAAATCCTCAATAAAATGCTAGCCAACTGGATCCAATAACATATCAGAGAGACCAAGTGGGATTTATCTCTGGCATGCAGGGTGGTTCAACATTTGCAAATCAATTAACGTGATGCATCACATTAACAAACTGAAGAAAAAACCCATATAGTTACCTCAATAGATGCAGAGAAAGCAATTGATCAAATACAACATCCTTTCATGATGAAAACTGTAAGCAAATTGGGTATAGAAGGAACATTCTTCAGCACAATCAAGGCAATTTATGGCAAACTCATGGCTAGCATCCTGTTGAATGAGTAAAAATTGTAAGCATTGCTACTAAGAATTGGAACCAGACAAAGATTCCCACTTTCACCATTACTATTCAATATAGTCCTGGAACTTTTAGCCAGAGCCATTAGGCAATAAAAATAAATCAAATTGGGAAGGAGGAAGTCAAACTATCACTATTTGCTGATGACATGATTCTATATATAGGGGATTCAAAGATTCCACTAAGGGATTATTGGAACTGATAGAAGAGTTTGATAAAATGTCAGGATATAAAATTAACACATGAAATGAATAGCCTATGCATACACAGAAAATGCCATGGCTGACAAAGAACTTCTAAGTTCAATCTCATTCACAATAGCTATAATATAATTAAATACCTTTGAATAAATTTAACCAAGGATGTTAAAGATATCTATGATGAAAATTAAAAAAAAACATTAAAGAAAGAAATAGAAGAAGACACAAAAGAATGGAAAAATTTTCTATGGTCATGGATTGAAGTAATCATTATCATCACAATGTCCATACTGCCAAAAGCAATTTACAGATTTAGTGTGATTCCAATCAAGATACTATGGACATTCTTCTCAGATCTTAAAAAAACAGTGCTGAAGTTCATAGGGAAACACAGGAGATATTGAATAGTTAAAAAAAATCTTATACAACAACAACAAAGCCTGAGGCATCACAATACCAGATTTCAAGACATATTACAGGGCAGTTATAATCAAAACAGCCTGGTATTGGCAAAAAACAAAGCAAAACAACAACAACAAAAAAAGAAACAGATGAGTAGACAAATGGAACAGAATAGGAGCTCCAGAAATCAATCCATGCTTGTACAGCCAACTTATTTTTTGTTTCTAGATGTTATATTTGTAATAGTTGCAAACTGGAAACAACTCAAATGTCCATAAAAGGTAAGTGGATAAACAAATTATGGCATAGCCTTTCTTTCTTTCTTTCTTTCTTTCTTTCTTTCTTTCTTTCTTTCTTTCTTTCTTTCTTTCTTTCTTTCTTCCTTCCTTCCTTCCTTCCTTCCTTCCTTTCTTTCTTTCTTTCTTTCTTTCTTTCTTTCTTTCTTTCTTTCTTTCTTTCTTTCTTTCTTTCTCTCTTTCTTTCTCTCTTTCTTTCTCTCTTTCTTTCTCTCTTTCTCTTTCTCTCTTTCTTTCTCTCTTTCTTTCTTTCTCCCTTCCTTCCTTCCTTTCTTTCTTTCTTTCTTTCTTTCTTTCTTTCTTTCTTTCTTTCTTTCTTTCTTCTTCTTTCTTTCTTTCTTTCTTTCTTTCTTTCTTTCTTTCTTTCTTTCTTTCTTTCACAGGCAGAGTGGACAGTGAGAGAGAGAGACAGAGAGAAAGGTCTTCCTTTTTGCTGTTGGTTCTCCCTCCAATGGCCACTGCGGCTGATCCGATGGCAGGAGCCAGGTGCTTCTCCTGGTCTCCCGTGGGGTGCAGGGCCCAAGCACTAGGGCCATCCTCCACTGCACTCCCTGGCCACAGCAGAGAGCTGGCTTGGAAGAGGGGCAACCAGGACAGAATCCGGCGCCCCAACCGGAACTAGAACCCGGTGTGCCGGCGCCGCAAGGCGGAGGATTAGCCTAGTGAGCTGCGGTGCCGGCCAGCATAGCTTTCAATGGAATAAAACTTAGCAATGAAAAGGAATTAATTACTAATGCATACACAGATTTTTTCCAAATAATTATGAGGAGGGAAAGAAGGCATGAAAAAGTATGTATGGCATGATCCCATTTTTACTTAATTCTAGAAAATGCAATTAATCTTTAGTGATAAAACTTATCAGTGGTTAACTTGGGAAAGATGAATAACCAGTGAGATTATAAAAGTGTACAAGGCAACTGTAGGGGGTGGTAGCCATATTCATCTATGTGTGTGTGTTAAATTTTATCAAATTGTATACATAAATTCTTTAAAAAGTCATTTGTTTTTCACTGTGAAGACAGTGTTATTTTCCAGAAGTTAAATGGCACCTGTATCTTCACTCTTATAGCTGATGCAATGTGTAGTCATGCATCTTTTATCTTAAAACTTTATCAGTTTTATTTTCTAAAATGGTAAATGTTTCTATGTATATATAAAAGCAGTAGGACACTAAAGTAGGATTGTACGAGCTCACAAAAGCCAACTGTACACATCTATTCTTCTATTCCCAACTCCGTGTTGAGAAGTGTCAGGCTGATAGCTTACTACAGGGTGAAGTAGTACCATCACAGAAATCAGCAAAAGCTATTACGAAATCAGCAAAAGCTATTACAAAATCAGAGCTTTTTCTCAGACAGTTGGTTTTTCTAGTCCACCACCAAATGTAACATATGCATATAAAAATTCATTATAGTCCTTAATTTTTAATTGTGTTAAAAGATTCAGAACAAAAAAGAAAACCTATGATCAATGATTCTCTGTTCATGGAGGTAGAAAGTGTTATAGAAAGAAAACCAAAAAGAAAGACAAGACTTTCATATACTCAACTCTATCAACAAAATCTCTTCCAGCGATCCCTACTAAGCTGCTTTCACCCAAGGCCACACTGGCATTCTCCCATGGGGCTCACTGTTCACTCAGTCTTCCTCCAAGAGCAGAGGGTCCAGGTTGAATCACCAGCTCCTTCTAGGATTTGAAAGGAGGGCCTACCGCTTCCTCTTGCAAACTCCAAGAACCTATCACCTTGCTTCTTGTAGCTACTCAGGGATCAAAAAATGTGACTTTAAGATACTGCTTGGAAAATGACAGCACCAAAGTTTTCTAGACAATGGCTTCCAACTCCAACAAGAAAGATAAATGTTCGTGACATAAATACATTTCTATCATGTGAACCAACCACTAGGATTCCGAGATACTTCAGTCAACTGCTCGGAGGTAACATAAGCTTGGAAGAAGCTTCTGAGCCAGCTATTCTTCCTTCTGCTCTTTGAAGCCAGCCTGAGTCTTTTGCAACTATTTAATATGGTGTGGCAGATGTCAGTATGCTGAGGCTCCATCCTCTTAACAGAGGGCACTCTGGGAAGGAAAAGGATATCCATTAATGATTTCAGCAGGGAGTTGATTGTGTTTCAGAATCATATCTTCATGTTGCATGACATGTTGGAAATGTAAACCTTAACGTTTTTTCATCTCCACATAGAGGTCTGCTTCTGTCTAAAACTGGGAATTTGCTGGGGTATTTCAGCTAATTTCTGCAAGTTTATGTGTGAATACAGGATTGTTTCTTTGTTTCCAGCTTTTGCTAGGACATCTCCCCAAGGGTTCCCAATGGTGCTGTGTCCCCATGCAACACAAGAGGCATTGTCATCCCTGGCAGGAGAGGCTATGGCCACATATACCTGATTATCAACAGCTTGGGCTCACTGAAGTAACTCTCAGTGGACGAGTCCAGCAGCTGGGACTCCAACCCGCACCCATATGGGATGTCAACACTGCAGGGGGTGGCTTTACCTGCTATGCTCACAGCATGGGCCCCTTCTACTTTTTTTTTTTTTTAAGATTTATTTATTTGAGAGGCGGAGCTACAGAGAGAGAGAGAGAGATAGACAGACAGACAGACAGACAGAAAAAGAAGTATTCCATCTGCTGGTTCACTCCCCAAATGGCTTCAACAGCTGGAGTTGAGCTGATTTGAAGCCAAGAGCCAGGAGCTGCTTCTAAGTCTCCCACATGCTTTCAGGGGCACAAGCACTTGGGCCATCTTCCACTGCTTTCCCAGGCCATTAGCACAGTGCTGAACTGGAAGAGGAGCAGCCAGGATATAAAGTGGCACCCAAATGGCATGCCAACCCTGCAGGGGGTGGCTTTACCCACTATACCACAGCATGGGCCCCTCCTATCCTTTTTTTAAAAATGATTTATTTATTTATTTGAGAGGCAGAGTTACAGAGAGAGAGAGGGAGAGACAGAAAAAGAGGTCTTCCATCTGCTGGTTCACTCCCCAAATGGCTTCAACAGCCAGAGTTGGGCCGCTCTGAAGCCAAGAGCCAGGAGCTGCTTCTGGCAGAGAGCTGGATCAAAGAGAAGCAGCTAGGATATGAACAGGTGCCCATATGGGATGCTGGTGCCTTGGGCAGAGGCTTAACCTACTTTGCCACAGTGCCGGCTCCGATTTCCTATTCCTTGCACATTTCCTATTGTTTATGTTTTCCAAATAATTTTAAGAACTCTAAACATGTATATATAGATATCAAATATTTATGATGATATTAAATTTCAAATATTTCCAAAGTTTGTTATTAGCTTAAATTTTTTGTATAGTATTTTCTGATGTACAGGGGTTTATATTTTAATTGTGAAATTCACTTTCTTTATGATTTTTGTCTTTGGTGCCATGTATAGAAGGCCTGTCTCCCCATCATTTTTTGATAAACACTTTTCTTTTTTTTTCTTTTTTATTTCATAAATGTGAATTTACAAAGTGCAACTTTTGTATTGTTGTGGCTTCCCCCCCAAACTCCCTCCCTCCCATGGCCCTCCCCTCTCCCTCTCCCATCCCGCCCTTTATCGAGTTTCATTTTCTTTATTTTTTTTTATTTTTTATTTTTAAAATTTTTGACAGGCAGAGTGGATAGTGAGAGAGAGACAGAGAGAAAGGTCTTCCTTTTTGCCGTTTGTGGCCGGCGCATTGTGCTGATCCGAAGCAAGGAGCCAGGGGCTTCTCCCGGTCTCCCATGCGGGTGCAGGGCCCAAGGACTTGGGCCATCCTCCACTGCCTTCCCGGGCCATAGCAGAGAGCTGGCCTGGAAGAGGGGCAACCGGGATAGAATCTGCGCCCCAACAGGGACTAGAACCTGGTGTGCCGGCGCTGCAAGGCGGAGGATTAGCCTGTTAAGCCACGGCGCCAGCCCAGTTTCATTTTCAATTACCTTCATATACTGAAGATCAACTTAGTATATACTAAGCAAGGATTTCAACAGGCTGCATTCACACAACCGCACAAGGTATAGGGTATTGTTCGATTAGCAGTGTTTTTAAGTTTCATAGTAAAACACATTAAGGACAGAGATCCTACGTGGGGAGCATGTACCCAGTGACTCCCGTTGTTGATTTAACAATTGACACTCTTATTTGTGACGTCAGCAATCACCCGAGACTCTTGCTATGAGCTGTCTAGGCTATGGAAGTCCCTTGAGTTCACCGACTCTGAACTTGTTTAGTCAAGGCCGTGTCACAGTGGAGGTTCCTTCCTCCCTTCAGAGAAAGGCGCCTCTCTCCTTGATGGCCTGTTCCTTCTGCTGGGGTCTTGTTCACCAGGATCTTTCATTTAGATTGTTTTTTGCCATCATGTCATGGCTTTCCATGCCTGTGAGACTCTTATGGACCTTTTAGCCAGATCCGAATGTCCCAAGGGTTGATTCTGAGGCAGGAGTGCTGTTTTGGGCATTTGCCATTCTATGAGTCTGCTGTGTGTCCTGCTTCCCCCGCAGGATCATTCTCTCCCTTTTAATTCTATCCTTCATTATTTGCTTACACTGGTCTTATTTGTGAAATCTCTTTGACACATACCCTATCTTTTTGATCGGTTGTGTATTTATACTTATCACTTTACCAAGTGCGCTGGCATTGGTACCTGCCTCCTTGGTAAAATTGATTTGAAATTCCCTGGCACATTTCTAGTTCCACCATTGGAGGTAAGTCCAAGTGAACATGTGCCAACCTATATATCTCCTCCCTCTCTTATTCCCACTCCTATGTTTAACATAGATCACTTTTCTGTTAATTTTAAACGCCTAAGAATGATTGTGCATTGATTACAGAGTTCAACCAGTGGTCTTATGTAGAACAAACAGAACAACACCACCACCAACAACAAAAATACTAAAAGGAATAAAATAGTCAGTTGTTCCTCAACAGTCTAGACAAGGGCTGATCCTGTCATTGTCCATTTCACTTAGCAACAACAACAACAAAAATAATAAAAGAAATAAAATAGTTAGTTGTTCCTCAACAGTCAAGACAAGGGCTGATCATGTCATTGTCTCTCATAGTGTCCACTTCACTTCAATGGGTATAATTTTAGATGCTTGTTTAGTTGCCATCGATCAGGGAGAACATATGATATTTGTCCCTTTTGGACTGGCTTATTTCACTCAGCATGATGTTTTCCAGCTTCCTCCATTTTGTTGTAAATGCCCGGATTTCATTGTTTTTTACTGCTGTATAGTGTTCCATAGAGTACATATCCCATAGTTTCTTTATCCAGTCATCCGTTGATGGACATTTAGGTTGATTCCATGTCTTAGCTATTGTGAATTGAGCTGCAACAAATATCAAGGTGCAAATGGCTCTTTTTTTTCTCCCCTTTAATTCCACTTGGGTAAATTCCAAGGAGTGGGATGGCTGGGTCCTGTGGTAGTGCTATATTCAGGTTTCTGAGGACTCTCCACACTGTCTTCCATAGTGGCTTTACCAGTTTGCATTCCCACCAACAGTGGATTACTGTCCCTTTTTTCCCCACATCCTCGCCAGCATCTGTTGTTGGTTGATTTCTGTATGTAAGCCAATCTAACCGGGGTGAGGTGAAACCTCATTGTGGTTTTGATCTGCATTTCCCTGATGGTTAGGGATCCTGAGCATTTTTTCATGTGTCTGTTGGCCATTTGGATTTCCTCTTTTGAAAAATGTCTGTTAAGGTCCTTGGCCCATTTTTTAATTGGGTTGTTTGTTTTGATTCTGTGGTGATTTTTGATCATTTTGTAGATTCTAGTTGTTAATCCTTTATCTGTTGTGTAATTTGTGAATAACGTCTCCCATTCTGTTGGTTGCCTCTTCACTTTCCTGACTATTTCCTACGCTGTAAAGAAACTCTTCAATTTGAGGTAATCCCATTTGTTTATTTTATCTCTGATTACCCGTGCCTCTGGGGTCTTCTCCAGGAATTCTTCCCCTGTTCCAATATCTTGAAGGGTTTCCCCTACACTCTCAATTAGTTTCATGGTGTCGCGGCACATCTCTAGTTCTTTGATCCATGTTGAGTGGATTTTTGTATAAGGTGTAAGATAGGGGTCTTGCTTCATACTTCGACATGTGGACATCCAGTTTTCCCAGCACCATTTGTTGAAGAGGCTGTCCTTGTTCCAGGGGTTGGTTTTAGGTCCTTTGTTGAATATGAGTTGGTTATAGATGTTTGGATTGATCTCCGGTGATAAACAGTTATCAATGAATGGAGGGAAAAAACCTCTAATTTTGGTTTTCTTTGGATAGTCTGGAAGAATGAACAAATGTGGTTTTTATTTTCAAAAAGAGGTGGAGGGAGATTTTGTAGGTTATAGACTGATGCGTTTGACTTCAATCTCAGTAAACTTTCTAGACTGTCCTGGAAGAATGGTTGATGAGAAACTCATGTGGATTCACTAAATCAGCACATATCTATTTCTATTAATTTTTTTTATTCCTCACCATGAAATTCTTCCTCTGCATGTGCTTTCCAATACCATCAACTGCCCTCATCAGAGGCCAACCCAATGAGGCCACCCAGCCTTGGAATGAGGTCTCTAAAGCTGTAAGCTAAGGAGACCATTACTCTATGGAGTTAGTTGTCAGGTACTTGGTTGTAGAAATGAAAATTTGACTAATGTGGTATTCTTGTAAAGGAGGCTGGATAATTCCTTCCTAACTTTCCACTATGTGAGACAGTAGCAAGAAGGTAGAAAGTAGACCCTTACAGGACATCAAATTTGCTAGTATCTTGACCTTGGACTCTACACACTCTAGAACTGGGGCAATACATTGTTGTCATTTAAGAAACTTAACCTATATGATTAAAAATGAATCTTAATGAAGAATGGGATGGGAGAGGGAGTAGGAGATGGGATGATTTGTGGGTGGGAGGGTAGTTTTGGGGGAAGAATCAAAAGTTGTACTTTTGAAATTTATATTTATTAAGCAAAAGTTTTCTATTGAAAAATAACAAAAAAAAAAGAAACCCAATCTTGTGGTATCTTTGTTCTAACTGGTTAAATGGACTAAAACTTAACCTCTTAATCCAAATGACTCTACCATATTTAACTAAAGTTATGATAATTTCTGCTTTATTCATTTACTACTGTAAATGAAATCACAAAATCAGCATTAATGTTTGGTAGTTGATCAGAATATAATGATTAAGTCTGAAAGTTGTAAAATATATTATTTGCTACACTTTTTTCTTTTTACAAATGGTAAATCTCAAAGCGTCTGTAGGACTACTATGTAGAATTTCTTTAATGACAATAAACAAAAACAAAATAAAATTTTATTGAGACTTGATAAGTGTTGACTACTGTGTAAATAAGTAATGCTTCATTTAGCACTCATCACAGTCTTATGTATAGATGCTACATTGAGCTGTGTTTGAAGAATAATGGAAAAGTTTTTTGGGATGACTGCATCCCATATTGAAGTGCCTGGGTTTGAGTACTGGTTCTGCTTCTGATTCCAGCTTCTTGCTAATGCAGACACTGAGAGGCAGCAGGTGCTGGCTCAAGTAGTTAGGTCCTTGCCACCGACTCAAGTAGTCAGGTCCCTGCTATCTGCAAGGAGTTCCAGGTTTCTGACTTCAGGGTAGCCCACTCCAGCTACTGTGTGTGGGCATTTGGAGCAAGAACCAATAGCTGGATCTCTCTGTCCGTGTCTCTACCTATCAAGTAAAATGAAAATAAATAAATAAAAAATTAAAAAAGAATGATGGGATTGAGGGTTAGAGAGGTTAAATAAGTTTTCCCACCTCTTAGGGATTATGAATTGTAGAGCCAGAATTTGAGGCCAGGCCATACTCCAGAGTTCTTGATGGTACTCACTCTTAAATGTCTCCTCATGGATCACAAATATTGTGTGAATTATACCTTGAAAAAAGTTTTAATGTTAGCATTATAATGCCTTTTTAATTCAGTTAAATTGTTTACTGCTGAGAAGTGTTCCCTAGGAAAAAGTTAATATGGTTCTTAAGCGTTCCAATTCTTCCTTTATTTTCTAATAAAATTATTTTCAAAGCTTCTTTTCCTAATTTTGCATATGCATATTTATGAACACACATATAGAGGTCCATCCCAAACAAACTTTAAAATACTTTTATAGGCTCATTATCTTATGCTAATGTATATTCACCTACTGTAAAACAAAAATCATAGTTACATTAAAATGTGCTTTTATATGTAGAAACATGATAAAAAATATTACTGTACCTTTCCATACATTTTAATGGTTTCTGTTGCCAATATAAACTACTGAAAAGGAGCTGGTCTTTATGAAAAGTAGTTGCTTTTGGATCTGCAACTCGACATGGTGTTTGTGTGTGTGTGTGAATGTTGTAAAACATTTAAGAAGGGCAGGGAATATTGTTTTAGAGTATCCCTTTGGAGAGTAATACATACCAATCTCATTTTACAGTTTTGAACTGCAATCTAACTGAAAATAATTATTCTTTGCATTTTTATTTTCTGGGTTTCTGCAGAGATCATCTTTATGGTTGTTTTATCAAAAATTTGCCTAATATACTGGGAACATCTCTTTTATGTGACTTTCATTGCACACTTATTCTGACACTAGATTTTTATGCATTCTTTTTACATAGTTTTCCTTCATTTCATGCTTTCCTCCTTAGACCTCATATAAGGAATAGTAATTCTTTTTCTTTATGCTGTGAAGTTGGAATTACTTGGCTATAATTTTTCATCCTGGAAATGGCTGAATAGATTCTGAAGTACAAACATGGCATATGGTTCAATTATTTATCATTTAGATGCCTTTAAAAAGCTATTCCATTGTGATTGTTACTGCCTCTTCTCTCTCATTCTCTCTCTCTCCCTTCCTGAAGATAACCTTTAGCCATATAGAATTTTTTGTTTGTTTATAATGTTAAGAATTTAATATATTTAATTCAAAAGAATTCATTTATAGGTAAATAATCATATAATTGAAAGTTTTATAATTAATACATATATTTGACAATATGAAAACTTCTCAAAAATTAAAAGATGATATTCTAAAAATGGTGATATATTTTACATTTTCAGAGTCATACATTATGATCATTCTATATACTAAAGTTTTACTTAAAATTGAAGAAGCCTGGAAAGAATATACATGATAGAAAGAAATTTGTTGGAGATAGGGAGCTTGAATTTGATATCAGTATAGAAAAATATATGGAGGAAGAAAACAATGAGCAAACATCGAAAATAATCAACAAAGTAGTTGGGAACATAGAACTAGGGAATTTAATGGAAGGGGGCTGGGACTGCAAGGGGGATACTTTTTTTTTTATTTTTTTATTTTTGAAAGGCAGAGTGGACAGTGAGAGAGAGACAGAGAGAAAGGTCTTCCTTTTGCCGTTGGTTCACCCTCCAATGGCCGCCGCGGTAGCGCGCTGCGGCCGGCGCACCGCGCTGTTCCGATGGCAGGAGCCAGGTGCTT